>NC_051163.1:6680908-7032575 GCF_013339745.2 Dermacentor silvarum | reverse complement strand
AGTCAGCTTACGCACGCGCGGTCGCTCCGTCGTCTGCGACCATCTGGAGAGTAAGGACAAGGTTTTTCGTCAACTCATTTTCATTTACCGTGCAAGCCGTAATGCAGCGCTCGTTCGAACGAAGGACTGCCATCGAGTTTTGTGTGAAACTCGGCAAGTCTGCAGTGGAAACTTTTCCTATGATAAAGACGGCTTTTGGTGATAATTGTTTGTCAGAACGTCAAGTTTACCGGGGCACAAGGTATTTTTAGAAGGTTGTGAAGAGGTCAGCGATGAAGCCCGCGCTGTACCGCCATCAATGACCATCACCGACGAAAATGTGACGCGTGCGAGATATCTTTTGTACTTAGACTCTCGTTTGAGTGTCCGTTTACTGGCACAGACAGTAAACATTCCAAAAAGTACCGTTCACGAGATTTTGACGAAAATTTTTCAGATGTGAAAAGTGTGCACGAGGATCTTGCGCAAAATGTCAATGGACGACCAACAATCGAGCCGAGTTGAAACGTGCCAGGAGGTTTGGGACTTGTGCGAAAGTGACCCCCACGTTTTGGACAATGTCATCACAGGTGACAAGACTTGGGTGTTTGAATACGACCCCGAAACAAAAAGGCAAAGTGCCAAGTGGCACAGCTCGGCGACCCCTCTCCCCAAGAAGGCCAGAATTAGCAAGTCAAAGGTCAAGACCATGCTGATTGTGTTCTTTGACATCAGTGGCCTTGTCCACCATGAGTTTGTACCCCATATGACACAACCGTGAACGCCAAATTCTACGTGAAAGTGCTCAAGCGACTCAAACGAAGGTATCATCGCACCCGGCCTGATATCGGGGGCGATTGGAAACTTCACCATGACAACGCGCCATGCAGCCTGCACCGCCTTCCTCGTGACCCGCTTCCTGGCCGATTGAAAGATGCCAACGGTTCCCCAGCCATCCTACAGTCCTGACGTGGCTCTCCCAGGCTTCTTCTTTCTGCGCTTGAAAATTCCCATGAAAGGACGTCATTTCGTGACAGTTGGCAAAGTCGAAAAGGCTTGCACCAAGGCTCAAGGGACATTCCTATGGAGGCCTACCGTGACGCCTTCGATGGTTGGAAATCTTGCTAAAGGCAATGTAACGACGCAGGAGGAGCCTATTTTGAAACATTTTGTTGTGTTGTACCGATCTGATCAATCATTTCTTTTTAATCGACTCACTGACATTACTTTTCGGACAAACCCTGTATAAATAATAACAGCTAACAGCTATACTAAGAACTACGCACGGGCAACTTTTTTTAACTGTAGCACTCATTGTGATCACAGTTACACGTTGACAATATCCAGTACGAGCACAGTATCGTTCGTACACTACACGCTTTTCATTGTAACTTCGCAGTTTTATTACCGTACATTAAGCATAGTAGGGTCAAAGCCGCTGGAGCCGTTTGTCTGAGTTGGCGTTCTCGCGGAGCGGGGCGAAGTCTCGAGCAGCGGTTGCGAAGTGGGGGAGCGTAACGTTAGCGGCTAACGCCAGCCCGCGGGCCAAGGATGGCATCGCGTGGGAAACAAAACATGAAGACGCTGGCTCGCGCTCTCAGCTACTACGTATACACCACATAGTTCTTCTTGTAGGTGGCGTCGTGAGTCTTCATACACGGTGATTCGCATATCGTAAACAACTAGCGTAGTGGTTGCCGCGTTGGAGCTCCAAAGCAAACGAAGGTGTCTCAGCCGAACACAAAAAATCTCCTTAAGGAAAACAAGGTGTCTCAATAGAACTCCAAAGACGGACCCGTGCTTACGCATTTATAACGAACCTGCAACAGATCATACCAAATTTTATTTTAAGAAACAATACAGGCTAGATATACCGGGTGTTCAAAATTAAGCATTATGGTTTTCTTAAAATTAGGCTCTGGGAAGCACGTGAAGACCACCTGTGCATATAAGTTATGTGGCCAGGGGGACACAAAGTGAGATGATAATTATCGCTGTCAGCAGCCGAATTGACTAAAATTGAATGATTAACTTTTTATTCACTGCAGTAAGAAACACGACTGCCCCTAAGTTTTCAATACAAACATACCCACTTACTGCAGTCGACAAAAACTAATTGTTCAACTTTAGTTAATTGGGCTGCTCACAGTAATTATTATCATCTCACTTTATGCCCCCCTGGCTACATAATTTATTTGCAAAGGTGGTCTTCGCGTGCCTCCCCGTGCCTAATTTTAAGAAAAGCATAAAGCTTAGTTTTGAACACCCTGTATTAGCAGGCACCGCCGCCAAGCAAATGGCTGTATTGGGTAACGTCCTTTTCCTATAAGCTCGGAGAAACCGATACCTGGCTTCACCACAGGTCTTCTTCCTCGTTCAGGGGATTTACGTGCCAAAACCAGTTATGATTATGAGGCACGCCGTAGTGGAAGGCTCCGAATTAATTTTGACCACCTGGGGTTCTTTAACGTGCACTACAACGCAAGCACACGGGCGTTTTTGCATTTCGCCTCCATCGAAATGCGGCCGCCGCGGCCGGGATTTGATCCCGCGATCTCGTGCTCAGCAGCGCAACGCCTGAGCTGACTGAGCCACCACGGTGGGCTACAGGTGTTGCTCTAGACGTATAAAACGCGGGTTTATCGTGAGCAGAAACGGTGAATTTAGGTAAATAAGTAAGGCTACTATCATCATCATCATCATCATTGACAGAAGCTGACCCCCCCCTCAGAAAAAACCTGGATCCGCCCCTGCACACACACACACACACACACACACACACACACACACAAAAAACGCGCACATACACGCGGAGCAATGCGCATACCAAGAGGACAGCTAGGCAGCCGTCAATTCCATTGCTGTGTTACCACCAGAAGAGAAAGAAGCAAACGTTACATGTCCGCATGCTTTTCATAGCTTATTCGATGTTCATTAAAAAGGCACGCCGCTACTATAGGTCTTTCAAGAAAACCAAGCGTTTGACACATCGTAAGCCACTATCGAGCCCCGCTATACGCAACGCTATTATTTTACAGAAACTGCCATTATGCAGCCACATACTGCCCGGGCCGTGAGGGGTTCCCTTCCGCATTAATTTTCAGCGCATGCACCCAAAGCACAGTTGGCGCGAGTGTTTTGACATTCCCTTCCCATCGAAATGTTGCCACTGTGATCGGACCCACGACCTTGTGCTGAACCACTGCGGCGTCTACAGGGGCGAACTCGATGTACCGCCTATGGTGCAGCGAGGTCAGAGTAAGTGCACTGCAAATACGATCTCCGTTTCGGCGAGTGCATTTCGATGCAAATCCGTCCCTTTTGGCTTCTCGGAATAGGGAAGTTCCTCGACTGTGGTCTGCGGTCCGGCTGGTCACCGTCCATCGAAGGAGCATTCGAGACGCCTGGCGAGTCACCTGTAATGATGGATTTGTGGAGTCCTTCAGATTGATGCTCAACAAATAAAAGAAATTTAAAGCAGGGAAACAGGGTTGACTTTCAACCGGACTTGATGCTTCGGCTGTCCCTATGCTGTAAGGATCCCATGCTTCCGCATACATACCCACATGTGCGTACGGTTTCTATATTCTTGTATGGAGTGGGTGATAACGTTCTTTATTGAGGTCCTAAAGAGAAAGAATTAAAGCGGGGCCGGAGGCCCCGCCAATCAATCCCCCAGATCGGGGCCGGTAGACAGAGTCCTTGGGCGACGGCCCGGGCCCTCTGGATTTCTTGTATGGAAATGATGCTCACCTGACTGAGTCCGCATCATTTACATGTAAATAACCAGAAAACATGTGTAATTATAAGAATTAATGCAAAAAACGTTTCACTACAGGGACGGCTTAGATATGGCAGCAACGCAACCTAAGGTCAAGGTTTATACCATGCAAATAAATAAATAAATTTTCAAGGTGGTCATGTATGATTTTTGTGAGAAGTGGGGGGGGGGGGGGCGAGGGGGGCTATTGGCTAAATGTATTTTTTGTGGGGGGGGGGGGGGGGAGGAGCGAGACTTTCATGATTTCTTCCTTGGGGGCCCGGGGTCGAATTTGTTTGCTGCGGCAGAAATAAGTCGCCTCTTTGCCTATGCGATTTTGGGCAAATCTTGTTCTATGTCCCCAATATTTCGTGAATCTTGTTCCAAGACATATCTTCTCCAGCGCAATTATTTTTTCTTTACTTCACGCCATCCTGTAGAACCTCCGCGCACAATTGAGCCATCTGGCTACTTTTTGTCGATTTTGTTCCTGCAACATTTGTTACAACCATATACTGTTTTCAGTCCGAGCCAAATGATAACCAATTAAGTTACTCCACGCTCATGCTCTTTAACCTCGCTTTGCATTTTGGAGAACCGAAAGGCTGCGTTGGCGCGCTTCTGTTGTCACGTGGCTTTGCTGTGATGGCAGTTGGAGCTAACGTACGGATAGATTGGCGCAGATTAAGGTTTCTAGCTCCAAAATGAAACATACACACACATCACTTTTTGTGATATAACACTAGCATTCCTGATATCCTTGCCGGAAACGATGGGTTGAGAGTAGCGGAAGCGCTGCGAAATTCCTCTGCAATCCGCGGGTTCCAAGGGGAAGCCGCACTTCGCAACTCTGATGAGAAATGCGGCAGCAGCAAGAAGGGATTCTGATTGCTCAGCACCGATTTCGCACGCCTACGTACGCCTGCCTTTCGATGAAGCTTGACTATGCAGTGGCATACTTGAGAGGCGTGCATCGCAGGTCCTAAGCTGCCCGTGACGTCCGCGTGACGTCAGGAATACCCGGCGAACACTCGGCGCGCCGATGCTGTTTTCGGGGTGGGAGTGAGAACGAGTAAAATGGGAGAGGGACCCTCCCCCCTCTCTCTCTTCGAATCTGGAAGCATCAGAACGCCGTCTAAGAAAAAAGCGGAACTCGATGACGTCAACCTCTTCGTCCGCGGCCTCTCGTTTCGACGGCCTTATTTTCTGAGGGAAACATCGCCTTCGTCTTCATATAGCGTGAAGCGCAAAATTCCTCTTTGTCACTGCTAAACCAATATGAATGAAATGTGCTGTATATGAGTAAGACGTACACATCTAGTATTGGTAAGTCCGAAAACTTTAAAGAATTGAAGCATCAGTATTACAAATTTAACTCCCCACTAAACACAGATATCGCGGCTGTGTAAACTGCACTTTTTAGAACGCAGCGGCAAAACTGCGACTTGTCAGTTTTGTGCGTAGTTTCGTGTGCATAACTTGGGGCACAAGGAATTGTGCTTAACTTGTGACAAACGTCTTAAGTACGTCGACAGCGCAATCAGGGCACTTATCAGTGGCGCACCGACGGGGGGGGGGGGGGGGGGGGGGTTGTAACCCTTCCTGAGGCCGAGTTAACCCCCCTTTTGTTTAACCCCTTTTCTTTCCTTGCGCCTTCGAGTACTGCAACTAAGATGTAAGACGCGCAATCGTCTGCACACTCGCAAACTTGCGCAAAAAGCGAATTTTTTTTACAATTTCCCGTGAAGAAATTGAAATTAGTGCTGTTTAGATGGTATTGGCAAACTAAGGCAAGCTGTCAACCCCCCCCCCCCCCTCCCCCCGGCAGAGATCCTGGGTGCGCTACTGGCATTTATCGTTCACTTTCAGTCGGTTCACACGGACCTTGATCACTGAAAGGGCAGTCCGTGGGCACTTTTTGTGCATTATCGGGGTACATTCCGTGTACTTCTCGTGGAGATGTCGAACAGTTGCATGTAACGTATCACTTTGTGCACTTTTGGTGGGCTTTCGGGCACTGCTTTGTGCGCACTCCTCGGACACAGTTCGGGCTATTCTCGAGCACTTCTCGGGATCTTTTCGTTTACATTTTTGGCACCCCACGGGCACTCTTCTCTCCTTCTCAATAGAAGGAACGAAAGCTGTCGAGTCGTCCGAGCATGCGGCCCGGTGACAGAATTTCAAAAGTGGTACAATTTTGCTTTATAATATACTGAGCGTCGAAATTCAAGAGAATGATTACGAATGTAGCCCGGCCGATCTTGTCTTTAGCTTAGAGGCTGTAAAGCTTTCGACAATGGCTGTGGTGGACGCGACGAATTTACTTTGCATGAATGTGTAGGACAACGAATGATTTTATGCGAAATGATTAAGCACGATTTATACCAAGACATCATCATCATTATTATTATTATTATTATTATTATTATTATTATTATTATTATTATTATTATTATTATTATTATTATTATTATTATTATTATTATTATTATTATTATTATTATTATTATTATTATTATTATTATTAAAATTGTGGTGTCTCGGACACTGCTGATGCCTTTGATGGTATCCCTCCCGCACGTGTACTTGTCCCTGTTCTCGCAAGCATCTTCAGCGGTTCCAGTATCTTAAGCATCTTCAAGAAAGTCTAGTACGCGTCCTAGCGCTTGGGTAGTGCCCGTACACAGATTGGGTGCTAGAAGTGCAGTTAGACGTAATAGTTCAGCGGAAACCCGCTAGGTGGAGAGGCTAGCCACTGTGAGGCTTTTCTTTCGAGGAACCCGTATACGGGTTTCCTTTGCAGCAATTGCTACGATTGGGTGGATGTCTCATTTTTCATTTAGCAGTGCAGTTACTATGAATACCGGCCTATATCTATCCTCCGCGCTCCGTCAAAAGTGTTTCAATCTGTATTGCATTCCTTGTTTTCTGTTAGTACTAAGAACATTTTAATAGACTAACAGCATGGCTTTGTATCAGGGCGCTCCACAACAACGAACTTGACCCATGCTTCTAATGTGGTACATAGTAAAGGCCAATTAGACTCTCTTTACGGTGACCTGAGTAAAGCATTTGGTGTAGTTTGCCATAATGATTTTTTTTTCATTAATGTAGCACTTTCTATATGTACGTCGGTGACCACATCAGTGCCGGACACACTTTCTAATCTAATCACTCCTTTACAAAACTCTGTTGCGCTTCTGCAAACTACTACTCATGAAATAGCTTCATTAATTCATAAGGTAAAAAATCATGTTTCACCTGGACATGATGGTATGCTAGCAGTACCTTTGAAGCATGCATCTTCTTTAATATGTGACACCTTGTGTTACATCGCAAATCGTATGTTAGAAAACGGACTGTACCCAGATCAGCTGAAGACAGCGCGCGTATGTCCAGTTTATAAAAGTGGGGGAAAGAATTACCTATCTAATTATAGGTCGACCCATTTCTGTTCTACCCGTTTTGCCAAAAGTATTTGAAGGTGTCATTAATACTCGTATCGAAAATTTTTGCAACAAGTACAATATTATTACTTCCTCGCAGTATGGATTCCTGAAAAACAAATCAACTGAGCAGGCACTGGTAACAGTAAAAGACAAAGTTATTAAGAACATCGAAATGAAACGGTACACTCTTGGCCTTTTCTTAAATTTTCGAAAGGCATTCGATTGCGTTCATCACAACACCGTGCTACGCAAGCTTAACAGTTATGGCATACGTTGTGTTGGATATGACTTGCTAAATAACAAATTGCAGTATGTTCAGGTCAATGGCGTACCCTCAGAGAAATTGGTGGCGTTCCTCAAGGATCAATATTAGGGCCGTTATTGTTTTTAGTATACATAAATGATATCGCTAACATATCCGAATCGCCTAATCTGGTCATGTACGCTGACGATACAATATATTTTTTCATCTCGCTCCTTGTCCCAAATTGAGGCTACGGCAAATGCTTATTTGAGAAAGCTACATAACTGGTTACTGACTAATAGGCTAAGCCTTAATTTATCAACGATAAACTACATTGTTTTTCATCCTATTAATACAGTAGAAAGTATCATTCCGAAAGTTGTCTACGAGCATATTGAATTAAAGCGAGTTTCAAACCAGAAATTTCTTGTTGTTTGGGTCAATGAGAATCTTTCTTGAAATTATCACGCCACCAAATTAATGTCTGATCTAAGTAAAACAGTCGGTTGTTTGTATAAGGCATCTCATTTGTTGCCCCCCTGGTTAAAGATATATCCATGTATTAGGCACTTTAGTACTCAAGGTTATCATACTGCATTCTTGTTTGGGGAACTACGACGTCCAACAATTACCTTAAACTAATTTCAACTCAGAAACGCTCTTTGCGCGCTATTGAGGGGTTTCATGGCAGACCTTCAGATTTACCTACGTCACCGCCATTTCAGAAACATGGCATCCATAAAGTAAAAGATGTATATAATTTCTATCTAATTAAGTACCTCCGTCGTCATCAGTTGTTCTTTTCTTGTCTGGATAATTCCAGCAGCCGATATGCATGCTTTCCGCACGAAACGTAAACTTGTTCCAACCACACGCACCAATTACGGCAAGCAAACACTAAGCTACCAAATTCCCACGGTAATAAATCAATTTCCCTTTAAAACTGAATATTACCTTCCACAAAAACGTTTTAAATCTACCATTAAAAACGCCTACAAACGGAATGATATATTTATTCAGTCGTTAGTCTTTGTATTTATTTTACAACCTTTGAGATGTTTTTCTCTTACGCGCATGTTGCCAGCTTTGTGATATTGTTTCTGTGTTTTATGACTGACATTTTTTTATATTTGTAAAAAAGTTATTACGTATCTTTGTACCGCCCATACGATAAGTTGTGTATGCTATTTGGTTATTCTTTTCTTGTACAAATGTCATGCTTGTTAACTTACGGCGTCATGCTTTTTACAAGGCTTGTGAAATTAATTGTGAAATTGTTGTGAAGGGCTTGTGCACAATGGCAGCTGTTCTACGGGTGACCAGGGCCTTGTCAGGCTCTTGCCTTTTTTGTCTTGGCGCTCTCTTTTCGTCGAAAAGAAATAAACTTTCACTTTCATAAGCTTATTACAAAGCTCATGCAAATGGACATACCTTCTTCCATCGCTGCCCTGGTATCTAATTACCTAATCATGCTGCGTTGGCATTAAGGGACAGAGCTCTGTTAGCTATAAGGTCGCTAGCGGAGTTCCCCAGGGATTTGTTTCTGATCCTCTTCTCTTCATACTGTTCATAAATAACATTTCGTTAGCTATTCAACGCTCTTAATTCCTTCTGTATACTGACGACCCAAAGCTATTTAAGATTTACCAGCGTTCACTACTGCATTGACCTCCAAAAGGACGGTTTTTTTTTCGCTTTCAAGCTGGTGCAGAGATAATAGCTACTCTTTAATGCTTCCAAAACTATGGCATTATACCCGGAAAACACATCATGTGCAATTTGCATACACCCTTCGGGATGCTCCATTGCCAAGGGTCAATGAAATTAAATATATTGGTGTGTACTTCGGCAAAACGATAAGCTTCTCTTCGCACTCTAAATTCTTGGTATTGTTTGTCGTATATCGCATGACTCCCCTGCTGCCTTTCTGAAATTGTATTCTACTGTGTGGCTTCCACTACTAGAGTATTCCTCTGTAGTTTGGGGCGGAACGTGCAAATCTAATTCTGTCCTAATTGAACGCGTCCAAAATAAATTGATATCTATTTCAAAGCACCGCTTTTGCCGTTCTGTGAACAATATTTCAAACCTCTCAAATATACCCCTAAAATCAAGACGTACTAAATCAGACCTTCTATTCCTCTATAAGGTGGTCCATGGCAGTATGCATTGTCCAGAGCTTCTCGATCGTGTACGATTTTCCGTGCCGTAAATATATACAAGACAGCATGCATTCCGCGTTTTCTGTGCGGCCTTGTTGTATTAAAGATTGTCCTTTGGCTCGACAAAAAAAAAAAAAAAAAAAAAAAAAAAAAAAAAAAAAAAACGTAATGCGTATTCTGCCTGTATTGGCATATTTCATAGTTCGTTTACTGTGTTTTGTATATGCGTACGTAATCATGTTGTATGATAACCTCACTTTTACGACCGCCTCCTTCTTTTGTGATTTACAATGTTTCTCTATATCTCACATTACTTTGTCTACCAGCCACATTTGTCTTCTCTGTACATTTTGTCTCGCGTATTAACTTTTAAATGTACCAGTCCAAAGGCTCCGTAGCTGTTCATGGGCACTATAATGAACATTTGATTGATTGATTGATTGATTGATTGAAAATTCGAATAGACAATGTTAAATAATATGCGGACTGTGGCAGACTTCGAACATAACTTACATGACAAGATCAGTGTTCAGTTAAGTAATTAACAATCTCATTATTTAATTTGCAAATTAATAACCTTAGGGCACTTATTACGATTGCAAAAATACGCCAAATGATAACGGATTCAGTCAGCGGAAATTTGAAGCTAAAGCCAGTCTCGTGATGTCCGGCCCCAAATCTTGGATTGGTGTTGCCCATAGTTTTGTCCCTGAGCGCACGAATTATTTTATGCGAAGTTATCAACTGGAATACTGTGTAGCACAATTTGCGGAACTTATTTCTCGATCGAAGTAGGTTTTGTGAAGGGACTTATGCTGATAAGATATGGCTTCGCTACTTAGCAGCTAGTGATTGGCTATAGTTGATTATTCATGACTTAGTTCAAAGTAGCACACAATCATTAAACACCGACACAGGAAATGAGGACACAGCTCTCCGTGTTTGTCCTAATTCCTTCTGTTCGTGTTTTTCAAGTGCGCTGTCAGGTAATTACCAGTATGATTATTATTGTTTCTTGCGTGTGCGCCTCTTCGAGTCAATCTGATCTGAAGAGATCGAATTGCGCTACATGCGACGGGCGATCTTTCAGAAATCAGTTTCGAAGTATGGAAGAAGACAACCGCAGTCGTATATAGTGGTATGTTGTTTTCAACTGCCACTTTCGTTACGACATTTCGTTAAAACAAAACAGAGTGGTTCGAGCGACTGTTCGCCACACCCGAAAGCAGCCGAACTTGAGTTGCCGATTCTGAGTTGATTTCGAATATTTACAGGCTTCTTGTTCCCATGGCACCCGACTCTCGCGGTGTTGGCGGTAAGTGTCTTCCTGTACATTCCCATGCAGACATGCTTTATTTTCGTTAGCTTTGCGGGTGCATGCTGCGACGCGAGGTGTAAAACAAATAGAAAGAAAACTTTTGTTTCTCTGTCGTGCGTGTTTCTCCTCGTCTTTTATTGAGCTTAAGTTTGTCTTGGCCTTAAACATGCACCAACTCGCCAAGTTGTCTTCAAAGCTAAATAATTGACCTAAGCATACCCTTCATTCAATGCCTCGTGCAACACAGAAATGCTCTTGATAAATGTCAATCTTTTTCCCAGTCGGTTTCGCTTCCAATGAACATATGCAAGTGAAATAATTGTTCGCATTGCCCTCACAAAAAAAAAAAAAATCCTTTACTAAAGATTTTATCGTTTGACTAGATAAAGTCGAAGAGTAGCTTCAATGTGCTCAAACGCATTAGCCATCGAAGATGAACAGAGAAAATTATTAACGCTACTCTAATAATTACTACCCGGATGACTGCGTAAGTTACCCCTCATCTAGAGGCCACCACTCTGGACACTCGAATAGCTACCATAACGCCACCGTGAGTTAATCTGGCCTAACTTTAAAATTATTGTGCAGCTAAATATACACCCCGTGTACACGTGAAGGAACTTACTTTTTTCGAGTACTTTTCAATTCGGTTAAGTCGCCTGATTCTGTCACATTGTGTCATTTCTGCGAGGGTGTTCACACTTACTTCTTTGCTTATCTTTTTCTAATCTATGTTTTCCCTCTCCGCCAGGTGAAGGTAGCCAACTGATGTTGGTTAATTCTCTTACAAAAACGGATTTAAACAAGTTATAGACCGTCTATAAACCATTCTGTAGGGTTTGTCTATAGAAATTCTGTAAATAATAGTCAATAAAAAGTGAGAGATGATGTCTATAAATAATATAAGATATTCGATAGACCTTTGCGTATAAATATTCAATAGAATACAGTCGGTAAAATTGTAAGGCAGTGCGTTGTTATACTGTCTATAAACCAGTCTATAGAACTTGTCTATAGACAATACTCGATGAAAAGTGTAAGGCCATAAGTATGTCCATAAACTAGTCTATACACAGTATCTAAAATTTATCTATAGACGTCCATAGATTTTGTCTACAGACAGTTGATCAGCCATATAGACAAGCGTCAATAAAATTTCTATAGACTGTCTCCATAAATGCTGTAAGGGAGCCTCCCTGCCTCTCTTTCTCTTGTGTCCTTACACACGCCGTTTCACTTTGCTCTTTGTTTTTCGATAAAAGCGAATGTACAGGTATACCCACCAGGGGAATTCAGTGGCCGCGGTGTTCTGCAGCAAAACGCGAGGTTGCGGGTCCGATTCCCTGCCCCAGTGGCCGCATTCCCATGGGGGCTCACTGTGAGAACGCATATGGGTGCACATCAAAGAACCCCAGGTGGTCTACATTAATCTTACGGCGCGTCTCTCGTAGGACCTGCTATTGCTTTGGAACGTTATCCCTGTAATGCCGAAACACAGTTACACATGAAGGAAATTTGCTTGGTCACCTTTATTTCTAACCATGGAAATTGCATTTGTACGAAGAAAAAGAAATAATGAAGTGTTATTCGCGTCGAAAACTAATTAGTACAGTAATTCATTAGTCATTTGTGTGCTGCGCTGTTCACAAGTGTAAACTCGCTCCAGCGTACCAAAAACGCTAGTATATGTAGTATGCGTTATGTTTCCCCCGCTTAAATCAGGATGTTGAGGTATCAAACTCCGCGTAGCATAACTGATCGGTTAAAATGACTCTGCCGCCGCAGTACGGCCTGATCACTCAGCCGGCCGTGCTGCTGGTGCGCTTGGGCCGCACGAGGCTGCACTGGGCACTGCAAGCGGCTTCGACGGCGTGCGCCCTGCTCGGCTGCTGGGCCGCGTTCGTCCACAAGGCGGCGCTGGGCAAGCCGCACTTCAGCACGTGGCACTCGTGGACGGGACTCGCCGCGCTGCTGCTCACCTTGCTCGAGGCGGCCGTCGGAGTGGGCGCCATGACGCTCCGCACTTCCACGGTGACCGATCTGTTCTTCCTTATTAGGCACTGTTGATCCTCACTGGGGCGTAACCTTGTCACGCACCAGTAGTCTGCGCGCACGGTGCAAATTGTTGTCTAGAATACATACGCGTTTCAGCTTCCCACATAGCATTTACCGAGAGGAAAACAACGGGGACACTCTTGAAAAGTGCGCTCGAGATTGATAACGGTTCTTGTTGTGACGTTATTAAAGGGTTTATCGTCTTAACAGCAGGGTGCTGAGGGCTGACGGCGGAGGCCTTATTCTGATGGTGGCGAAAGAAGAATGTCTGCGCACCTGCTGTAACTTTTAGCAAATCACACGTGCTTTACCGAGTAGTAAGGTGGAAAGCTGGGCGAGTTGGAAGTGGTGCATTCTTTGTTTCAGCGCAGAAAACGACGGCAACGCAAAAAGGAATGACACAGGACGAGCGCTGCCTAACTCTTCCGTATGTCTAACACGTTAGACAGCGCTTGTCATGTGTCCTTCCTTTTTGTGTTACCGTCGTTTTCCGCGCCGATCCAAAGAATTCAATTTACGGAGTATGCACTGCAAACCGATTTGCACCGCTTTCTGTCCACAATTCGCACCACTACACCCTTTACGGGTGTAAGACTGCGAGTTATAGACTCTTTTCACGGCGATTCCGCGGGCGCCGAAATTTTGCTTGGTCACAGTGACGCGTCCATTGCTTGCCTCAACTGCCTCCGTGTTTTCAGTGGATGGGCATGACGCCGCAGTGCGGCTCAGCAAACCTCTGTTTCAGCGTAGACGGCGACTAGGTAGACGACACGGAGCTTTGACCTAGCTTCAAGGGACATGTAAGCGCTTTCAGAGCTCACGCCTTGTCAAAACGGCGTTAGCGGCGTTTACGGTGCTTGTACTAGAAGCGGGGCTAAAAATGCATTCCAAGTTGTCCAAGCTTTCCGCTTGTGAATTAAATCAATATCGGTTTATTTTGCTGTTCGTTCTTTATTTGGCTAACACGTGGAAGCAGCGGCTTGTCACGTTTCTGACTCAGTAAAGTGACTCGGTGACTCGGTTCTGGCCCAGTAAAGCGCGCGAGGCTTGGAAATTAGATGTTCTGTAACTTTGTAATAGCTTGTAGCAAAGATGTATTATCGCTAGTCACTCGCTTACTCTTTGGACCGTCACGAAACTTTCTGCTTCGATCATTCGTGTGTTGTCGATCTAGTCGCCGTACCGTACCGCTCAGACCACAGCACGCACCGAGATGTGGGATGCACACAGCAGCAGAGCAGGAACGCTAGTCACCCATGCTTCGGAGCATTATATCAAGTGTGAGCCCAATCACTTATTCTTGATACGTTGCCATTGGAGTGTGCGTAAGTGTGCGTGTGAGTTGAGGTGGATGTGTGTAGATGCCGTGCGAGAAACTTACTATACGCCATGCAGCGGCGCTACTCCCTTTCTCACTCTGTAACGAGCGGTTTACTCACTCGTGCCGACGTTCCTGGGTTGAAGTTCGTTCTTTGGAGGTTAGCGAGACAATGCTGGCGGATGAGTGAACTTCTTTTTTTTAATCCTCGGCAAGCCGTGCATCGCGAAAGGCCGGAAACAGGGTCAGTCTTTATGTAGCAATGGTCCGTGGACTTGGTCACGCAGGTTCATTCCATTCCTTAATATGCCAGTCACTATTTTTGCAGCCAACTGCTGCGCACGTCTTCCCTCTACCATTTTACATCTTGCAGCATGAATGGATCACAGTGCGTCAGCGAACACCCAGCTTTAGTTCCGACAGCTGATCGCACATTATACCAAGGCAGAAGCGGTAATGGTTTCGTATTCCTGCTGCTACAGTGACTGCTGCTTTCGCTGAGGCAACGGGCGATGATGATGATGATGATTTATTGGCATCCCCTTTGAAACAGGGCGGCGACATATAGTCACCTAGCCTGCTTGATTTAATCAGCTTTACTATACATATTCTTTATCTAGCATTTTTGTATACCTCTCATTATTTTTTTTCAAAAAATTTACCTTGTACTTCCTCACATCCCGTAAACAGTTTACGTTTACTGACAATCATTCATCTTCCTTGGCCGATGTGCCATCTGGTGTACCTCAAGGTAGCGTGCTGGGTCTGCTATTGTTTCTCATCTACATAAATGATTTGCCGTCCAACATAACATCAGCAATCAGATTATTTGCTGACGATTGCGTAGTTTATCGCAAAATTAAGACACCCGACGACCACTTCGCTCTTCAAAAAGATATAGATGAAATTACGAACTGGTGCACGCATGGCAAATGTCACTAAATACAAAAAAAATCAAATTAATGACCAACAGCCGACATAAAATAAACTCTCTTTGCACTTACTCGCTTAATAACAGTGCTCTCACTGTCGCCCCCTTGTACAAATATATCGGTATCCATATTACAACAAACTTATCATGGAAGGCGCATATAAAACATGCAAAAGCATCCAGCACACTTGGTGACATGCGCCTCCCGGATGCGCACAAACTAGACAATCATATTGCCACCGCTAACACGCACGAAGGGTGCACGCTACCTTTCACTCGCGAAAAAAAAAAAAAATTATACTTCAGGGAAAAGCTCATCCTCAAGTCCATTTAGAAACGACAGATCAACCACAAAACCTAAAAAAAAGAACTAACAAGAACAATCGACAAGATAGCATATGCGAATTGTTAAGAACTGACGCAAAAAGAAAGAAAAAAAAAAGCAGGTGATGATGAAAACGACATGACCAAAGGAATGCAAAGAACTTTAAAGCTCATATATATTGGCCATCGAGAAAAGCAACTTCCCTGTCTGAGAGTAAAATCGAAGGAGAGCTTACGCACTTGTCCCTATGCCTGATGAAGAAAGCCTTAATAATCACGTACTTTTGCCATGACCCCGATTTGATCGAGCTGCTCTGAGCAGTCGCAACTCTTGCAGTGGATATAGCTAAATGCCCACTATTGTTACTCCTTACAAGTTACAGCCAGAACTGTGCACTCGCGCGCGATGATTAATGCAGCGCCCCGTTTGCCCGATGTACACTCTCCCACAAGATAAAGGAATAGGGTCAACAACAGCGGAGACACAATTCGTGAAAATTTTTTGCATGCTTCTTCGCACACTCAGACTTTTTTTTTTTTTTTGTCTGGACATCAGCGAGCAAATCTGTCCCAACCTGCAAGGCGCTGGAAACACTACCTTCACGCCGCACCTGCTCGCGACCTTCTTGACATTGTGGGAGATAATGCGCATGTAACGGGTTAACTTGGACTGGCTTCTTATCCCTTTCCTTCGCCTTAGGGCTGCATTCCTTGCAGTTTTGAAGCAAACTCTCACATTCGATTTATCTGTTGTTTTTAGAATGGACTGGTGGATGAGCTTTTCCCTGTCACATCAATTTTTTTTCGCCAGTGAAAGATATTATGCACACTTCGCGTTAGTTAGCGGTGGCGCTATGATTGTCTAGCTTGTGCGAAACCGGGTGGCGCATGTGATTACGCTTGTCTATGTAAAGGCTTTTTGTCGTTTCACGAAATGACGTTGGTAGTGTGCGCTTTGTCCTGTCCTATTTTTCTTGTGCATCATGCGCAGCCCGTGAATAACTCGGGTTGCGGACACCCTCGATAAAGGAACGCACTGTTTCACCGGTGTTCCGCAGGTGGGCAAGCGGTACCCGTGGCTGAAGTACGCGGCACTGCGGCGCGTCCACCGCGCGTTGGGCCTTTCGGCGCACGGGTTCGCCACCGTCGCCATGGTGGTGGGGCTGCGTTCGCACTACGGCCGCGAGACCCTGGCCAAGGCGCTGCCGCTGGGCGACGCCGGTGCGGTGCAGCTGGCCGTCCAGGCGCTGGCCGCGGCGCCGTTCACCGCCATTGTGCACCAGCTATGGAGGCGCTACTACGGCGCCGACAGATTTCGCAAATAAAGGCATCCTTCTTGGCAACAGTCGCGGGCCCAGTGTTGTACTCGGTTAGTGAACGGTCAATTTCAAAATTTTGGAGTCTGCGAAAGCTTGCAAAATATAAGGCTTGAACAACCAACGTCATCGCCGCGATTGCCACGCCTGCGCCCTTCGCGAGTTCTATTGCAACGCTCAAGAATGGCTTCCGTATATGAGCCTTGACTAGGTCGTGGTTATTCGCTATGTTGTTGATTTGCTGCTGGAATGTTTGCACCACTACCCTCTTTAACGCCCGGTTACGACACTGTGAGTTTGAATGAATGAATCAATTAATCAATCAATCAATCGATAAGTAAGTGACCGTCGTTCAATTGTGCTATAACGCAGCAATTGCTGAGAACCGTGGTGAATTAATGAAATTAAGTCGCCGAGTGCAAACGGCGCTACGGTTTGGTTTGGTGTTGCTCTAAATATTACACTACATCCACAGTAAGCGGGATCGGCTAATAATCAGGTGGGATTCGCAAAATAAATTTAGCGCTGCATAGAAAGCAGATGACTAACGTACGCAATCACTGTACAGAAGCGAGAAGAGGCGCGTTGCGAATCGTCCGAGAGCGTTGCATACGTGTCGCGTTTCATGTTGTGCTGCCTCGTCAGTGCACAGCGCTCTGCGACCACCCGAACGTGAGCGACTGCGTTGTGCGCAGCTCGGATGTTTTGAGAATCGCGTCGGCGTTATACCCTCACTGTACCCTGTAAAGCAAGCCCCCGCGTCGAAACGTTGGCTCTGTAGCCTGACACACCCATCCCTTGTTCGACCACTGTCGATCACTGCATGTGTACACCCAATCTTGCTTGGAATCCCTGTGCTAGAACGATAGGGCGCGGTAAGCAGTTGGCGGAAGTGCGGGGCTCGGAGCTTCGGACCCAGCTGCTTTCCACCCAGAGGAATGTGGTGGGCGAGGCCAAGCGGCGTGCCTTTGTGCACGCCATTTCTCCTGCCCTCCGGAGTACGCGTGGATGCTGCACTTCTGGCGCACATTGCACTCGCCTTCAGCGACGGGTGAGCAGCCGCAGCTGGGAAGGCTCGTCGTGGGACAGAGAGTGCAGCCCGCTTCGTGCGCTTCATTTCCCAATGCGACATATATTGCTTAATTATAAGCTCGCCGTCACCATGGTAACGCTTTACCCCCTCTTATTGAGACGTAAATACTTCCAAAAAGCAAACAGAATGTGTGAGGCTGGCTTCACCTCAGAAAGCATCTTGTTGTGGACAAGCTAACGTTACGAGTGAGCGCTAGTTATATTTTTTTTCTTGTCTTTTTTTTTCTGTTAAAGTAAACGTGAAAATAGGAATGCTTTCCTTATGCAACCGCTTAACTCATTTGAAAGAGTGATGGTGAGATTAAATTCAATATAGCAATTATATAGCAAAGTAAAATGCGACTGTTATGCGTTGAACGGTTGGACGCAAGCAGTTTCCATGTTCGTAACTCTGCGCTATTAAAATTAAATATGCCAATACAGTAAGTAATGAAGACTTTCACCGTAAAAAAGTGCCTCGATATGGTGGCAGGTATTCGCGGCTGTACACTGCGGCCTCACACTTACTGCGAGTGTCTGAAACATTCAATTTAAAAACAAATATGAAGAAAAAAGGTCGGCAGTCTTATTTGTGTAAGTCCACTGCAGCCACTCCGATAGCCGTGGTACTTTATCGGACTCTCACGTCTACTTTGCGTATTTTGCATTGTACCAGTGATTACCCGGTGATTGAACTGTGTGAAACCCTGGTTTTGGTATGTCGGTTACTGTTACCTGTCGGTTATATCTGTACGTGCACATTACTGAGATGGACCTGCTTAGTTCTTGTGCGTTGATTCCAATTCTTTGGTAACGATTACGTACATTACTATCGTTTATTTACGTTTATTCCTGTGTGCATTTTTTCTTTGCTCGTATTCACTCCCGATGCGTTTGTTGTCATTATCCCTTCGTAACGGCTGGTGGGAGCTAGTCAAGCTGGGCTGTCTTCAATGCAGCTTTTTCTACCATCATTCCTCGCGTATGAAAATAAACGGAAATTCAAACTTCACGCAGACTTCGTGACACAACTGCGCCTGCGCACAACTTGGCCGCTGATCTAGGTGCCGTTCAACACCTACTGCACCGTTTCGAGTCGGGAAGAAGCATACGTAACATCTGTTACATTTAAAAAGCATCTATAACATGCCGACTATTACTTTTTCCAAAGCCACAAACGATAACCCGAGCACGCACCTTATCTGGTCCTCACTTATCTTTATTGTGGTGAATACGTTCACCTGTTCCCCTTCATCTCATCTTTCTAGTCCACTCTATCCCACAACCAAAAACGGGGTAGCCAACCAGAGTATTTCTAGTTGAAAGTTCTGTCATTTGATATAGGGGTGTATATTTCCTTGTGTAATATTATACGCAGGTTATGTATATGCATCACCTGCTTGAGCGCCGACACGGACACTTGCAAATGCGACGTTGGTGAGGTCAGTGCGACAACGGAGGATAGCCGCTTACCTAGTCGATCATATACATATATAGTGTCTCAAATTTCTACTGTAACAGCAGTTATCAGCTAGAGGATAGGCTGAACGTGTACGTCTCTTCGCTAGAATTTCTAACGGCTCTCTCTCTCTCTATCTCTCACACACACACACATACACACACACAAATGCGCGCGTGCGCGTAAACACACACAAACGCACAAACAAACAAAAAGAAATTGTGATGTGGTGTGGGTAATTGAAGCATCGCGTGTGCGTCTTCGTGCCGATCGCTCTAACCAGTAGTCGAGGTCCGTCTTCTAGCGATCAACCTTTATAGGCTGGGAAATGGGCTGAACGTGTACATGCCTGGCTGAGCAGATTCCCCACCCGGGCTTCAGGGCTGTGTGTGTGTGAGGATAGAGATTATATATATATATATATATATATATATATATATATATATATATGCTAGCGCGAGACTGAGGTAGTTGCAGGTCGCAGGGAGAGGCCTTCGTCCTGCAGTGGACACAAAAATAGGCTGATTATGCTGATGATACATAGGTATTTCCTGCCCACGCACGTTTGATTGCTTTTGAAAGGCAGAAGCCAGAAAAGAAGTAGCCCGCGGGAGCGGGTGTGTACTCTTTTAAAACGCTGGACAGACACGCTGCAGGAGCAACTCCAGAAGAAACGGAAAGCGAAAGCAGAACAACTGCGTGAACACACTTCACAATTCTGTTGGTCGCATTAATTTGGTTATAGGGGAACCAAAGAGTGTCGGGAGTCTGCATTTTTTTCTTTTCAACAGAGAAATTAGTTTTTGCTAGGAAGGTTCGAAGAGCGAGATTATTAAACCAAATTCGAATATCTGAAATATACGGGTGCCGAATTCGTTTATGCTTCTAATAGTACTAGAACAAACATAGAGAGGAAATGGGATAAAAATATAGATTTATTGCCTTCAATACTAGCAATGCTATATCATGTATATTCATCTAGGCAGCTTGCAAATGCTGAACAAGAGTCAGGATGGCCGGCTCATGGCGGCGCACTTGAAGCGGGCGGTGGAACAAGTGCGCGGGACCTTTCTCATGGCAGACAGGCCACAATTAAGAAAGCACAAAAAAAAGGGGGCCGGGGAGGGGGTCTTACGTGCCAAAACCACTATCTCGCTCGCCGTAGTGGGGGACTCTGGATTAATTTTGACCACCTGTGGTTCTTTAACGTGCATCTAAATCTAAGCACACGGGTATTTTTGTATTTCGCCCCCATCGAAATGAGGCTTCGGTGGCCGGGATTTGATCCCGCGACCACGTGCTTAGGCCACAATAGCCGTAGCATGTGCACCTTCGCATGCACATTCAAATATTCGGCCACGACAGAATATTCGAGAAATCGAAAACCAAAACCTGAAACATAATACTTTCGTTTGAAACAGAACGAATCGTTTCGTATTCAAAATTTCGAAGATTTGCTCACCGCTAGTTCCCACAAAAGGTATTTCTTTAGCTGACATTGTAGTCTTATTCCAGCGAATACAAGCGCGCCACCCTCACGCTTTTTATTGCGCCAAACAGTCGAAGAAGCGAAATGAGAACAAGGTTTGTCAGGTTAGAAAAGAGATGCAGGCACATCTGTGTATACGGCCTTTTTTCCCCCGTAGAAGAATAGGCTTGTGCATTTATTCCACGGAAATACAGTCTGTGTGTCGACGATGACATTCTTGTGCTCCTGAACATCCTTAGTTGTAAGTGTGCGCTGGCAATTATATTTTTCTACCATCCAATCCTGACATGTTAGTGTGTGTGTGTGTGCTTGCTGCTGACGTATACACGAGCCGGTGGGCCCAGTCGAGTCCATTTGAGATTATTCGTCAACAACGGTCAGCGTGTGCGGAGGAAGTGAGAACGCTAGTACTCGACGGTGACGCACTTGAGCTGCAGATAGTCCTTGAGCGCCTCGTGACCCAAGTCCTTGCCGTATCCGGACTGCTTGAATCCGCCGAAAGGCGCCGCCACGTCCGTCTTGTTGTAGCAGTTGATGAAGCACGTTCCGGCCTGCAGCGCGTCCGCCACGCGCAGGGCCTTGCTGAGGTCGCGCGTGAAGACTCCCGACGCGAGTCCGTACTCCGTGGCGTTGGCGCGCCTCAACACGCCCTCGACGTCTCCGTCCCGGAAGCGAGAGACGAGCATGATCGGGCCGAACGACTCTTCCTTGGCGGCCGCCATGTGGTCCTCCACGTCCACGATGATGGTCGGCTCGAGGAAGAGACCCGGTCTCGGAAGCCTCCTGCCTCCGTGGACCAGCTTGGCGCCATCGGCCACGGCTCTCTGGACGTAGTCCAGCAGCTTGTCCAGGTGCTGCTTGTGGTTCTGCGGACCGTGCCAGGTGCTGCGGTCGAGTGGGTCTCCCGTGACGATCTTGCGGGCCTCGGCGACTGACGCGCTCGACGAAGCGGTCGTGCAGCGACTCCTCGACGAACAGGCGGCCGGCGGCGATGCAGTTCTCGCCCTTGTTGAAGAACACGCTGTTCAGGCCCTGGCGCACGGCCAGGTCCAGGTCGCAGTCGGCGAATATGATGAGCGGCGACTTTCCCCCGAGTTCTAGCGAGACGCGCTTCAGGTACGGAGCGGCGCAACTCGACATGATGGCACGGCCCACCTCTGTAGAGCCCGTGAACGCCACCTTAACAGGAAAAGGAGGTTTATTAAAGAAACCCAACTACAAAGGTCAATGCTAAATACGCGATGGGCGCATGCACTTAATTACTTGGAATTGTGTGAACGGAAATAGCATCAAAACTACGCGAGTGTGACTAATCGATTTTGCTTGACAGCCACGTAATCGAATATGCAGTTGCCTACAAATTTTGCAGAGTTTTAAGAAACGTTATTCGCGAGTACAGAACCTCTAGACATGAACAACGAAGCCCACTAAGAAGTCGCGAGCAAGAATAGACGCATTCAGTGTGCACTTGTACTTAATTTTATCGCACACCAGTTGAACAGCATCTAGTTAAATGCGTCAGCCGGTAACGCCCGCTTTTGTGCTCCCGGGCGTTGTTGCACCTAATGAAAAGCGAATAAACTCATGGCTTAGTTTACGCTGTTCGGCTTAGAACCGAAAGACTTTGCACGCCGTTCCCTGCACGCTTTACGCTTTACACGCAGCCGAAAGTTGCTCAAATATCCTTAAATGTTTCCCAGACTTTTTTTCAAGTGAGAAAACTCCACACAATAAAAACTTTTGCACCCATAGGTGTGCTTGTTTTCCCCATTAAGCGATTGCGCCAACCTAGGCTGCATGTACCACCGGTGGCGTGTCATGGCTAACACGTTACCCTTAAGGGACAAGATCGAATCAGTGATGGGCACAAATTATGTTATCCTTTTTTTTTGGCGACTTCTTGTGGCAAGTAAACATGACGACACGAAATGAAATATCGTGCAATAGCGTTCACTGTGGAGCATTAAAGTTTTACCGTCACATTCTGGTGTATTTTGGTGCGCACTAAGTGTTCACAATTATTGTAACACAGCTTTCAACAATATACGGCTTCTCTCATCGCAGATGTAATTTGAGCTTGCTTCCTTGTAATGTGAAAATGTATTTTACGGCCTCAAGTGTAAGGGTGTTAGCCATGGGACTAACCATCCCCTGCAAAAAATATTCACTGTGCAGAGTAGAGCCCTCACCAATGATTGACTGTAACTGCGCGTATGTATACGGCTAATCATGTACATTGTTCGAAGGTGCTATTTGTTCCCGTGGGGTTCAAATATATACCGTCCCTCCCGCTGTAACCGCGACAGCGCGATGTCTGGCTTTCTCTGCGTGCTATAGAGAAAGCGTACTCGAAGGGTTCCCGGAATAGCGCTTGGTCTATAGTCAATACAGAAGGTTTGACAAACACAGCCGTAAATGGGCGCACTCTCCGAACGAGAAAAGTGGCAGAGCGTTTGGCAAAGCCTTTGTCCAAATATAGGTTCTCTTGTAAGTTTGGCGACCCTTGTCGTAGGTGGTGTGATGTTCAAAACGCTATAGTCCAATTGTATTCTTGCACGAGAGTGGTACGTCTGCATGGGAGACTTGAAAGAGTCTTCGCGGTTCGCGTTCATTGAAATCGTCATTTTCGTCCTCACCATCAACACTTTTCCTTCTTTAAATATTTACTGACGCTATACCCTGTATGCTGAGTGTAGCAGGTGAGAACTTTGATTCAGACCTCTGAGCAATATAGCAGGTATTGTTAATTGGCCGTATACCTTTCTGAGCAGGGGGTGTCCGCACATGGCCTGTCCCACGACGGTGCCAGGAGCCCGTGAGCACGTTGAAGACGCCCGGCGGGATGCCGGCGCGCACCGTGAGCTCGGCCAGCTTGAGAGCCGTGAGCGGACACACCTGGGCGGGCTTGAGCACGAGCGTGTTGCCCGCGGCCAGGCAGGCGGCGCTCTTCCACGCCACCATCATGAGCGGGTAGTTCCACGGGGTGATGATGCCGCACACGCTGCGCACAATTAGCCAGCACGTGGCACAACTGCCGTGGCCTCAACGGCCCCGCATTAAATGGACCCTAAAGAAATATTTAAATTCTCGGATGTTACGTGCCAAAACCACGATATGATTATGAGGCACACCGTGTATAGTGGGGGAATCCGGATTAATTTTGACCACCAGGGGATCTTAAATGCGCGGTACACGGTCGTTTTTGCATCTCGATGGGGGCGAAATGCCATACTGCTCGTGCACTTAGATTTAGGTGCCCCTTAAAGAAGCACAGGTGGTCAGAATTAATCCAGAGTCTCCCACTACGGCGTGCCTCATAATCATATCGTAATAATGGCACGTAAAACCACAGAATATAACCTAATTTCAGTTCAAGATAACTTAAATCGGGTGATCTAGAAGAATACAGTGGGTGTTATAAGCGTTTTTTCGGTGTTGCTCGGCCGTAGTATGTTTTCGAGTAGCGCCGAACGCCGTGTCTCTACTTTCTTATTCCCGTTTCCTCGCGCTTATGCTCTAAATGGTAATAGGCTGCAGCCCAGGACATGTAGACAAAGCCAACAGCGCGACATAAAAAGAACCACAAGGACACTGCGCTTTGGCCTTATGGGGTATGCCTGCCTCGGACTTTCGGTTTTCTTTGCACCAAGGTGTACTAACCAGTCTACCTGAGATCTTTGTTGGTGAAGGCCTCTCTCTGGTAAAGGCATAAATACTAGTGGGATGAATTAGGCAGTAAGAAGGACCACGAAGTTACTGCGTTCATATGACAGTGTGAGTATTCCGCATATATGATTTTTAACGGTGTGTTCACATTGTTAGACCGCTCAATTGTGCAGTATTCTTTCTTTCTTCAAGTATTTCTTTTCTGACACACGATTGTTTTCGTATTCATTTGGTCGTTACCGTGCCCTATCCGAGTGGCCCCTTATGGAGCGCAGCCATGGCCTCTCACCCGATGGGCTCCCAGCGGGTGAAGGTGAGGTTCTTGCGCGGCCTGGCGTGGCTCACGGGCACCGTGCTGCCTTGCACCTTGTCGCACCAGCCGGCGAAGTAGCGGAACACGTCGATGGACATGCCCACGTGCGTCTTCAGGGCCAGCGTGTACACGGCGCCCGAGTCCAGCGACTCGATGGTGGCCAGTTCCTCGCGGTGCTGCTCCATCAGGTCGGCGAGCCGCAGCAGCAGGCGTCCTCGGTCCCGGGCACTCATGCGGCCCCACTCGCCCTGCTCGAAGGCCGCCTTGGCCGCGTCCACCGCGCGGTCCACGTCCTCGGACGAGGCGCTCTCGACCCGACACAGCACGCTCTCGTCCGTCGGGTTCACCACCTGAGGGCACCGGCTCTTTGAAGGCACGACCGAGAGCTCGGCTGGCACGGCGCGCAAGACAAAGGCGCGACAAACGCGCTCCCAGAAGTAGGTTTATTGAGAGAAAAAATAATTGTTACGACGCCGCAGATGACAGCTTTGGACTCCTTGCCTCAAATACATACACTAAAAAAAAAAAAAAAAAGATGAGCCTAAAGCTCCTCGTTAGCGACTTCTCTAATCTGCACCTTTAAAACCTACCTGCGCTTTACAGAGAGAATCCTGCCACGTAGTCTGTTCCACACTTCGCTATTCAAATAACCATAATCACGTATTTACGGACAGCGCTAATAAATCGATGCCGACAAATGAAGTATTTCTGTACAAAAGTGCATATAAAGATCCCGCGCAGTTTGCGCTATAGTGTATACGGAGAGAACCATGGAACGGCCTCATAGCTTCTCATCGCAGTAAAGGCACTTCACTTATACTGTGAATATACAATACAAGATAAACAACAAAAGCAGACAACTGAACCCAATTTGCTGAAACCTGCAAACATAATTTACTTTTTTTTTCTTACTATAGTACATACACACAACGTACACGATATGACAAGAAACCCCAGGAAACCCATTTTGCAAGCGACAGTATAGGCACACAAGCATTTTTGTTAGGCTGGCTCTCTCAACCCTCCCCCTTATATTCCCCACTACCACCCTTCTCACGTAATATTTTCTATAAGGTAGTCACGTTCACTATCATGTAGGGTCACAGACAGTGCACGCGGATACAAATGTCAATTTAGAAACCACAGTCTATGCATAGGAGCTTCTGTAATTCTGTTATTCACACTAGCCATTCATTCATTCATTCATTCATTCATTCATTCATTCATTCATTCATTCATTCATTCATTCATTCATTCATTCATTCATTGTGTCCCGCCGAAGAGCGGCAACCGGCTCCGTACCTCTGAGCTGCGTCCCCACGAGCTGTTCACGAACTTGCCGTCGATGAAGAGCTGGTGCGGCACACGAATTGTCCTGCCGTTAGCCTGGAGCTCGACCGCGTCGTAGGAGACCTCGTCGCCGCCAGAGCCCTGCCCGCGCGCCTTGAGCACCGCGACGCGCACGAAGTCCGCAAACCGCGACGCCAGGTAGACGTCCTCGGCGGCCAACTGGAGGCCGCAGGCGTCGCGCGCCTCTTCGACGAGCCGCGTCACGTCCATGGAGCCGGCGCCGCACTCGAACAGGTCCGTCTCGTCGTCGACGTCACGGCGTAGGATGCTCTTCCAGATACCCTATACGCGAGAATGAATGCGCGCGTCATATGAAGGATGTCGCGAAGCACTGAGCGCTTCTCGTACTAAACAGAGATAACTTATTTAAGCTCTATTTGTGGAAGTGGATAAGGGAGCTAAGTATCCGGTGCTTCAAGATGGCGCATACACTTGATCCGGCTACTACACAGCAACTCACAACAACAGCACTGAATGTAACGAGACGACAAAATAGAATGGCCGGTCCTTGCTGTCGCAGCTAGCTAGATGACGACAACCGATGAAGACACTTCCCGGTAGAGCCTCCCTTCATACGCTATACAATCATGACGTCTGTGGTAACGAGGCTTCTCACGCATGTACTGACCCTCAGCTTGTCGACCAGAGCCCTCTCCTCGTCGGTGAGCTCCAGCGCCTCGCCGTCGGCCTGCTGCTGACCGAAGCGTGAGGCGAGGCTGACGCGTCCCGTCTCCTCCGAGGCCAGCTGTCGCACGTTGACCCAGACGCCGTCGCAGCCGCACAGCAGCAGACCCTCGCCGTGCACCAGTCCGGGCCGGGACATGCCTTCCACTGAAACCTGCCGAGCACCTTCCACGGGAACGGAGGGCCACAGGCTCGAGCCGTAGACGCGCGTCGCCTGCGTGCGCGCGCTGACGCATCTGCATACACTCTCGAAGAGGAACTCGCCGTGCTTGCAAGCAGGCCCACTGTCTTCTCAAAATATCCATGACATTTTTTTTTTCTAAAAGGTACCGTTTGAGAAGTCATACCGGTGGGCCCCTAAGCCTCACAATAGCTTAGGCAAATAATGAGGGGTGTGCTTATAGGGATTTTTGAGACCGAATCCAAACGAATCGAATAGTGCTGTAATCGAATCGAATCAAATATCGAATAGTCCTGGAATAGTCAACAGGCGTTAACACAATCAATCCTAGTATTCTTGAAGTTAAAAAGTTTCTGTCAATATATATATATATATATATATATATATATATATATATATATATATAAAAATAGGACTCCAGCAAACATAGACAACAAGGACAACATAGGGGAAATTACGTGTACTTATATACTAATTGCAATAAAGAAATTATAAATGAATGGAAATGAAAGTGGATGAAAAAACAACTTGCCGCAGGTGGGGAACGATCCCACGTCTCAGGGTTATTTGTAATAGTAAAACATAAATACCTCAGAAAGCGGATGGGAAAACGGTGCCGCGGTAGCTCAATGGCAAGAGCATCGCGCGCGTAATGCGAAGACGTGGGATCGTTCCCCACCTGCGGCAAGTAGTTTTTTTCATCCACTTTCATTTCAATTAATTCGTAATTTCTTTATTTCAATTAGTAAGTACACGTAATTTCCCCTATGTTGTTCTTGGCGCCTATGTTTGTTAGCTTCTTATGATATGATTAAAATCGGGCCCCCTCGGTTCCCTTTCTTCTCCTTCATTACATAACGAGGGCCTCAAATCCGGCAACATTGATGCCTTCAGGTAGCATATGTGGGTTTATTAACCAGTTGCCTTCACCCAAAAAGGCAGAAAGGATGTTCCACATCGGCCGCCTAGGTTTGTGAGTGGTGGCGCTGGTTAACACTCCCAGGGTTATTTGTAACAGTGCCACGCTGAAGCTATTTTCTCAAACAACCATATTGTCCTTTCCTCAGTCGAGATGACGTGAACATCGCACGAGAGCGTGGAACAGTATAAACAGGGTCACTGCATGACTGATTCAAATCATGCATGCCGACGTGAATAAGGCTTTCGTGCGGAACCCTAAGCGTCTTAAGGTTTATGTGGCTTGGTCAGTGATACAATGTTCGCACAAGACACGCGTCCATATAGCCACGCGATTGAGAATTCGGTGCTTCTGGACAGGGTTGTATCTAATAAAGTTCCGTTTGATATGTACACCTGTATCGCGTATTTCTTGTGCATTGCATTTTCTTAGTCACTCAGTTTGCCCTTAGCACTAAGTCAAGGCCTGCTGCCTACAAATGTAAAGCACGCAGATATCATTGTGCTGCGTCCCTCTTTGCTGCTAAATCGTTTGATCTTACAGTGATTGTTGAACATTATGTATTTTCGTGCTGTAGGCTTAGTTTTGAATTCGTGCTTTCTTGATTTGTTTTCTTTTATTTTCTTATGACAAATTTCAACTGCCTGATACAATACGACAGCACAGTATCTTGTAAAATAAATAAATAAATGCTGGTAGGGGAGCACACCTGTCCCTCGAGGGTGATCCATGCGCCGGGCACCTTGTCCATGCCCCGGATGAAGTTGTGCAACGCCTGGCCCGTCAGCTTGGAGAAGTCCACGCGTCGCAGCTCCCGCTTGTTCAGCATCGGGTCATAGGTGGCGCCTTCGGCGGGCTGCACGATACGCGGTGCCTTGCCGGAGGCTATCAGCTCCACTGCCTCGCCCTGCGTGCGCCCACACGCAGGTTCTCGAAAATCTGTCCCTGCCACGAATTCCGTGCGTTCGTAAGAAAGCCTAGCTGAGCTGCACCAGCTCGACCGAAAAGGAGCGACAGAAAACGGAGGATAGGAATTGTCCGGGGCCTGTTGCAGGCGCTCTAAATGAGTGAAAGAAAAGGGGAAATACAGAAGACAAAGGACTAACATGTACACACAGGCGAAATCGCTTGCAACAGCCGACGGAAAACATAAACAGCAGCAAACGAGGACGCACACGCCGCATCGTGCGCATATGTATGAACAAAATAAAAAAAGAAAGGTAATGTTGATGTGCGCACATTAAGGATAAACACCGATTGTGCTGGGGATCCCCCTAATATAAATGCGAAAACGTTAATAATAAAAAATTCACCTACGCTAACGATAGTCCCTAATGAGAATTTCGAGCGCAGCTTTTTAGGGGTTTTGAATTCGCGATATATTGTTTCTGAACGACAGGGTGCTCTCGGCGGCGGCGGCGCTCCGCCTCTGCTCAAGCAGCTCGTTTCACAGCAGCGGCAGACGAAGTATTTCCACCGGTTGCGCGTCGCACATTGTTCAGAAAGAAGGCATGAACACGGGAACGCGTCGCTCGTGCAGGGCGCATTATTTAGCGGCGCCGGCGCCGCAGGCGGAGTAGCCCATGCACAGTGGGTCCGAAGCCCACGCCAGTGTTCTGATGTCTGGTCGCCGCCGGCACCCCGTTACAGTGGTTCCTGCAACCCCGTTTTCCTCTTCACCCTTTCGCCATACCCTCCTCCTCCGCTTTACTCCTCGCACACTCTTCGTTCTCGCCGTCTTTCATCCGCGTTCGCTCTTTGATCCTTCGCTGTATAGGTATAGGATACGCACTCATTGAAGACCTCGATATGAGGTCACAGACATTAAGGCAAAATATGTGAACTTAGACAACAGTTCATTGTGGTAGCTTGGTAAACAAAGCGCGTTGCAGTGCAACTTTGCAAGCTCTTATTCACGGCTATCAAATCGTTTGACGGCCATCAAAATCGCCACATGAACATGGCGCGAGATTAGATTCGATAATATACGTTCCGTGGTTCTTGTTTAGGATAAGGTCCGCACAGCCTTCATCAAAAGTGTCCGAGTCAAACCGCGAATGCCCACCGAGCAGTCACGTGTTGAGGGCTTTTGCGTATACACACACTCCAAAAGTTGGGAGTGCGGGCGGCGCCGTATGTACTTTAAACTGCTTGCGGCTTTCGAGCGAACAAACTTCCACGGGGTATCCTTGGCCCAGAGACCGCGACCCGACCCCGCGCGCAGTTGTCTCAGAAACGTTTGACGAAGACTGCACTTGGGCACACGCGGTGCTTTAGCGCGTGGCCAGGTGGAGAGACCCTTACCATGGCCTTGACTCCTTCGGGGAAGAGGAACCGCGCGTAGAGCGAGTCGACCGTATCGTCGGGCAGCACGTCGCACTCTCGCTGCAGAAGCAGAGGACCCGTGTCCAGACCGTCGTCGGCCCAGAACACGCTCAGGCCCCCCTTGGCGTCGCCCTCGATCAAGGTCCTGCGAGAAGTGCGTGGTCGTCCACTGTACTGGGCTCGGGTGTCGAGGACGTCGTTCGATACCGAACAAAATTGCCGCTAACTCTTTTTGCGAGAGTATCTGCTTTTCCCCGCTTTCAGAACCCTCTAGATAAAAGACTGTTGTTGCATTGAATATTATTGGTTCTCGTATTGCATTGTACCCTTCACTACCCTTGACCATGCCTCCATGTGCTGCTGGGTGTGTGCGCTGGCCAGGTCCCCTCAAGCTGTCCTAATTAGCTTCTTTTTTTTTCTTCATCACGCTCAGCGTATTGGTGCTGTTGCTGCAAATTTCAAATTCAAACTACATTTCCGAGAGTATATACGCTCAATCCTTAGTGGAGTACCTCCGCTTCGGTGCAAACAAAGAGATCTTTCTTTTTTTAAATTCTGTTTTGTAATGAGTCTGTGGTGCGAAGTACTCTCGAACTGGGCACACATTTACTGCCGCACAAGCAGTTGCCACAATACCCTTAGACCGTATATACCTTGCCCTATAACAGTAAAAGGAGTGCTCGCAACTCTTTCTGGCGTAGTGAGGTGTCGACGTACGCTTAGCTCCATTTTCGATACTTTTCGAGCAACCAAATTTTAGTGTACCTTCACTCCGGTTGGGCACAAGCACAGTCATCGTATACTGCTGCGGAGTACCTGTGGTGTTATTATATAGTTGCGGAGAACTTCGTTGCTACGAATTCGCAGTGTGTATAGGCGCATGCGTGTGTACGTATACTGTACGTATATAATGCAATGCAGACATTGAGTAAGGCAAGTATTTTTTGCATGCATTTATTTATAGCGTGTCTCGTCGCTTCCTGACATCGGCTTCCAGGGCTCCGTCAAGCTGACTCAGTATACCTGATTTCTTGCCACAGAGACCTTTAACGTGGCACAATTTGTAGGTGTTGCAAATAACTTCTCAATTGAACTACACTTGCAGAGTGATTTTTGCATGCAAGCACGCTCGCGGCTCACCAGTTCACAGACGAGGCGCCCCTGTGGCGCGGTAGCAGAGACGGGTGGTACACGATCGACTGATGCTTGGGCCACGTGATCACCTGCGCGGATGACGCAGCAATTAACGCCGCGGTTGAGACATTTCGAATTCTCGAAAGAGCTGCTGTCGAGACGATAGCGTTGTCATTTTCTATTGTCAAGATCCAACTGAACATTCGCAACTCTTTATGATTCGCTAAATATTTTTGCGAGCAAGCGCATACGTCACCTATAGAATGAGACTGCGGCGCGTCAAATAGTAAACAGGTACAGCTGCCAGCAAAAGTCTAGAGACCACGGCATCTGTGAGAAATTCAAATTTCTTCCGACACAGCCGTGAAAAGTGGACTTGTCTCAATGCTTTGCATCGGTCGACCATGCACACGTGGGCTGTGCCACTTGATTTCAGCCTGCACGTCCAGGCTGCGAAAAAAAAAAAAAATCTGCGGTTCTGTGATTATTGCATGCAACTGTACTTCTAAGAGGCGGCTTTATAGTTTCGCATTCGTGTACATCGAAGGAAATTAGCTCACTGACTACATTAGTATTTAGGAAAGGTATTGCATGTTTTAAGAAAGCGTTGGGTGAGTTCTACGAAGAAACATTTCATGACCAATAAAGTAAGAAAGACGGACTTCACTATAGCTGAGCAGCAAGATGACAAAATCAAGTTTTAAAAAAATCATAAAAGTAATGAAACAGACGGCAGTGCAACGAGGGAGAAATATTGAAGCCAAGCGACGACGCTAACACACAGAGGAAGGACCCGTCGGAGTTGCTTGAAAAAGAAAAAAAATCAATAAATACAGCAGAGGGCCACTCAGAGGAAATGCCGCGCCGCCCAAAACATAGACAGCTGGCTTGACAGCAAAGATTACCGTGATGATAACGCACGACGGCCTGCGGATTGCAATTCCGTGAAATCGAACCCTCGGTGGGGTCAATTTGAGTTTCTGTCGGTTTCTTCAGCCAGGGAAGCACAGTGATGACAGATATGCGATGACCAGCTGCGTAGCCAGGAGGGTGGGGACACCGGGAACGTGCCCCCCCCCCCCCCCGAAAAAAAATCTGGCTACGACACTGGGGCAAGATGACGACACCTGAGACCGATGCCAAGAAAACAGAATGAAGCGTCCTTAACGCCTATTTGCGGCAAAGCGAGAACGCCTGTCCGATATCAAATCGAAAAGCAAATAACCGCGAAGAGAAATAGTGGAAGGAATGCCACGGACTGCACGTGGACGAATGCACACGTGCGATATCGCGGGCACCACGTTTGCTTCACGGCGGGAAGGGCGCCAAGTGCTCGAGAGAGAAGGGTGTTGGCAGCGTCGCCTCAAACACGTGCTACCTCTTACGCACGATGAAGTGCTATACGTAAGTGATACGGTGCATCGCTGTCGGAGCCGGTCGTAAAACTTTCGCTTCCCTTAAGATAACCACCACAAAACTTTATTTGGGCATATCTAGCCAATGTACGCTTTCCTGTGAAGTCTATCGACCAACTCCCAATTCACCGGTAATATTGCTCTTTCGTTCGCGTTGCGCGTTCCGCGCTGCGTTTGTACAGAGTACCTGAGGTATGGGGTTCGAACGCAGAGGGCTCTTGCGTAAATTTGCTTTGCGCACTGGTCCTGTCACGTGTGTGACACTACTTTCGCTTCAAGCGCCTGGAAAAAGCAGCAAACGAATTCATCTCTGCAAGCGACATTTGGCTAAAAAGAGGGAAATATTTGGCAAATATTATCTTACACTTGCGCCGGTTTCAGATTCTTACAAGTAGATATAAAACCGTTAACCTCGCACTCGGCCGCGCAACGCTTGAAACAGGGAAGTTGGGCGAACGTAGCCCAGCATTTTTCCGGAAGTGCGCGCGAACTTTCCATCTTATTACACATGATGATGATAATTTCTTTTTCGCGCGTCTCGGACTTACGGCCGTCACTGCGCGTTGCATAGCGCAGCTTGCAACGCCGACACCGACACCGCGTTCCAGGAGACCCGCTCAGTGAATGCGTCTCTCTCTCGCTCTCATAGCGCGCAAAACCTCTTCACCTCGCAGAGCACGCGCGTACGAACGCGCCAGCTGTGGACGAAGACGAAGACGCTCGAACGCAATCATATGGTTCGCATAAATGTATGCTCGGCAGGCGTGGCTGTATAGCGTAGTGATTACGACGCTCGCTTTGGGAAAGGGGGTACGCGGGCTCAAACGCCCCCTCGGCAAGAAGTGCAGCGATCACGTTATCTTTGCTTTCCCGAGACGTAAATGCTTGCCCCCCTCTCATATCTCCCTCGCACCCGACACGCTCCTTCTCTGCGCACTGCAAAAGTACTTTCCACATTTCTTTTACGAGACACAGGTCCCCATTACGTCCACTTAAGCTCACTTGTATTTCGCGTATCTGAGTTTGTTCTTAGAGCATTTCTCAAAATGTGATGGTCTGTGTTGCGCGATTTATCGTTTTTTCATGATGCGTAAACTTCTTCCTTTTTTTAATTTTTATTGCGATAGCAATTATATGGACACTTCATCCGGATTTCTGCCGTCGGCGTCGCCGTCGCCGTGAGGTTCCGTATAGATAAAATCTTCGCCGCGCGCCGTATGCCCCAGAGGCAGCGTGCGGGGACGCGCGCTATCACGGAGAGCGAACGCACTCAATCTCCCACGCGCAAGCAAGGAAGCGGAAAGCCAGCGCCGGAGGGAGCGGGGGGGGGGGGGGGGGGGGGGGCACTTCTCTGCCAACAACCGCGCTCGTCGCTCGTCCGCACAGTCTCTTATCTCTCCCACGCGCAAGCAAGGAAGCGGGAAGCCAGCGCCGGAAGGAGCGGGGGGGGGGGGGGGGGGGGGGCGCACTTCTACGCTGCCAACAACCGCGCTCGTCGTTCGTTCGACCGCACCGTCTCTTATCTCCACACGGCTCTGACCTTTATGCGCATTCGCCGCTCAGTTTTCGTTGAAGCGATAGACCGCACGTACCTTCGCCCGCTGCCAGCGTTTTGACAGTCGTTGGCTGCAGTCATTCAGTGTGATCTATTCATGTTTGTTTGTGCGCGCTCACACCACGCTTGTTCATTCAGTTAGTAATAGTCGGGCCACATTTTCCAACGCACGCTACACATGCAATGCTGCCCAGATCGGCAGTGCAGCACTACAGGTGTGTCCCTTCGCACGCGCTGCCCACGGTAAGCGCTTCTCATCAACACCACCGTTTCACACGCGCCTTCTCGTGGTCATCGAGTCTCTCTTCATGTCGGTCTACTTACGCCGCAGCACACCTGCTTACTTAATCCAGCTCATGTTTACTACAATTCATATTGCTACCAAAGCCGCTCACCTTACTTCGTATGACATTGTTGTGTTGCTATCGCATTCATCGCTTCGCCCTTAGGGCGAAACGGTGACATTTTTTTCTTGTCTCTCGACGTTCACGCTCCGGTCATGCGCTGCATTGGCATGGTAGGCGTATATGGCTACGCTAGTCCAGCGTCACCGCTCGTCCCGGCCCACTGCTCATACGCGCTGTCTGGCGCTAGTTGGGGGAAACGGTAGCGGTATGGACACCCTGCACTATTCGGAGGGCGCTACGACGTTTCCATTTTATTGCGATAGCAATTATATGGACACTCCAAAGCAGATTTCTGCCGTCGGCGTCGCCGTCGTCGTCGCCGTCGCCGTCGCCGTTGCCGTGAGGTTCCGTATGACGTCAATGGAGATGAAATCGTCGCCGCGCGTGGTGGTAAGTGGTTCTTGAGGGAAAGGGAAAGGTTGGCGCTATCTTCTGCAGCCCTTGAGGGAGCACGGCTCAGCGCCAACGGGGAGGGGTAAGTGGGAGCGAAAGAAGGGATAGAGTGGAGACGCCATGGCTGGGCGAAGCAAAACCGGCAGGCATAGGCGGCACGTATCAGGCCGAGATGGAAGGCCTTGGCGTGCTGCAGAGTCTGCAGGGGTGTTGTGCCAGGCCGGTCAGGCCCGGGGTGGAGTGGGAGGCCGTGAGGCCTTCCCGCTTGTAGAAATGTCCTTAGAGGCGTGCGGAGAGCCCTGACGAGTCAAGGAACTCCACGACGCCTCGAAGTGCAGAAAGGTGGTGTCGGCCGGGGAAGAGGAGATCTTCCTCCTTGCCACAGGGGAGGCCCAGGCGGCGGAACTCCTGCAGGAGTGGGCCCCGCTGCTGGAGGTACGCCGGGCAGGCCAGCAGGAGATGTTCGATCGTCTCCGGCTCCCCGCAGGAGCTGCAGGCCGGGGACGTCGCTCGTCCCAGTCGGTAGCTGCGTGCTGCCGTCCAGCTGCAGCCGATGCGGACGTCGCCGCGCGCCGCCGAACGCTGTATGTGCTAGTGAAAGGGCGCGAGGGACGCGCGCTTTCACGGGGAGTGAACGCACGGCGGAGAACAAACGCGCGTTCTGCGCCGTGCTCCCTTAAAGGCTGCAGAATTAAGCGTCTCTTTCCTCCTTTACAATCACCATATATGTAGAGCAAACGCGACTTCTTCAGACACGCGAAAGGCCGTGGGGGGGGGGCAAAGACTTCAAAGAAGGTGGAAAAGACTTCCGACGCTGCTCGACGAGTGTCGCGTTCTGATCTCGTCGAAAACCTCCGAGCCGCCCCCAGAGGCTCTTGCAACAGTCACCAACGCCGCGCGCGTTTTGTGCGAACGCGGGAAAAACGCCGACGGCGTCAACAACAGTTCTGTGTGTTGCCGGTGATGCTGCATGTCCAAGTTTGAACAGCTGATAAAACTACTATCCTTATTCCGTATAGCTCTCTACAAATTTGCTATCGCAATTGATGCTTCGCCTTTCGGGTGAAACTGCGACAATTTTTTTCACCCCAGCGTCGCCGACATTGGTCGCTAGGGAGGTGATGAAAATGATACGCCATTCCAAACGATAGCGGTCACTTTTCGTCGCTCGTTATGCCCTGCGCATGCGCACTTTCGACGTTTTCACAACTCGGACAGTCTTGCCTCGTGATAAGCAATCGAAAGTGTCATGGCCAATGTATGCAGCGTCTCTCCAGTTTTGCTTCCCACATTCGCTAGGCTGTGTGTTCTGGCACTGCTGTGTACTCTGCAAAGCTTCAGCATAGAAGACCGTGATGCTGTGCCAACATAAATTAATGTTTCCACCTCTTCTTTTTTTTTTCTAGTTGCTCTGTGCTCCCGCTTGCTATTTTTTCTCGTGTACACATTGGTTGCCCCCTTGTGTCTTTTGCCAAATTCCTTCCCAATCGAATATGTAAATGAACGTGCGTTGCCGTTGGCGTACATTCCAATTGAGCGTCCCCGCCCCTCCGTTTCTTCTTTCCTATTTGTTCTAAACTGGTTTTGTGTAATTTCTACGAGGTTTCCTGAAAATGGTGATCGTAATCGCGTGGCTGCTCTGCCTCACCTGCAATTATTTTAAGGTCAGACCGCTATTAGGTAGGTGTCAGTATACATGTCCAGTCGACGCACATTGCAGTCCGTGGGTAAGAAAGAAGCAGACGCTGCGTGATGTGGTAATCTGGAAACTTCGCACCAGCGTTGCTCGCTCGCACGACGAGGCGGAAGAGGAACGCATTTACACGCGTGTCTTCTTATCGACCACCTCGAGGCCGTTCCGAAAACGGAGCCGAGATCGGTTTCGGCCGGCCGCTGCCGGTCGCGCCTTCCGGGCAAGCGGCTTATCGGACGCAGCGCCGCCGTCCACCCTCGAAATGAAGTCACGCGCGTGGCGCCGCGTTTCTGCGAAAGTGAAAGCTGGCACTTCAGCTCCTACAGCTGCTGCTTTAAAACAAGTATGTTCAACAAAAGCAGGGAACAGAGGTGAAAGGCCTGTTGGCATGGTACGTGCGCGATTGGGTCGGGTTAACTTGGGCTGTCAGGAGTGGCCGGTGTGACATGCGCGGCATGTGGATATGAATCGCTCAAGCTCTCCTTTACGCAGGCACTGTTATTTGTTGAGAAGCGAGTTGCATTAAAAAAAAATTGAAGGACGCTTAAGCTTCGCCTTTAGGAGTGGAACGCAATAGCATTCAAAGATCCCTAGCTGCTTATCAGGCTTTTTTTATCGTATATTCAAATTACAATCCGACACTATCACATCTGTAGGTTGTGGTTAAGTCGTACTTGACGATTTTTCTGACGGATTTTACTTTGAGAAATTTAATTTTGTTCACTAACGCCTTGCGCCACGCGAAGGGCCTGCTCGGTCGGGGTGGTTCGGGATGATGATTTCGGCCAACGATGCCCGCGAGCCCACGCTGACACCGACGCCGATGCCGGATTTTTTGCGACACGTGGTCATTAACGCTATCGCGTTAACACAGCAGACTGGCGGAGTGATGGGCCTGTCGTACTAATTTACTAGCTTCGGCTGTGTAAAATACAAAATAACCAATATGTCATTTTAAGATCATTTAAGTTCCTGAGCTAGTTGGCGTGTGTATTCGGTATTCAACTGGGGGCCAGCAGGAAGAGACCAAGCGCGAATCCTTTTTATTGCGATAGCAATTATATGGACACTCAAAAGCAGATTTCTGCCGTCGCCGTCGCCGTCTCCGTCGCCGTGAGGTTCCGTATGACGTCATTTGGAGAAGAAATCGTCGCCGCGCGCCGAACGCTGTATGTGCGAGTGAAAGGGCGCGAGGGGCGCGTCTTTCACGGGGAGTGAACGCACGGCGGAGAAAAACGCGCGTTCTGCGCCGTGCTCGCTTAAGGGCTGCAGAAGTAGGCGTCTCTGTTCTCCTTCACAATCTCCATGTATGTAGAGCAAACGCGCCTTCTTCCGACGAGCGAGAGGCCGTGGGGGAGGGGGAGGGAAGGGAGGCGACGTTTAGCTGCGGCACCAAGTGCCTATTTATATCACAGGCTCCGGCAACAGTCACCAACGCCGCACGCATTTTGAGCGAACGCGGGCAAAACGCCGATGGCGTCGACAACATTTCTGCGTGTTGCCGATGCTGCTGCATGTCCAAGTTTATACAGCTGATAAAGCTAATATCATTACTCCGTATAGCTCTCTACAAGTTTGCTATCGCAATTGATGCTTCGCCTTTCAGGTGAAACTGCGACAACTTTTTTTTCCCTTCTTACTCGTACTTTCCTTCGCGCCACTCCTCTCAGATGCATGCTGAATCCGATAAGAGAAATTTGTGACCACGTTTCGACCACTGAGCATTATTAACTGCAATATAAGCGCAACAGAGCTCCGAATAAAGGTCACACCATCCAAGCGTCGGCTACGTTCGAGCTGCACAGGTTGTAACGCAGTTCCACCCTCAATTGGCTGTGGCGCGTTCATCAGGCAAGCCCAGTGTGTGCGGCCATACCGAAATGCACTCCGGACGCCGTCAAATGCGTTTGAACGCAGCGAGAGCCGATCACCTCCATGGGTATGAACTGGCTGCAGAAAGGTAGCACGTTGAGCTCCGCCCGGGCCTCCTCGTAGGTGCGCATCACTTCGGGCAGCACACCACCGCCGCCCTTGGCTCGCCAGCGCGCCAGCTTGACCACGCGCTCCACGCCGCAAGCCGACGCCGTGGTCGCTGCACGACAAGTTGTTGAACATGTAAAGCATACCTGAAGCAAGCAGGCGATGTGTCAACGCCCCGTTTCAAAGGGGATGCCGATAAATCATTGCCACCTATCACCAGCTTAAGCAGTGGCGACGGTCTATTTAGATCCACTGCACTCTCACATATCTGTCAAACACACACACAAAAAAAGCATTTGTTGAGACACACCACAGAGCGCCTGCTGATGAGTAAACCATTCTGAAGTGTTGAAGAAAGTCTTAAAGACTTTAGTAAACGTAAATTCTTGTTTTCTTCACGATTCTTCCCGTCCATAGCAGATTTCCTCAGACTCTCTCGACTTGGTAAAACTTACCTGCAGAATGTCTCTAGACAGCCTCTAAATGCAGTGCTGCATTTCTCCGGGGACTCAAGCTTCAAACTCCGGGAGCGTCTAGTATTTTTGGAGACTACGAAACTTAATGAGACTCCGCGAGAAGCTTAATGCGTGTACGTGGCTGCACGCGCCTTCTGTGCGTCCGTTGTTGAATTGAACTCTGGGGTGTTGCGTGCCAAAACCGCGATTTGATTATGAGGCACGGTGTAGTGGGGGCTTCCGAATCAATTTGGAGCACCAGGGGATCATTAACGTGCCCCCAATGCACGGGACACGGACGTTTTCGCATTTCGGCCACATCGAAATGCGGCCGGGATTTGTTCCCGCGACCTCGTGCTTATAGCAGCGCAACACCATGGCCGCTAAGCCACCGTTCATCTGTTGCTTTAACTGTCATAGTTTTCCACAACGCCAGTAGTATCATACCAGGCCGTCAGCTAAGCAAGAATTTCCAGCTTTTCATTAAATACAGAATCTCCGTATCGACAACCTGTGAAATTGTTTTTAGGGAAAGAGAGAGAGGACAAGCCAGTCATTAAGAAGAAGTCTGCTTGCACTGTGTATAGCGTTAGACTTCCTCAAATCATTTTGATAGGGGAGGACAAACACGCATCTCGTAGGAATCACTCCGGCCGGGTGTTGAAAAAGAAGAAAAAAGAAAAAACTGGCAGGTGCAACTCCAGTTGACATCTACGTAAAGCGAAGCATTCTTGGTGCGAGTGGCTCACGAACAATGTGTGCTGTGTATATGAAATGTGGTCTTCCAGTTGGTGTTGGTATTCCATATTGGTATTAAAGAGCAGCATGTTATGCACGAAGAAATGATTTTATTTGCCGTGAATTCTAGACAGGCCGGATATTATATACACATATTTACATGCAGTACATCACACACACACACATATTCCCACGTGGTGTGGCACAGCAAGGGGACTGGGGAAGAGGAGGACGAGCAGGCGCGGATCCAGGGGGGATGTCCGGATGTCCTGACCCCCCCCTCAGATTTCTGCATCGCCCCGTCGCTGACAGGGGGATGGCCCTGTTGCAAGAAAATATGGCCACCAGCATTCTTCAAAAGTATATTTCGCGACTACCAGTGATATCAGCCATGTAGAAGTAAAGCTAGCTCGCTCACAAGCTTAGTTGTATTCCGTCGGGGTGTGGTGTCGCGAAGTTGCCGTAGTTATTTTTTCTCATGAACACCTTCGACCTCCGGGCGCCGACGGTGCCTTACTCGTCCCGTAGGTGGCGTCGAATGAACGAAGGGACGTCCCTTTTGCCAAACACGCCGATTTCCGCGCGAGAGCCTTCGCGCCTGATCAACTTAGTTGCCCCTTGGGGTGTCATCTGTTCCGTGACCAACCTGCTTAATGAAAGAGACCACTTGCGGAAGTGTTCATATACAGGGTTTGTCCGAAAAGTAATGTCAGTGATTATATTGTGAAGCGACTAAACGTCGCAGGGCGCTAAGACCAGTTGGGATTGGTGGAAGGGGAAGTTAGCATACGCACGCGTGGTCGCTCAGTCGTCTGCGACAATCTGGAGAGTAAGGACAAGGTTTTTCGTCAACTCATTTTTATTTACCGTGCAAGCCGTAATGCAGCACTCGTTGGAACAAAGGATTGCCATCGAGTTTTGTGTGGAACTCGGCAAGTCTGCAGTGGAAACTTTTCCAATGATAAAGACAGCTTTTGGTGATAATTGTTTGTCAGAACGTCAAGTTTACCGGGGGCACAACGTCTTTTTAGAAGGTTGTGAAGAGGTCAGCGATGAAGCCCGCGCTGTACCGCCATCAACGACAATCAGCGACGAAAATGTGACGCGCGCGAGATATCTTTTGTACGCAGACCCTTGTTTGAGTGTCCGTTTAGTGGCACAGACAGTAAACATTCCAAAACGTACCATTCACGAGATTTTGACGAATAATTTTCAAATGCGAAAAGTGTGCGGGAAGATCTTGCGCAAAATATTAATAGACGACCAACAATAAAGCCGAGGTGAAACATGACAGGAGGTTTGGGACTTGTGCGAAAGTGACCCCCACGTTTTGGACAATGTCATCACAGGTGACAAGACTTGGGTGTTTGAATACGACCCCCAAACAAAAAGGCAAAGTTCCAAGTGGCACAGCTCGGCGTCCCCTCGCCCCAAGAAGACCAGAATTAGCAAGTCAAAGTTCAAGACCATGCTGATTGTGTTCTTTGACATCAGTTGGCCTTGTCCACCATGAGTTTGTACCCCATGGCACAACCGTGAACGCCAAATTCTACGTGAAAGTGCTCAAGCGACTCAAACGAAGGATTCATCGCACCCGGCCTGATATCGGGGGCGATTGGAAACTTCACCATGACAACGCACCATGCAGCCTGCACCGCCTTCCTTGTGACCCGCTTCCTGGCCGATTGAAAGATGTCAACGGTTCCCCAGCCGCCCTACAGTCCTGACGTGGCTCTCCCAGGCTTCTTCTTTCTGCTCTTGAAAATTCCAATGAAAGGACATCATTTCGCGACCGTTGGCAAAGTCGATGAGGCTTGCACCAAGGCTCTAAAGGACATTCCTAAGGAGGCCTACCGTGACGCCTTCGATGGTTGAAAATCTCGCTAGAAGCAATGTAAGGACGCAGGAGGAGCCTATTTTGAAACATTTTATTGTGTTGTACCGATCTGATCAATAATTTCTTTTTAATCGACTGACTGACATTACTTTTCGGACAAACCCTGTATAAATAACAACTAACAGCTAAACTAAGAACTACGCATGGGCAACTTTTTTTAACTGTAGCACTCATTGTGATCACAGTTACACGTTGACAATATCCAGTACGAGCACAGTACCGTTCGTACGCTACGTTTTTCATTGTAACTTCGCAGTTTTATTGCCGTACATTAGGCATAATAGGGTCAAAGCCGCTGGATCCGTTTATCTGAGTGGACGTTCTCGCGGAGCGGGGCGAAGTCTCGAGCAGCGGCTGCCAAGTGGGGGAGCGTGACGTCAGCGGTCAACGCCAGCGCGCGGGCCAAGGATGGCGTCGCGTGGTTAGAGAAACGTGAGCAGATGCGCGCCTTGTGTAAAAGGATGGCGTCGCGCGGGAAACAAAACATGAAGATGCTGGCTCGCGCTCTCGGCTACTAAAACACATCGTTCTTCTTGTAGGTGGCGTCGTGAGTCTTCATACGCGGTGATTCGCATATCGTAAACAACCAGCGTAGTGGTTGCCGCGTTGGAGCTCCAAAGCAAACGAAGGTGTCTCAGCCGATCAAAAAGAATCTCCTTAAGGAAATCAATGCGTCCCAACAGAACGCCAAAGACGGGCCCGTGCTTACGCATTTATAACGAACCTGCAACAGATCATCCCAAATTTTATTTTAAGAAACAATACAGGCTAGATATACCAGGTGTTCAAAATTAAGCATTATGGTTTTCTTAAAGTTAGGCACTGGGAGGCACGTGAAGAGCACCTGCGCAAGTAAGTTATGTGGCCAGGGGGACACAAAGTGAGGTGATAATTATCGCTGTCAGCAGCCGAATTGACTAAAATGGAATAATTGACTGCAGTGAGAAACACGACTGCCTCTAAGTTTTCAATACAAACATACCCACTTACAGCAGTCGACAAAAAATAATTGTTCAATTTTAGTTAATTGGACTGTTCACAGACTATTATCATCTCACTTTGTGCGGCTCCATCGAAATGCGGCCACCGCGGCCGGGATTCGATCCCGCGATCTCGTGCTCAGCAGCGCAACGCGCCTGAGCTGACTGAGCCACCATGCCGAACACAAAGAGCAACAGGTGTTGCTCTAGACGTATAAAACGCGGGTTTATCGTGAGCAGAAACGGTGAATTTCGATAAATAAGAAAGGCTGCTATCATCATCATCATCATCATTGACAGAAGCTGACCCCCCCCTCAGAAAAAACCTGGATCCGCCCCTGAGGACGAGCTTCGTCTCGGCAACTTTTTATGTTCCTCGCTCACAGCAAATAGTGTCACTAACATTTTACGTACATTTCATTTTCTAGTGTCTGTCCACATAAATTTAATTAGATTGCTTTGGGTGCCTGGACATAAAGGATTAGTCATGAACGAAATGGCTGACAGTCTCGCGAGAGCCGCCCTCAGTGGCCCTGTATTACCATTACTTCCTACAATAGCTTACCTAACGACTACTAGATTCAGGAGATTTTCAATTATTCAAGACTTTTTGAACCCAGCTGTAGCTAATTTCTCAGAATATCGACACCTCCTATTCCCTTGGCCCCAAAATTCTTTTCACACCAGAAAAACTGGTCATCTTTACCCGATTACGTTGTCGAGTACCAATATTAAACTTCTATCGTCACAGGGCTGGTCTGGTGCCCTCCCCTCTGTGCCCATTCTGTGGAGAAGATGAAACAATAGATCATTTTTTTTTAACACGAAAGTGTTTTATGCCGGGGTCCACCAAGACTTCACTGACGTATTTCCGTCACGGAAATACGTCAGTGAAGTCAGTGATTTCCGTCAGTGATTTACGTCACGGAAATACGTCATAGAACATAATACAAAGAAAGAAACCAGAAGAAAAAGTTCCACAAACATGCACAATTTGGAAATCGAACCCACGACCTCTCGGTCCGCGACGATAGATCGCCGAGCGTTTAACCCATTGCGCCACAAACGCATTTGCAGAGAGCTACACAGACGCGCCTTATATATCTAACACTCCTCCGTGTACCCGCGCTATTGCTCGGGGCGGTGCCGCCGCCTACGAGCAGAAAAGAGAAGTACTGCATTATGACACTAACGCGCACCGACAGTGAACGCTTCGGTGGTCTCAGCACTACGACGCCTCGATGCCAGCATTCGAAGGGACGCTGGCATCAAGAAGCACTACCAACGCCACCACCTAGGTGGCGTTCACCGTACTCAGCACAGCGGAGCGTGGCCTCCGCAATTAGCTCTGAAAATGTTTCTGAAGTTGATCGCGGAGGCTGCAATTACGACGCGCTGTACGCGCTGATTTGACTCGGTGACGATTCAGTTACGTGCTTTGTCTTGCGCGTTGTATTAGTGTGTCAGTTACGTGCTTCGTCTTTCGCGTTGTGCTAGCGTGTGCAGCGTAGTGCAGCTTCCATATGCACGACGGTTGCTCATGGTCATCGACGTTGGTAGTCGTGATGGAGGAGACGTGCCACCAGGCGTCAGCGTGGGTGCATCAACGCCTAAGGGCGCTTTAGCCACAAAACACCAATAGACATTATATATCAATGTGCAATAAACATTACACTACTTCTGTGAAGACACGTTTCACTTTCGTGTTCTATACCGATTCCTATATAAGAGGGATCAACCACATTTTTTTTTCATATCCTGCCGCCGTTTTTCTTCTTTAAGGAAAAATATTCTAGAATCAAGATTTACACAGCTTGGTTTAAGCTTTTCTATTCTAAATATCATTTCATTAAGAGCATCCTCTCTTAGAAAGTGCCACGGGGATATTTGCTCAGCCGTGGAGGAATTTATAAGTGCTTCAAATAGATTTTCTTGAATTCTTAAGCATTTTATTTTTGTTCATTTTCTCCAGTTACCTTTACCAATTTTAGTATTAACAAAGGTTGCCTAATTCCATCCAAATCGTGGCCAATACCCCGCAGTGGGTATGCGCTATCATATAAGGCATACCATACCATACCATACCAACTCGCGTCGACGCTTATGCTTCGCAAAGTGCAAACGCCTGGATACTCACTCAGCGTGCACTACAACAAGGTATACACGACAATATATATATATCAGTTTAAATTTTCAGTGGTGATCCATATTGTCGTGTGGCGCTCTGGTGTTTCTGATGCGTCGATGTCTTCTATAGTGCAACTGCGGATAGAAACGCGCCATGCGTCTCAACGCGCTTGCTTGCCCGCGAGAAAGGGTGTTCTATGCCACTTGTCGACGCATGCATCCTAGACAAATTATGTAAGAATATTGTGTAGCACCAAGTGACCCGCTCTGTATTTGTTGCGAAGAAGATAATAAAGAAAAAAAAATCCGTGGCTTAATGCTTTCAATATGAGGCTTGTGTGCTAGAGGTCCTATGTTCGAATTCTGCCATCGGACAATTTTAATAACGTTTATGTAACTGTTTATAACGCCGCACATTGTTGAAAATGATGGGCTTGAAAAGTGCCAATGCCGTCTGAAGGCACAAGGACAAAGTTTAGGCACGGCCACATGTGCACATCATTCCCATACGGGCTGAATCGCCATGCTTGCAGCTTCCGTGGACAATAGCGCCACAGTTCCCTCTTGTAATTTTTGTACGAAATTGTATGTTTGAAATGGTAAAATACTACTTCGCTTCACCGTTCCTAGACGGCGCCACCATTCGTTAAACGCATTCGGCGTTAGAGACGTACGAAAAAGTTCCTCGAACGCGGCAACAAAGCTTCGTCTTAATACGTGTAAAGCAGCGCTCGAGAGCCACTACGTATAACTATGTTGAATATACGTTGCTTAATTGCTCGATTCAAATGCCACAAAGCTATGAGGGACGCCGTAGTGTAAGACAAAAGCTATTAAGCTCCTATCTAAATACACCGAAACGAATAAATCTTTTTTTTTGGCCAACTTTGTTTTGAATTTCATGAGGTTTGTCGCATTTGAAAGAAACATTTAAAATCTAGTGAATTATGGACCAGAATGTTTTTATTTAGGCCATCGTTTTCTTTTTCTTTGAAAATTATGAAAAATTCCAAATTTCGGAAACTCAACTATCAAGCAAAGCTTCGCCTCAATACGTGTAAAGTAATTTATTTACTCAGTAAATAAAAACGATATCACAATGCTGTAAATACAACTAATAATACATCTAAAGTGGACGAAATTGATGCAATATACACGGCTTTGAAATTGAAATACACCACTAATTTGTGAGTATATATATATATATAGGACTTTTGCACAACCCTCGTAAACATTGTATTAATTTCAGGTAAGTTGTAAGTTCACACATGAAACTTGTGCGCTCTATGTGCTCTAAAGGATGCCACTTCCAGAACTATATGCGACATCGGTTTTTAGTGCAGAGTTCCGGATTTAAAAACTTCGTGCTTCAATATTTGTGAAACCTACGAATATTCGAGAACTTTCGTAAAATAATTCCCTGCCTTAAATCACAATTCTGCATCTACAGTCACTGGACTTTAATTCATCGCTGATATATGCAATATTTCGTTTTCTAATTGACACAGCAGTTGTCTCATAAAATCATTTCTGCGTTTTACACGCATTTGAATGAGGAAATCGGAGTTGTCCCCGCGCTAAAGCTTACTCTTAAAATTCTGATCACAGGAGGCTATATTCTTTAACTTGCAGCTCTAATGATACGAACAACGTGCGAATTGAAGGAGTGTGCTGGTCTGGGCTGGTTGGTACATCATTAGGACGGGAACAAACAGCGCTATAGGACTGGACGAAGTGAGTACAACAGACATGCAAGGCGCTGAACCAACAACCACTGGTTTATTGCAGGGAATGCAATATATACACAAGCGCCTGATGTGATGATTTCATTCCCTTCATGGCGCAGAAACCGTGTTTTTTCTAGCCTTCTGCGCTGAACCTGTGTATTGTGTACATTGCATTCCCTGCAATAAACCAGTGGTTGTTAGTTCAGCGCCTTGTGTGTCGAACTCACTTCGTCCCGTCCTAGCGCTGTTTGTTCCCGTCCAAATGTGCGAATATTTTTCAAGTTAGTTTAATTCCTTTCGCTTTGTTAGTCTCGAATGAACGTCAAACAGACCTTTCAAAACACCTGAAAGGATAGTAAGAATAATTCATGAAGTGAAAAATGTGATTCATCTGCCAATTTAATGAAGAGAAATTTAGAAATTTCGTATGCGATAACAGGAAGATAATTATTGCACAGAAAACTACAAACACAACAAGCGGGATAAGAAAGCAAGAGTGTTCTAAGCATAAAATACTAAGCGCTATTTTTAACTTAGGTGTGCCAGACGACGAATACAAGCATTCTACACCACTGTAATAAGATTTAAATACAAACCACATGTCTAATAAGTAATAAATGTAGAGGCACAGCTGTTTATGTTTGACAATCCGTTTTTTTTTTTTTTTATGTGCACGGTACAACACTGCTTGGATACTGGCTAAAGGATAAGTGCATAAGAAATCTCTGTACGCACGTGCTTTCTGTTTTTGCGTGTTTTTTTTTTCTTTTTTTCTTTTTTCTGCCATGACCGCCTTGGACGGAAAATTGCAACATTGTGCTTGCCAGCTGCTAGACAGGCGAATTCGAATGCTATTACAACCACAGCCTGATTAGAGCGTTCTTTTTTCTGAATGAAGTTTCATTGTACTTTATAGACGACTCCGCTTACGGACAACTGCAGTTCTGACCAGGAACCTAAATGTTTAAACGCAAGACTGTGATTCGTCGTGTCGAAACAAAGTTGAGAGAATGTCAAAAGCCTCACGAACAGATCGTTTCCAGGTCCAAGCGAAGGCCGAGTATAGCGACGTTACAAAATATACCTGTCGCATGCCGGCGCCATTGACGGCGGGGCGCGGCATGCGACCTTTCCTAACGTAGCTGCACGCGCCCGCTTTCGCAGAAATCCCCGGCCGTGAGTTGCTCCTGTGTCCAGAACAGGGAGTGGTCAAGAAGCTGATGGTCGACGTGTGCAATCACTGCATGCGCTTACCTCGAAAGTGGTTTGCAACTGCAATTTTTCTGACAACTGCGTGCTCGAAGAACGCTAAACGCTATAGTGATGTCTTCCGATTGCTATAGAGCAAGAATAGCAACACATTAGATAGGTAACACATTTATTCGAGACTATTCATTTGACCGGAGAAAGAGGTTAAGAATTCATTGCGAAGCCCTGCAGTTAAATTTACTCTGTGAATTACAACTCTTGCCAACTTCGTATATATATATATATATATATATATATATATATATATATATATATATATAATTTGCGTATGCAAATTCGAGTGCCGCTGAAAAAGCGCGCGATAAAATACAACTATTCGCATGCGCAAAGCATCGAGTTGCCACGGGCAGCGTGTCGCTCAAGAACAACACCTGACCTATTTTGCGGAAGTCTTCAAAATTTGTTTAGAAGATAATAATATAGGTTTATATATAGCTTTAATATAGGTTTATATTAAATATTCGTGTACTCTAATAACAAAAAGGCATGATTACTACAAGTGATACATGCGTCATGAAAGTTTATTATCTGTGATATAGATATATGTGGGAGGTTATGTAATTGCGTGTATACTCTGCGTTGGTCCACTCATCTGAAAAACTGTGAACTTCCGTGAGGGCACTGGGAATCTTTGAGATATATTTATGTATCGAACTGTGCATGCTTACACATATATACAGGTATATACTTGTGCATGTTGGCGCCTTCTGTGGCTTCCTGGACTCCGGTGCAGAACGTTAAATGTGTTGCTGCTCTTCGACTGTATTCGGTGCTTCTCGGTATGTGTTGCGTGTGACGAGGAGTAGCCGGTGCCAACCAAAAGGCGCCAACCTCTCCTATGAAACCACGCCAGTAGTAAAGAAAGAGGCACTCGGTCGCGTGAGCACGGTAATAATTTCACGTAAAGTTCCGATGACAATTTTTTTTCACTTTAGATGGTCTGACAGGTGCAGTTTACAGAACTGCGGTATCTGCTTTTCGTGCAGAGTTGGGGGATTTGGAAACTTAATGCGTCAATTTTGTCAACCTTTCCGAATTTTGAGAATTACATTATAGAATGCAGGCCTTAAACCAAAAGTTTGCTTCCTCGAGTCACTATAGAATGTTACTTTCTCTCTGAAACGCAACAAATTCCATTCAAATGAGCCCAGCGGGTGTCTAACAAAAAAAAAAAAAAAAAAATTCTGCGCTTTACATGTATTTGAATGGGAGAATCGCAGTCTCCGCGAGCTACAGCTTGCTCTTAAAGATAAATTAGCTCAAAATAGGCAAAGAGTCCTTTCGTACATGCGAAGTCCAAGTATACTGCAAAAGAAAATGACACTCAAGAGCAGCATGAACGCGCAAAAATTGCAATGTGTCTTTCTCTCCGACGAAACATAAAAACTCAGCGCCTGTTTCTTCGCTCTCAGTGCCTGTTCCGTCTCGTTTTCGTTGGCTCCTGTGCTTTCTTGCGGTGAACGCACACTACCTGGCCCAACCTAGTTTCGTTAAACACAAGAACTGTTTTGCGCAGTCCCACGTGTAGCTCAGAAAAAAAAAATTCTAACCTGGTCTGTGCAAATAAAATCTCTTTAGTTCCTGTCAAACAATATTATTATTTGTAATATTCAGTCGGGTTCTCTTTGACTCTCTTACCATTACTCGTTGTGTAATATGCGCACTTTTTTTTCGGAGAAACAATCTCCTGAGAATGATAGAACTAAAATGCGACGCCCTGTTTCACCACTACATAAGAACTTCACGGGACGAGCGGGCCAGCGCAGAAGACTTCGTGTTGCTGCGCCCGAGGCTCGAGGCGGAAAAAAAAAAAAAAAAGACGCTCTTTGGCAGACCAGGACCCGAAGGCCTTCGTGTTTCAAGCAGGTGCTGTGTTTCCCGAAGGGTTCAAAGAAATTTCTGTCGGCCCTCTTACTCGCGCTCTTACTACATATCAGTTTGTCGGGCCTTTAACGAGCTGTGCCGCGTCGTTCGGGCGGAATAACTGCCGACCAGGATCACCTTGCTAAATTCCAGCCTGTAACAAAGACCCAACCACGTACATACCATCACCTAACTCCTTATCTATTCTTCCCCTTCCCCCACTCCCCTAGTGTAGGGCAGCCAACCGGGCACGTCCTTGGTTAACCTTCCTACCTTTCCCTTTCTCTCTCTTTCTATATAAGGCTATGATGACTCTCTTGCGTGATCTTTTAATGAGTTTAAGTCCATCGGTATACCAACTATGCTGTTCGCAACTATCAGTACTACATGTGTGCTGCATTGCGTTGCGTTGTCGGTGTATATATTGCGAGATCTTTCTAGTATAACCAATATGTACCGGTTCTTTCGATTCTTATTCTTTTCTTCTGCAACTTTATTGTCGCTTAGGAGTAGAAACTGTATATGTTTTTAAAGCCTAATTGTTGCTATAGATATACTACAGTACGTAAATTTTCTATTGCACCCTTGCGAACACACAAGGGTGCACACACGTACGGATACTACGGTTTAAACCTTCAAGTTTAAAAGGGGGAACTTTGGACTTCTCGGCAGTAACCAACATTTTCCCGCCAAAACAAAATGCGAACAGTCTTGAAGGAATACTCACTTCAAGGGTGGGTTAGTGTACCTCTATAATTAATCCTTCCAAAATGACTTTGCCAAGAAGCTTCAAAGTAGAAAGAGAGCGTCCCGCTCACCCAACGCGTCCTCCCGGCCATCCTTGTCGGGCACGGTGAAGACGCCGACGATCTCGTGGCCGTTCTTCTGCAGCAGCTTCAACACCTCGCTGGCGAAGGCAGCTCTGGCCGATGATGGCGATCCTCATGGTCGTCGGCGCTGTTGCTGCTGAGCTACACACCGGCTGTTGAGCTGCGAGACATATAAACAAGCTGCTGAGGATGACGTCACGTATTCCCGGTTGCGTGAGCGTCTGCTTCACGGCAGGAATGGATGCGGGGAAAGGGAGGCGGCCGTTGAGCGAGAGATTACCTTAACGAGAGGTCAGCCAGAGGGGAAGAGCACCACGTGCACAGCGCAAGATAGTATGCCGAAGACAGATAGGGAAAGTGAGACGGCGAAGATCATAACCCGAGAGAAATATCGGCTGTGTTGGTCAAAAGTTATCGAGTCAGGGCGTACACTTGGATTTCTGGTGATATGATGGGACTCCCTGAATACTTTTTGACAGTCGGGGACAATGAGAAAGTAGGAGCTTCCCGCTCTTCGTGCAGCCTTTATCTACCGAACTCGAGGCACTAGTCCCGCTACAGGGTATTGCGATGGAGACGCGGCCAGGGCACGGTTGGTGTTATTGGGGTGACGCGCCATGCTAGTGGCATCCGCTTAGCGGGGCTCGGGCAGGCCCCGGAACATACGTACATCCGTGAGCAAAAGTATACGAACCACAGGGTCGCCGAAAAAACTCAATTTCTTCGTAATTAACATGCATAAACTGAAATTGACGAGTACACTGGAAAGTTCGCAATGCCAAGATTGGACTGCAGTCCTCAATTTCAAGCTGCATTCGCAGGCAGTTGAAAAAAATCGGCTTTATCGCGCAATCCCTGGTCCGTATACTTTTGCTCACGGGTGCACGTGACCTACCAACGTCGTACGCACAGCGCGCACCCGCTGTAAACATTCACGGAGAAAGCTTCAGACTGCCTCTTCGACTGCGCCTGACTCACTTCAGAAGAAGCGTGTAATAAAGCGTTGTGTCACTCCCGCACACGTAAATATGAGTTGTGAATGCGAAAGCATTCATGTCCAATTGAACGGCGCTGAGCGGTCCTTAGAGTTTTGCGCTGCGAGTGATGTGTCATACGTGCTGCCCGAGCCAGCAATCAGCAGAAGCCTGCGGTGCCCGCGTGTCACCGACGCGGCGATGCATGCATCTTCACTTTCGCCCGCTCTGCGCCGTCGAGGCAGCGCTCGTGCCGAGAGCGAGGGTCACGTGGAGTCGCAACGATGCCCTCACTGGCGTGCCCGCTCTGCTCCGTCGTGACGTGGCGTCGCAGGCAATGCGAGTGTAGATGCCGTTCCGCTGCTATACAGACGACATACGCCGGCATTTTCGCTCAATGGCCCATTTGACGCTTTCGCATAAAAAAGAATTGTCACAGAATACACGGTCCCATGCCAGGCTGCATTTCATAACGATTATTTACTTTTGATATGGCCATTCAAGTATTGAAGGACCCTGATATGACTGTCGAGATTGTGTACTCTGTAAGTTATCATTCTCGGGGCAACTCTAGTATGTGTCACTTCCTATAACCTGTTGCCATATCTTGCACATGCAGGCATACACTCCGCATCTTATCAGTTTCGCCAATGCGTCCTTTTGCGAAAAAAGCATTGTTGTTATAAGTTCGTTTGCTCCGGTGGCTACAAGCTGCTACTGTTTGTTCACGCTTCTTTGTTGTCACAGTCGCTCAGATGCGATTAGAGGAATCTAGTCGTTAAGCAACCGCACAAAGTGGTCAGCGGCACTCAAATCTTAGTGACCCAACGGTATCAGAATGTTGGTTTACCTTAATGTCCGGTATGTGCAATACGAACAAGAATATATGCGAGAGAATTTCGCACCGCAATATCGAAAAGAAAATGTGTGCTAAAGCTACAAATGCACTCGGTTTTGGTCATATACTGTTCTTAATTTTTTTACCATACACAATTTTTCAAAATCGTTTGTAGCAGATAGCATAATTAGTCCCTTGAGATGTATTCCTCAAAGAGGCGGACATTACTTGCACGATAAATCGAAATGCATAATCAACAAATTAACAAAAGATTCCTCATTAACTTACTAATTAATTAATTTACGGCACGTATTGCAATTTACACATTGTAGCCGATGAGTTTGCAAGGCGCATCCTCTAGGAATGAATATTCAGGATGACACCAGTTTCGAGATAATTCCCAAAGTGTGCCTTGAAGTACATGGGCGTTCCAGTTACTTTTGTGCATCAATGCATAAAACGGAGGTTTGTTAAAAAAGTAAGTAGAACAATAGTGCATTTCACCGTAAGGTTTCATAGGCGCATATCTCGAGACCCGTGCGATCCTTGGAAGTCGTTTCAAGTGTAAATGCTTTGCAAGATCACACGCTACAATTCGTAAATTGCAATATCCATCGTATATTATTGATCATTAAGTTCGTTAGCATATTTTTGTTTGTTATTTGATTATACAAATCAATTTGTCGTGCAAGTAATGTTCGCCGTTTCGAATAATCCAGCTCAAGGACTACAATTACGCTATCTGCCACAGCTGGTAATGTTTAAAAACTCTGTATTGCCAAACAAAACAGAAAACGACACCCCGTATAAGACTAAAAGAAACGTTTAGAACTCATGAACGATGGTACCCAAACGTAGTGAAAGGCTTAAGTTTACCCGCCGCGGTGGCTCAGTCAACTAAGGCTGCTGAGCACGAGATCGCGGGATCGAATCCCGGCCGAGGCGGCCGCATTTAGTTAGAGGCGACATGCAAAAACCCCCGTGTGCTTGCGTTGTAGTGCACGTTAAAGAACCCCAGGTGGTCAAAATTAATCCGGAGCTCTCCACTACGACGTGCCTCATAATCAGAACTGGTTTTGGTACGTAAAACCCCAGAAAGAAGGAGGCAAGTTTGTCATGCCAGTGCGACATGCCCGTGTGAGGTCACAGGTATACGTTGCACAGTGATGTCGCGTATATCGGCCGTATTTTGCCCATAGAATGCTACCAAAGGCACCACGGCGCTAAGTCTTAAGCGTACTTTCGAATGCATTGTAATTCTAGTTGACAGACAATGAGCTAACATTCAAGAGATGCTGTCGCAACCAGACATCGCGGAAGCTCGCGCGGGAAAGTGGTGTAGTCGGTCGTTCTTGAGCCCTTTCTGGCTTCTCTCGCAGTGAGACGTTTGGCACTCGGGAAGTGCAACATCCCGGCCCAGTTCTCTATTTACTGCCTCTTTAATGCCGCGAACCGAGGCGAGCAACGCAAACAACCATCAATGTCATTGCCCAGCTTAATTGCTGCCTCTAAAAAATAAAAACTGCGAGTTCTTTCTGTTCTTGCCATCACGCCGCAAGCGTCGTGTTCGATAAGTGGAGCCAAAAAGGGGCCGTTTTAGAACTACGCGCAATCGTACCCGCAGGGAGAGCAACACAGAACTGCTCAGGACAGCGGAGTCGTTGCGTCGGTACGGTAAGTAGCCAAAACAATTTGGTGCCCCCGTAAGTGTGTTCCCGCGAGCAATAGCGAAGGAAAACATGTAAATTAACGCTCGAGAAGTCACAGCGGTTCAACAGCAAACGTAGCATAAATGTGCTACGCGCTAAAAGAAATTCGCAGTTAGAGAGGAGCAACATTGTACATATTCGCCTGTCAAGGGGTTATAGATTTCCGAGAAGGTCAATGCGAGACAGCAGATTGTTCAAAATACGTGCACGGCGTACCTTGCGCGGTGAAGGGACGTGCCGCGCCTCTCTTCACTTGCGACGCACTAACGATTGTGCGGTGGACGCGAGGAACATCTCGCGTCGGTTTGCAAGCAATCCGCGGAAACAGTTGCCCCGGCCTGACGTTGGCGCGGCTTCCATCCGCTTCGGCGAGAACAACCGATTATATGTTGAGAGAAACTCGTTTTTTTCCCCTGCGTTTTTCGAGCGCGTTGCTTCGAATAGCAAAATCAAACTGCAATGCGTTAATGCTCCTGAGCCCTACCTGTGCCTACCTGGGACTTCCAAGGCGGTATACGCTTTGCTTTATTTATTTCTTTATTTTTCTTCTTTTTTTATTTTCGTCCTCGCTTCCTCGCCCTCGAATTTTTCGGGCAATGAGCTTAATACCAGGCGTGGCACACCGGGATTACTAAGCTCCTCCATCCCGAGATTGTGTTGGAGGAGCTGTTAGGATGAGGACTCCGATCACCGGTGCAGTCGGAGCTGTCAACCACGGCTGCTGGCTGAAATCTCGCATTACCGTAATTGAAACACGCGTGAAGCAGAGAAATGGCCTCAATGGACAACCGCTGTACACGAATACATCTTGCTGCATCCGAGTGAGAAAGCTAAATTCTACCCACTTACGGAAGCAGAATTTCTATTTAAGCCAACAAGTTTTATCAAGAATTGCCCACATTTGATTATAAAAAAAAAGAATACGATAACACGGGGCTTGCAACTCTGTAACCTTGCATCAAAGACCGATATCATATATCTATAATTTACGCGTGTGTAAACTGTATGCCGCCGCGGCAGCTTCGTGGCTGTGGCGTTTTGCTGCTATATGTACGAGGTCGCGGGTTCAATCCCGGCTAGGGCAGCAGCTACATTTAGATTGGGACGAACTACAATAGAAGTTCGCGCACTTATAGGTTTAGGTGCGCGTTAGAGAACGCCAGATGGTCACAATTAATCCCCCCGACGGCCGTGAAATCGTTAATTGTAAGGATGAGTTTTGCAAAACTTGCATTAAAAATTATAGGGACAATCCAGAGCGGTGTTATATCATTATTTTTAGCTTTGTATGGCCCAATAGATGCAATAAACTTGAAGCGCCTTTCTCAGAAAAGAAGCAGGTCGCCGACCATAGTGAAAACAAAATTACTTTTCCGTACGAATCCCTCGCTCACAATGGGAATGCCGGAGACGTAAAGTTTGGGAGTGTACACGTGACCGCGGGCGCCAGATGATCGGTTCAGTGCATGTTAATTCTGCTCTGAACAATTAAAGCTTCTTACTTTTCTTTTTTCTTCGTCCTTCCGATTTTTTTATCTTTTTTTTTAATTAAGCGGATAGCCTAAATAAAAAATCTACTCCCTCCGCTTGGCATTCGCCTTTCGTTTTAAATGCACCAAATGCTATCATACTCGGCGCAGTCGTTGCAGAAGAAAAGTGCATCGCCGTTGTCGTGAGTTCAACAGGCCGATATTTCCCGCGGTAAATATATGAACAGCAGGCGCTGTAATCAGGGAACGAGCGCGCAAAAGTATGTTTGAAATACCAGCGCTCCTCGCGCTCGTACAGGACAAGAATGCTTATATCTGCGTAAACTCAGCATATATAGAGAGAGAGCGGAGGCCTCCGGCGAGTGGAGCGGCAGCAACGCAACCGCAATGTTTCGGTGAACGGAATGCTGCCGCCGTCGATGCGTCGACGTCACAACGCCACAAACCTGGGCAACGACCCTTGACGACGGCGCGCGTTGTTGGCGCGTGCACGCCACCAGCAGCTCGCCATGCTTCACCTAGTGACCGCAATTGCGTGGCTAAGGTTAAATAAACGTACTCATTGATAACAGCGAGGAAAATAAAAATTAACGCTTTCACAGCTGAAACGAATTGCGGACGTTTATTACCTTCGACGACTCGTGTTATCTCGTAAACAAACAATCAATAGAAACATCAAATCAGTTCGGACGCGTGGAATATTCTTTGAAGCTTCGTTTGCGTTTCTTCGGTACAAAAACGACTGATTAGCAGTAAGATCAGGGGTTGTGCTACTGTTTGTGATGACGATGCTAATAGCGATGACGATGCGACAGGTGGATTTAATTTAGCTCGGTAGTCAAAACCGGCATTTATTTTTCATTATCCTCGCCAATGAATTCAGCGTGACCTTGCTAATTTCCCAGCATTTTTGCGCACTTTAATAGTTTATTCCAGGCTTCGAAAAGCCGTCACAGCTTCCTTTTTCAATCAATGAATGTCTCGCCTTACCCAAAAATGAGCAGACCGCCGTGAGAGCTGACTGGACGCTAATCGCGGCACCCGTCTTTCCTTTTCGCCTTCTTCTGGTTAACGCGCTCACGGTGAGAGTGGGCTCTATTTGGTATTTCACACGTGTTCTCGTGGACAACCCATTTTTAACTTCGAGTCAAAAAGCGATCCTCTCCGAAAGCAGGACCTGACTACAGCAAAGGACCAGCCGTTTCCACGTCGCTCTATATAATATGTACCCCCTGTACGCCCTAAGGGACCTCTGCTTTTATTTCCTTTTTTTTTGTTTTTTGCTTTTTTTTTTTTTTTTTTTGGGGGGGGGGGGGGGGCTCACTGTTATCGCAATATAGTTCGAAAAATATTTTACCCGCTGCAGTGGCTTAGCGGTTATGGTGTTGCGCTGCTAAGCACGAGGTCGCGGGATCGAATCCCAGCCACGGCTGCCGGGATTTGATGGGGGCGAAATGCAAAAGCGCCCGTCCATTGGGGTCACATTAAAGATTCCCTGTGGTCTAAATTAATTCGGAGTACCCTACTACGGCGTGCCTCATAATCAGATGGTGGTTTTCGCACGTAATAAATCAATTCAAAAGTCTTTGCACCAGCGTCTTCCGTGGAGAGCACGTGGCAGTTTGCCCGGTGTGGTCATTGACCTTGCCGTGTAAGAGCAACTTCATTTGTAGGTCACCTCGTGCAGACGGCCTTCGCCGGTTAACCGAGCTAACAAGCAGTTCTCCTCAAGGGGGCTAGCGGCGTGCCACTCAAGTACCTGTACGACCCCCGGTGCCGGCGCCAGTCGAGCACATGACACTGAACCCTTGATAGGGTATCAAATTAGCGGTGACGTCTGGAGGGTTTCCAGAAGTGCTACTGTTAGCTCGCGAGGAAGCCTGGTTTGCGCATTTTGTTTTGAGTGCAGCCGCGAGATACAAAAAAGAGCACGGAAGATGTTTTCAAAAACTCCCGACTCACGGATGCGAACTTGGCATGAGAATGTGATCCGTGCAGTGTTCCCGTGCAGTAATCATTCGCGTGGAATGCATTTGTGTTCGGAGTAGACATGCAGACTGATAAAAACAAACGTGGATGTTCTTTTTTCACATCGCACCTCACTTATGACCAAGAAAGTCAATGAAACGACGAAGCTCATATCGCTCGAACTTTAATCGAGTGTTTGTCTTGTGTGATGAACTGTATACATTCAGCGGTAAAAATAATAGTAAGAAAAAAAGGAAGAAACCCGGCACGCGATCGTTGAGGTGTGCGAAAACTCGAAAAAAGTGCGTAACTACTCGACTGTACGATGATGGCGAGGATAATTTGTTCATTCACACTATGTGACCGTAGTGCTTTCAAACGCGAACTGACGGCATATAAAGTCCATCAAACCGAGGAAAGCTTAGCAAACTTCCTTAGCAAAGAAAGCCAACTGCTTTGTTTCTCTCAAATTTTCACTGAAGCACTACATTTATGTTTTTATTCATTTTCGCTAAAGAATGAATTGGAGATGAGGATAAAGAAAATGTAAGATTAGAACGCACGGCTTTCGCCTTGCCTGCCCAGTTATCGCGAGGATGACCTGTCGCTGTGGCTCAGCGGCTATGATGTTCTGCAGGTAAGCACGAGGTCGCGCGTTCGATTGCCGGTGACCGCATTCCTGCGGGGTGACTTTGCAGAAACGTCCCTCTTATTATAAACAAATGGGCATTAACAAAGCTCAGGTAGATTAAAATTAATGTGGATCCCTCCACTATACAGCGTCGCTCGCGGCCCTCTGCGCACGAAAATGAATAGAAACTCAAATATAACATTTCCGCTACGCCATTCATTCTTTAAAGAAACGGTCAGATTACCCCATAGCTTTGTTGGCCTCAGTTGCCTTCCAGCTTACGTGGTAGTCATTCCACTAAAGAATCGAACCGTTCAGACAGTTATATGCGTATTCGGTGTGTCGCAGTCAGAACAACCCCTGAAAGGTTTTAATATCTCTGTGGGAACGAGAAATAAGTTGAAAGCATGCGGAACAGCCCCCCCCCCCCCCCCCGCCTTCTTTAATCAACATCAGGCTCAACCCCCTCCCAAGTGGAAATCTTATAGCTATCCTTGCGTGATCTATCTGGCTGACCTTGTAGGTGGCAGTCAGAAATCGCCCGCGCCGTCCCGAACGGTCGCCTGCAGTCTCGAGCACGCGTTCCATTTTTGGCAGACAGTGCACGCTACGCAGCGCGTGCCGACACCGCCAATGTCACTGCGCGAGCAAAGGAAGCCGGCTTACTTGCTCGAAGCCGCCAGAGGAGCCCACACCGAGTAAGAGCTGGAGCACGACTGGCCGTCGGGTCATGCAGCCAAAAAGCGGGACCGGTCCGGCAAGAGGCAGCGCCCTCCCAGCTTCCCGTTCCTCACATTTCCGCCTAGGGCGGCAGCAAAAAGTGCGCAAGAGAAATGGGGGCCGCGATTATGAGGTGCGCGGGCTTGGTCCCGCCGTGGTGCGTATTGACGCGCCCTACATAATTTCCTCATCAGCTCAACTCCTGAAGCGGGGCCTCAAACTGTCCTATTGCGTTACACAAAGAAAGTCTGCATGGCCAGACGTATCCGTCTAGTCCGAAGCCATGTGGACAGTGCGGAGTTTGGAAGCGCCGTCGAGACTATGGCGCTCCACACCGCTCCGCGATGCCGGCACCTTGAGACATACTTATTGAAAAGTCCCTGCTGGGCTCGAAAGGGGAACGGAGAAGGCTATAGCGGGCTGTATTCGTGCGGTCAACCCCAGCCTTGGAGCAGATGAGACGTATCAGATGAGAACCCCTGGTGCGCTTGTTGCTTAATTTCTTGGGTGAGCGTGAGCATGGGCCTCATCTTGGAAGCAATCTACGTTGGAGGCAGAGTGTAGGTGCGCCGACTGCTCATACCTTTGTGCGTGCTGTGTTCTCGCCGCTCAGTTAGCGTTGAAGCGATAGACAGCATGACGGTCACTTCGCTAGCTGCTCCTGCGGCGCTTCCTCACGCCAGCGTTTTGACATCGAGTGTCAGCGGTTATCGAGTTTGATGTGTTCATGTTTGCCTGTGCGCGCTGACACCATGCTTGTTAATTTAGTCAATAATCAATGTTTACAAGGTTATACGGACGATGAAACTACTTTCCTTACATTGTATTGCTGTCTATTAATTTGCTATCGCAATCGATGTTCCGCCTTTCGGGCGAAACTGCGACGTTTTTTTTTTTTTTTTCATGAAAGACAATCTGCCTAAATCGGTTTATTCATCGTATGAATCGACGTCAGCACGTGCATTATAACGGGGAGTGATTATTGCGTCGATCAAACGCTTTCCGGACAAGGGAGTTGACCTAGCTGGGCGGACATTTTAATGGAACAAGGCATCCTTTCCCGCGAAATTTAATCTACGCATATTGGTTTATTAATCGCGTGAATCGGCGTCAGCATGTGCATTAGCATGACAAGTGATGTGTGCGCCGAACCAACGCGTTCCAGAGTAGTGAGTGCATATCGCAGCGCGAACATTAGAATGAACTATAGCCTTACCCTTTTTAATGCGTCAGCATTCTATGACGAATACGCTGGAAAAACCGTGTCCGTCCCGTAACGCCTTGTAACTGGGAAATAAGTGCGTAATTGGTCAACTGAAGACATTTTATCGTTATAATAGTGTTACGTGGAGAAAAGATGCTTGACAATATATTTACAAGGTCAGAGAACAGGCATACAAGATGAAGCCCGTGCGCGCGACTATCGGCGATCGTCGTCTTCGTCAGTCCTGTCATCCTCGTTCGTTACTGCAGCGCCTCGTAGCATGACCCCCGGCGGCGAAGGCGCTGTCCCGGCGCTTGGTAGATTCGAGTGATATCGCTTCAGTCGAGCGACGTGAACGATATCAGAGGAGTATCGCGGTGTGCAGGTATCGAGAGGTTGTATCTCGTAGGTCACGTCTGTCACTTGACGCAAGACACGGTACGGGCCTGAATTGGGCGAAATCAGCTTCTCACAAAGACCAACTCGCCGTGCTGGTTTCCAAAGAAGCACGATGTCACCAGGGTTAAAGAGAGCATCGCGGTGACGAGCGTCATATATACGTCGTTGATTTTCTTGGGAAGAGGTCAGACAGAGGCGTGCAATTTCACATGCCTCTGCAGCTCTAGATATGGCATCACGGGTATATTCTGACGTTGAATCGAGAACGGCTGGGAGGATCGTGTCAAACCGTAGTTTAGGATCTCGTCCATACAAGAGAAAAAATGGAGAGAAACCCGCAGAGTCATGTCGGGAGGAATTATAGGCAAACGTTACGAAGGGCATGCAGAGCGGCATCCCAGTCACGGTGGTCCGTATAAGACGTACATTGCGAGCATTTCTGTGATAGTGCTATTGAGCTGCTCTGTGAGGCCATTGGTCTGAGGATGATACGCCGTTGTAAACTTGTGCTTTGTAGCGCAGGTGTGCAAGATGTCCTGGACAAACTGTGAGAGAAAGTAGCGGCCCCGGTCGGTAAGGAGTTGTCGGGGAGCGCCGTGGTGAAGTATCACAGCTTAGAGATGGAAGTCAGCGACGTCGGTTGCACAACTGGTAGGTAGAGCACGCGCGATCGCGTACCGGGTGGTGTAGTCCGTAGCAACTGCTATCCACTTGTTCTCACTAAGCGATAGAGGAAAAGGGACAAGGAGATCAAGACCAACCCGAAAGAATGCCTTAGATGGTATTTCAATGGGCTGAAGACGGCCCGCTGGTAGGGCTGCTGATTTTTTGCGGTGCTGACAAGATTTACAGGAGGCGACGTAACGGCAAACGGAACGGTAAATACCGGGCCGAAAGAAACGACGCCGAACACGGTCATATGTCTTTGAGACTCCCAGATGACCAGCGGTAGGAACATCATGCAACTGTGCTCGTACAGTCTCACGCATATGCTTGGGAACGACCAGAAGAATAGAGATGCAGAAGAAAGGGGAAAAGCAGGGAGGTTAACCAGAAGGGAAGATCCGGTATGCTACCCTACGCTGGGAAGAGAGGGTAGGAGAAGGTAAAGTGACAGGTAAGTAGAGATAGAGAAAGAAAGGAGCACAGACACACAATCACAGTCGGTCACTGTCACCGCATACTGTCACCGCACAGCACAGTAGCACTTGCAGCACTATCAACATCTGTTCAGGCTACAGCCGCTTGTGCAAGTCCGTTGCCCTTAAAAACTGCAACAGTGCCGTCGTCGCCCTCCGCTGCGATGGCTTGCGATGTCGGCATTCTAAAACAAGTTCCTCTGTTAGAGGTTTTTGGTCAAAGCGCGCTATCGCGATTGCGAGCTATCGTCTCTGTAAATTGTAGCGAGGACAGTCACATAGAAGGTGTTGAAGAGTCTCCTCGCTACCACAGTCATCACACAAGGCGTCGTCGGCCCATCCGATTCGGATGGGCCACTCCTAGCCATATTCGGCAAAGCAGGGTAGCTTCGTGACGGCAGAGTCCAGCTGGGATGCGAAGGCGTAGAGAAGAGTCTAGGTGGTGCAGCCGGTTGCTTTGAAAAGTTCCTGCGTTCCACATGGAGAACGTGATATCACGGGTGAGCACTCGAGGATTTCTGGCGGCATCTGTCCTTGATAACGGTATCGACTCCTCTTCGTCGCCTTGAAGGGCCGACCGAGCAGCGTTATCAGCGTGTTCGTTGCCTAAGACGCCGCAGTGTCTTGGAAGTCACTGAAATGTCACGTGGTGTCCTTTCTCAGTCAAGACATGGATCAGTTCTCTAATTTCGAATATCAGTTGTTCGTGTGGTTCACGCCGCAGGGCTGATAGCAAAGACTGCAGTGCTGCCTTCGAATTACTGAATATTGACCATCTTCGAGGTTCTTGGCTGACGAGACGAAGTGCAGCGCGAAGAGCTGCAAGTTCCGCAGCCGTCGATGTCGTTGGGTGACACGTCTTGAAACTGATGGTGGTGCCTTTCGCTGGGAAGACCACGGCTCCAGAGGAACACTGGAGAGTTGCTGATCCATCAGTATAAATATGTACGTGGTCAGCGTACCTCTCGTGCAAAAGGAGCAGAGTTAGTTGTTTAAGAGCAGGTGATGACAGCTCATATTTTTTCCTGATTCCTGGTATACGGTGATGTGCACTGCAGGGCGATCCAAACACCATGGAGGAATCGATGGCTTAGTTGCGGGGGTGAAACCTAATAGAAGACGGATGTAATAATCCGAAACCATAACACAGAAAGATGTCAGTGGCCTTTCTGACGGTAGTGTTGCAAGATGATGCAAACGGGCTAAGGCAAAATGCCTAATGTGCACTCTCAGCACTTCAACCGCAATGTGTGTTTATATTGGTTAGTCCCGGGCGATTGTAATAGTCGCCACTGTTGATGTGCATTTTGGCAAACCCAGACAAACCCTGAGAGCCCTAGCTTGAATAGCCTGTAGAGCATGAACATTTGTCTTGCAAGTGTTGGTCAGCACGAGAAAACTGTATCTCAAAAAGCCAAGAAAAAGAGCCCAGCAACATTGCATGCACTGACATTCCCCAAGTCTTTCCGCCCAGAAACTTGGAAGGCTGGGAGATTGCTGTCAGGCGATGTTTCAAGTAGGTCATGTGCGGGCTCCACCAGTAGTTCAGGGCCATCAGGGTGCATGTTGTAACGGTACAATATACCATCTTGCAACACAAACGTACGCAAAGAGGGGGCACTTGTCAGGTCCGTCAGGCTGAGAATGAAGTCTCTCAGGTAAGTGTCACGTCGTTGCTCATCGGCGATGTCGCCAAACGCGGTAAGCGACAGGACGCAAGTTGACTCGCCGGTTTCAGGAAGGTCTGGTAGGACTACTGGTTGACGTGACAAGCAATCAGCGTCCTCGTGAAGTCGGACTGTCTTATACACCACTGTGTAAGAGTACTCCTGGAGCCGTAAAGCCCACCGACCGAGACGTCCAGCTGGATCTTTTAAGGTCGAAAGAGCCCGAAAGAGAATCGGTGGCGACGTGAGTCGCGTCGTCTGCTCAGCGAATGTGTTCGGGACCTCAGACGAAAGTCGCGTCTTTCTTAAGAAGTTTTGTGAAAGGGCGTGCGATGTCAACAAAATTTCGCACGAGTCTGCGGAAGTAGGAGCAGAGGCCTACAAAGCTTCGAACGTTGTTTGCGCAGGTCGGCACAGGGAAATCCTTGACTGCGCCAACTTTCTCCGGATAGGGGCGAACACCGGAAGAGTCGACGAGGTGTCCGAGCACTGTAAGTTGCCGGTGGCCGAAGTGACATTTCGTCGAATTGAGCTGAAGTCTCGCCTTGCGGAACACTGAAAGAACTCTCGAGAGACGCTGGAGGTGTGTGTCAAAAGTCGGCGAAAAGACAATGACATCATCGAGGTAGCACAAGCAGACTGACCACTTTAAGCCGTAAAGGAGGGCGTCCATCATTCGTTCGAATTAGCCCGCATGGCACCACTTTAAACTGATAGAGCCCATCAGGTGTTAAAAACGTCGTCTTTTCACGATGCATGTCGTCTATTGCAATCTGCCAATACCCGGAAAGACCCAACTGAAATTGACCGACTGCCAATCGTTGGTAAACAACTGGGCCGTGCTCGGCATCAGTATTCTCGGCCAACCAATGACGGCCCAAGGTGGGGCCCTGGATGGCTGCCAATTACGTTGTGTATTAGTTGGTCAAATACGTTCAGCCAGCGGTCGACTAATAAGTCGGCACCCAAGGCTCAGGCGACCAAACGTGGTCTTCTGTAGGGCCATGTTTTGTTCAAGAAGCTCACAATTTGCATTCTTTTCCAATATCATCTGCGATATATTGTTTCTGTTGTTTGTGTTCTCCTGTGCTGTTTCCTGTCAAGAAGCCTGCTCCTACAGAAATCTTCATAGTCGAAATGCAGTTTTTAAGTGTAATGTGGATAAGGTAACCATAACCAGAAACTGGTCCGTTTTATAATCCCGCTGCGCACCAGCTGATGTCTGCAAGGTCGGCCTTGGGCCTATGTTGGCAGCCATAGGCCGGCTGATGCAAGGCCAATAACCAATCCCGACCTGGGACCGACATTGCTGGGCCCATGTCGGGCCTAGGTCCGGCCTAGCTTGGGCCATGGTCGGCCAGGTCGTTCACCCACGTTGGGCCGGCATAGGGCCGAGGTAGTCTTAAATGCGAAGCATTTTTGGCGAACATTTGCTACTTTGACAGTATCTATCTGTCTATCTAGCCGCCTACGTCTTTGTGCTCTCCTGGTCGTTTCGTTAACTTGGTATGTACCGAAATTGGCATACTATGACAGGAGTGTGTGACGAACGTGAGTGATAGGTCATGACATGCTTGTCATGTAGGTCATGACAATGACCTAGCGAAAAAGATTAACACTCCAAAACAACTGAAATGGATTCGGACGTGGGTACAAAGTGAAGGAAACACTAAAGGATGCCGGTAAAACTCATAGTCATGAGCATGACTCAGCAAAAATGACAATGACTCTGCGAAAAAGATTAGCACTCAAAAACCACTGGAATGGGTTCGGACGTGGGCATTAAGTGAAGGAAACACTAAAGAATTGTGGTAGAAGTCATAGTCATGACCATGACTCAGCAAAAATGAGAATGACTCAGCGAAAAAAGATTAACACTCAAAAACCCATGGAATGTGTTCGCATGTGGTACTAAGTGAAAGAAAAGGCGAAAGGTTGATGGTCGAAGTCATAGTCATGAGCATGACTAAGGCTTTCGCCTTAGGTCACTTGGTGTAGCTAGAGGGACTCCTGAGGACTCATGACATGCGTGTCATGTAGGTCATGAATAGACGCCTATGTCTTGGTGTTCTCATGGTCGTTTCGTTAACTTGGTAGGCTCCACGCACACTGCTTCGCATAACATCGATTCCCACAGGGCGTGGGATCTTCCGGCTTTTTTTTTTCCAGTTGAGGAAGGTCTATCGAAGAAAATTACTTGGAACCACTGAGACAGTGAATGGCGTCGTCTACGCGAGGTAAGGGGTACACGTCCTTTTTTGTTACTTGGTTAAGATTCCGGTAGTAGATACAGAAGCGGCCAGCTGTTGTTCTTCTTGTTAACGAGCACGACAGGAGATGCCCGTGGGCTCGAAGAAGGTTCGATGATATCACGGGCAAGCATTTTGACGACTTCCTTCTGCATAATTTGGCGCTCAGCGGAGGAGACACGATAGGGGCGTTGGTGTATGGGTTTGGCATTGCCGGTGTGAATCCGATGCTTGACAACTCTTGTTTGGCCCAGTGGTCGGTCATTGAGATAAAAAATGTCCTGGTACGACATGAGCCGGCAACGAAGCGCGTCCACGGAAGGCCGGAAGGTCAGTGGCGATCATCTTCGTTATGTTATCTAACATCGTGGGGTCCGAATCAATAGCGGTAGGAGGCGGTGCAGGATCAGTTAAGACGGAAACATGGTAATCGCAGGCTGGAGCTACGGTTGCAAGAGAGATACCGTGAGGTATCGCTTGAGGGCATAGTCCAATTCACAATAGGGAGACATGCGGCGTTGCCCTTTATACTGATGACCGAGTGCGGGAACATGACATTTTGCGAACAGAGGACGGTAGCGTTGGGCGACACGGTGTTATCGCCGTCGTCCACAGGGGGATCAGGAGAGACGTCGATGTACGTCACGGCTAGATGTGGTAGGCGAATGTTATCGCAGGAACACAGTCGACTCAGCGTAGGATCAGAAGGCTCAACGGCATGAGGTAAGGCAAGCTGTACAGCACCTAATAAGAGATGAATGTGCCGAGAGAAAATCAAGTCCTACGATGATTGCATGTGGGCACTGATCCAAGACGTAAAACAAAACTGAAGTGTGGCGCCCGGCAACAGTGACACGGGTGGTACACAATCCAGAAACATCCGGAATCGCACGGTCGGCTACGCGGACTACAGCGTTCGGAGCAGGGGTAAGAACTTTCTTCAGACGAGTACGGAGGTTTGAGTTCATGACCGATATGTGGGCGCCGGTGTCAATGAGTGCGATGACAGATGTACCGTCCACGTTGATGAGGTTGTGATGTTCAGGTAGTGTGAGCAGAGGAATTTCGGGTCGGGCCGTCGTGGCAGCCGCGCTCGTCAGTTTTGCGATGAGCGGCGGGAGTACGATGGAGGAGAGCGACGACGCAGTGGTGAGCGGTGCAGGTGTCGGGATGGCGAAGGGGAGCGGTTTGATCGTGCTGGCCATGATAGCGGAGCGCTGTCGTCTTCTTTGTGCACCGGCACTCGGGAACTACCACCTGGACGTCGGATGTTTCGATAGCTCGGCTAAGGCTGCGATTTCCATGCAAGCACTGCGACAATGGCGGGAAATGTGACCAACGCGTCCAGAACAGAAGCAGATGGGCCTGTCATCGGAAGTGCGCCATTCTGCGGAATTCTAATAACGATGGCGAACGTATGGGCTTCTGGATGATAGCTCAGGTGCTGCAGGTGGGCGGTAGTCGGGTTCGTTGACTGGGCAAAGCGTCTGTAATCCTGCGTTTGCTAGTTCTTGACGCACAACGGTCTGGATAAGGGAAATGGTTGCATGGGACTCGTCGGGGGTACGCACCTGAATGGGAACTGGGGAGGCAGCTTCAATATCGCGGCGAATGATGGGCACAATATTGTCGGATGCAGCAGGAACGGATGGGAGACGACGGTCCTCGCAGGTAGACGTCGCAGCCGTGTTCGGCAGACCGGTAAAGTTCGGAGTAATGCGGCGACTTTTTGCTTCTTCAAAGCGTCGGTATTCAGTGGTGACTTCTTGCACTGTGGATGAAGTTCTTAAAAACCAGGAGTGTAAACGCGTCATCCAGTCGCGATACCTTTGAGGACACGCGCAACCTTTTCCGCTTCTGGCATGTTGTCATCGACTTTGCGACAAAGCGCGAGCACGTCCTGAATGTACGTCACATAGGACTCGGTGCAAGTCTGAGCTCAGCATGCAAGCTCTTTCTGCGCAGCACGACGGCGTCCAATGGGCTTGCCGAACAGATCGATGAGCTTTTGCTTACATACCTCCCAGCTCGTAATTTCCTATTCGTGGTTCAGAAACCACACTTGTGCCGTGCCCGTCAGGTAAAATATCATGTTCGCATAGTATCAGAGTCGGGTCCCAGTTGTTGCTAGTCTTCACCCGTTCGTAAAGGTGAAGCCAATCTTCGACGTCAGTGTTGCCAGAGCCGGAAAAGGTACCTGGGTCACGCAGCTGTGTGAAGACGACGAGGACGGTTGGCGGCGGTTGGTTGAGGCACGGTTGGTGACCTGCCCGAAGCATTCTCGTCCCCGCCTTGAACTGGAAGGGTAGATGCAGCCAAGGAGCGTCCGCTGCGTAAATCCGTCTTGATACTTGGAAAACCCGCACCTCCACCAAAATGTTACGGGGAGAAAAGACGCTTGACAATATATTTACAAGGTATATACAACGGGCAGAGGACAGACATACAAGATGAAGCCCGTGCGAGCGACTATCGGCGATCGTCGTCTTCATCAGTCCTGTCATCATCGGTCGCTAGTGCAGCGCCTCGTAGCAATACTGTAACTATATATAGATAATTGATAGCTTTAGAAGCGATAAAAAAACTGGTGACGTCAATCCGTAAGCATTCTTTAGTGAGTATACCTCGGAGAAACCGTGTCCGTCCCGTAACGCCTTGTAACTGGAAATAAGTGCGTAACTGGTCAAGTTAAGACATTTTATCGTTATAATAGTGTAAATGTAGATGATTGATAGCTTTAGAAGCGATAAAAAAACTGATCACGTCAATCCGTAAGCATTCTTTAGTGAGTACCCCAGAGAAACCGTCTCTGCGCCGTATAGGTCTTGTAACTGGGAAATAAGTGCGTAATTGGTCAAGTTAATACATTTAATCGCTGTAATAGTGTAACTGTAGATGATTGTGTAGCTTAAAAATCGATAAATTAACTGGTCACGACGCCGCCGCTTCGACATAGTCCTTTGATGCAATAAAAAGTATAAAATGATACTCGCAAATATGGTAGTCGGCAGAAGGAACAACGAGAACAGCGACAGGACCTAGGAAATAAAAAAAGCTGGCTCTCCCATAATTGAGAGTAGACGCAAGCATGAAATGACTACCATGTGGCGTCTTTTGCAGCCTGTGGTGCCTTCGCCTTCAACCGCTTTTCTTCTTCCAACAGTGGAGTGCGTCTGTCGCTACTTCTTGTCGCGCGCACCGCTCACGACTCGCGGACCGCACCGGCGACCTCTCTATCTGTCTTTTGAAAGTCGCTATTGGAAATGACAAATAAAACTTCAGCGCACTAGAAGTTACAACTTGAGTAATATTGTGAACAAACATTAGGAAGAAATCGGAAGCGATATTTTTTGTGACTTGTTTGGAAAGTATCTAGCATATGTAATGCGGTCCTTTACAAAGGGTTGGGGGCCAAAGACCGCATTTTCCTAACTTTTGACTGGTTGCCCGGATGATCTCGTTTTGTTCTCGCAACGATGCGCGGATGTTCTCGTTTGAGTGCCCGGATAAAGGCTATGGCTTTTGGCTCAAGGTCACTTGAAGGTTGCCGACAACGGGAGCGCTAAAAGCATTTCATGTTTTAAAAAATAGCAATACAAAAGGAGGTGTTCACAAGCGGACCGGAAACGACGTTATAGTACGACGCTCGATGAAAAAAAAACTGGCCACGTCGTCTCGATATAGTCATCTGATACAATAAAAAAGTATAAAATGATACAGAAAGAATATGAAATTTAGTTATCGGGTTTCACGTGCCAAAACCACCATCTGATTATGGGGCACGCAGTAGTGGGGGACTGCGGATTAATTTAGACCACCTGGGGTTCTTTAAAGTGCACCTAAATTTAAGTACACGGGTGTTTTCTGCCTTTCACCCCTATCGAACTGCGGCCGCCGTGGCCGGAATTTGATCCCGCGACCTCGTGCTTACCCAGACAACACAAAACATCCCGTGGATGTCCCGCAAAGATGCGAACGTCCTAGCTTTTTATGGGACGCACTCAGGACGAGCGCAGCGCCATGCCCACGATGAATTTTAACCACAACATCTACTACTGGACTTATCGCGAACCTAACTTGACACATATCCAAGCAACATCCTCAATAGGGTATTCTCTGGACGTTGCTTCCAGGTGTGTTGATTTGGGAGCTTCATGCCGAACGGTATTCAGTATAACCAAAAACGAAAAACAAATGGCACACTGCAAAAAAAAGTTTATTTGTTGATGATCTTTGTTTAAAACATTATTATTATTATTATTATTATTATTATTATTATTATTATTATTATTATTATTATTATTATTATTATTATTATTATTATTATTATTATTATTATTATTATTATTATTATTATTATTATTATTATTATTATTATTATTGCTCTCTGCAAACGCCTCTATAAGCGGGATCATGACTCATATATTGCATTCTTGGAGAAGAGCGCCTCCGACCGGCCGGCGGAATTTTGGAAGTATATCCGCAAGCGCTCTAGCAATCGCGAAGAGTGTTTTCGCCTGCTCGATTCTAGAGGAGTAGAAGTCCAAGCAGTCGCGGATTGTTTTGCTGCCCATTTCTCATCCTTATATAAAGCTTCAGATTCAGTTGGCGGCGATACCTTCGCCCAGCGCTGACATGGTAGAGTGTTGCGACGTTGTTGCGACGTGTTGGATGTATCGCCGCCGACTGCAATTTTATTGCTTTATTGGTGAAGTCACAATGTCTGGTGATAATGAAAATTGCATTGTGTGTCACAAACAGCTGCCCTCTGATGGAAAGTTAATGACGTGTTAAAGCTGTAGCCATTCCTATATCACTTAGGCCAATCTTGCTCAGATATTGCCCAAAATACGTTCACCACAATGGGGATGTCTAAAAGAGAAGCCTAGATTAGCAAAACCTGTAGAAGTACAAAAAGCCGTGCTGGTTCTACTTCTCAGTCTGATACCATACTCACGTAGCGGAAAACGCGATCCCGAACGTGTTACTGGCGGCTGAGCTCAAGGTCATAAAACACAGTCTTCTCTGCTTACCGTTCTTGACCCAAAAAGTGGACACACTTCTAGGCCTCAAGGAAGAAGTTTCGAAAGTAACTCAATCCATTGACCATCTGGAGGAAGCGGTGACATTTATGTCAAATAAATATGACTCGGTTATCACCCAGCTAAACGAATGCAAGACTCAAAACGCAAAATACGAATCTGAGATAGCCGTTCTATCATCTACAGTGCAAATGCAGGCAGAGCAGCTTCGGCGGCTGCACGATGTTCAACATGACAGTGAACAATAAAGCCGCAATGCTAATTTGGAAATTCACGGCCTTCCGCAAGACGAACACGAAGACTTGAAGCAGACGTTGGGGCAGCTCGCTGCAAAACTGGGATTAGCGGACTTCACCCGATATCAGAGGTGGTAGCTGTTCATCGCTTACAAGGAAAACGCGACAGTCTTGGTGCGCTTCACGTCTGTTACCGCTAAGGAAAGATGGTTCGAGGCTCGGGGCAAGTTACGGGAGCTCTATCGCTCTAATAAGCTGGCAAAATTATTTTTCAATGAAAATCTAACCAAGCAAAATCGAGAATTGTTCTGGCGAGCAAGGACAGTAGCCAAAGAAAAAGGATAGAAGTTCGCATGGGTCAAAGCCGGAGACAAAAAACATTTATTTGGACCATCGAGGTCGTTGATCTTGAGGTCGAGTGGGTGGTGTCCTCATTCCAGGACTCCAGTGGCCATGGCTGCTCGACGTACTTGCTGGACGAGAGCCTCTTGTCCCGCCAGGGTATCGCCGGTCAGCTGTACCTCCCACCGCTCAAATGACGTGCTAGGCGTCTTTAAGTGTTGAGGTTTGCCCCCGCAACCCCACGACATGTGAAAGAGTGTAGGGAGTGTGTCGCTGCACCAGGGGCAGATGCCGCGATATGTTTGTGGGTATACATTTTGCTCTATCTGTGTATGTTTGGTAATGTGTTAGTCTGAATAAGTCTGAGAGCTACTGCCTCTTCAGTGCTGAGATTTTTATGCGGGGGAGGATAAATCCTGCGGTTGAGTCGCTGGATCTCGAGTCAGTCGCAGTAATTGGATGGCAGGGGCACGAAGGTAAATAGTGGGTATTGATGAGACGATTGGTTTTGCCCCGCTCGGTTGATTAGCGCTCGTTCCCCTCCAGAAGTTGAAAAGATTGTCTAACATAATGGCAAGCAACTGCCACGAGCTTCCTGATTTTCAGTCGTTCTGTGACAGCTGCAGTCACAAGTCAAATGACGACTTCGTAATTATAAAGCGAAGCTTTTTTATATCTCACTGATTCGTCCGTGAGCACCGAAAACTCACTGCAGGAAAGCCAACTTATACAATGGATCTATCTGCGCATCTGCGCACACAATACAACAACGGCTGCGCATCTGCGTACACAATAGAACGACGGCGCAAGACATACGTATCGTATAACACTAAAGCTTACATTCGCAGTTGTACCGATCAGAACAATGGGAACTGCAACGCCACGCTACCGAGACGAACTGTATATATCAGCATTGCATTACGCGCGTCACGCACTTCATTCCCGGCCGTGACGGGTGCAGCGCACGGCAGAGGAGGCTGCCGTACGCGAACGTAAGCGCGAGCGCGATCGTGCCCGTAAGGCCGATTCCGTGTATTGGCAACGGCAGAGCCTCTGACCGTCTACCACAGCGATTACAAAGCAATACTGTGCAAGTGTAGAGTCGTCCGTGAAAGTGTGAGTGTGTACGTGTAATCAACGGCTACATGATCTAAAAATAAGACTGCGCAACTTAACGAAATGTGGCTTCATCCAACTTCAACGTTCAAAAAATACAATCCTAAACAAGCGATCAAATCACATATGCATCGCATCGGGTCGCTTAGAGGGAGAGAGAGAAAAGAAAAATAGAAAAGAGGAAAGGCAGGGAGGTTAACCAGACGCACGTCCGGTTTGCTACCCTGCACTGGGGGGAAGGGGTATAGGGATGAAAAAAGAGAGAAAGGAAATAAAGAAAGCACAGTTTCGCGCACATTTGAAACTTCGCACGAAGTCTACAGACGGTCGCCAAGACCTGTCGATCGATTTGAGGTAGTGCAACAAGGCTTTCGTGGCTTTATATGCCGTCGACGCATACAGCCATGGTCCAAGGATCTTCATTTCCGAAAATGGTCTGGAGTCCAGCCGGTTCAATGCTGTTCGGAGAGCTTCACGCTCGACGTCGAACTGGGGACAGAGACATAAGATGTGTTCAATTGTTTCTCTGGTTCCACAAGAGTCGCACATGGGCGTATCCCCCATTTCAATGCGGAACGAGTAGGTCTTTGTAAATGCCACCCCCAGCCAGAGTCGGCACAATACTGTCGCCTCAGAGCGGGAAATGTTTGATGGCACTTGTAGCTTCAAGTATGGGCCAATTTTGTGGATCTGACACTTCGGGAGGTTAAGAGAAGACCAATATTTGTGTGTCATAGCTTTAGCCACGATGTGAAGCTTTCCTGCAGCGTCGGTCCTGGATAAGGGGATTGGGACTGGTCGGCCTTCCAGATGAGCAGGCCGGGCGGCTTCGTCGGCGAGGTCATTACCAGCAATGCTGGTATGTCCAGGTAGCCACTGAAATATAATTTCACGCCCTTAAGCGATAGCTTGATGGTGGTCTTCTCTTATCTCATATGCCAGCTGCTCATGAGTCCTGTGATAAGTTGCAAAATGCAGACTCTGAAGTGCTACCTTAGAATCGCAAAAGATGACCCATTTCTGAGGTGTCTCTTGCAGGAGGTATTGTACAGCAGCACGCAGGGCAGCAAGCTCTACCGCCGTTGATGTTGTCACGCGTGACACTTTGAACTTGAATGAGGTTTTGGTAGCCGGAATGACAACGGCACCTGAAGAGCTGGTAGATGAGACCAAATCATCGGTATAGATGTGTATTCGGTCCCCGTAGGCCTCATTCATTAATAGCAGCGTCATCTGTTTCAGAGCTATTCTTGGGTGATTGGCCTTCTTCTTTACTCCAGGAATACTTAATTAGGCGCACCTGAGGCTGTTGCAGGCACCACAAGGGGAATGAAGGCCTTGCTGCTGGGGTGTATCCTGATGGAAGACAATCTGGATTGGTGACGATAACTTCCGAAAACGTGGAACGAGGTCTCTGCGAAGGCAAGAACGCCATGTGATGATCGGGGACGCGGGGAAGATGACGGATATGCGCCGCGAGACAATCCACTACAACGTATGTTTGGATCGGATGATCTTTGGCAAGGACGATTGTTGCAGGTGTTGATGCGCAGCAAGGAAGTCCAAAGCAAGTGCACAATGCTTGGCCCGGTAAGCTGTCCAATGAGCGAACGCTTGACTTGCACGTATTGGACAACACTCAGGTTAACGCATCGAAAACACAAAATGGAGAACACGCTCTGCGAGTGTTCTAAATCGAAAACCAAGGCGCGAACCGACTTGCCCGAGCAACCGGCGCCGCTTCCCGCCGTGAAAGATGCGAAAGGGGAAAGATTGGAAGGGCAGGTCGGGAGAGAGAACGGCAAAGCGAGTTTGAGCTTACGCACCGAACGCAACGCCCTGTCATGGCTTTCGGTCACGTGATAGTTGGAGGCGTCGAGAGAGCGTGGTTGTTTAGAGGAAGAAGCGCTATGCAGCCAGGGCTGTCGGGCATGGGGGAAGGTAGAAAATTCCAATCTCATCCTCCTGCCATGTCTGCCAGTCACGGCGCCGTTAGCCTTCCGTTAGCAGGGAGAAAGCATTTCAAAGAGGTCGCAAATGAACTTTGCAGTATTAAAATTTCTGGAAACACTATGATATGTGGCATACTTCTAAAATCGCTGTGATGTCGTCGCAAATAATTGGGCGAAACCAACACGTCTAGACGATGTTCGATCATCTAGACATGAAACGCTTGATATGGTGCTCTCGATCCCCCCACAGTGCACATGAATATTTATAGCGCCAATTGTAGCTGTAGCTTTTCGGCGTATGTAGGTATTTAATTTGCAAGAGCGACGGAATGCACGATTCAGTATTACAACTTCTGAGTACACGACGGTGAAAAGCGTAATAAATTCGGAATTGATCAACTTGCCATACTATAGTTTTTTACTACTTCATTGAACAGCCGACAGCGCAATTGTTATGTAGCTCAATGTGTAGATTTCCACAGAAGCGAAAAACTGCCAAAGAACGCGCTGGCGTGGAGGTTGAACCAGCACCGTGAGAAAAACGCTGATTGGGACTGCCTGCGGAAAACCGCACAAACGCTGATTGGGACTGCCTGCGGAAAACCGCACAGGTATAGAAACCTGAGTTCGATCTTCTGCTACAAAAATATATCATTGGGCCCACCTATCCATCTATCTGAAACTAGCGCTCACACTAAATTTGCGCAGCTTCTCAGCGTAGGCACACGTTTTATTGCGATATCAATTATATGGACACTTCAACCGGATTTCTGCCGTCAGCGTCGTCGTCGCCGTTGCCGTCGCCGTGAGGTTCCCTATAGATAAAATCTTCGCCGCGTGCCGTATGCCCGAGCGGAAGCGTGCGGGGACGCGCGCTATCACGGAGAGCGAACGCACTCAGTCTCCCACGCGCAAGCAAGGAAGCGGGAAGCCAGCGCCGGAGGGAGCGGGGGGGGGGGGGGGCACTTACACTCTGCCAACAACCGCGCTCGTCGCTCGCTCGCACCGTCTCTTATCTCCACACGGCTCTGACCTTTATGCGCCACGTGCATTCGCCGCTCAGTTTCCTTTGAAGCGATAGACCGCACGTACCTTCACCGCTGCGGCGTATCCGCTTGCTGCCAGAGTTTTGACGGTCGTTGTCTGCAGTCATTCAGTGTGATCTATTCGTGTTTGTTTGTGCGCGCTCACATCACGCTTGTTCATTCAGTTAGTAATAGTCGGGCCACATTTTCCAACGCACGCTACACATGCAATGCTGCCCGGATCGGCAGTGCAGCGCTACAGGTGTGTCCCTTCGCACGCGCTGCCCACGGTAAGCGCTTCTCATCAACACCACCGTTTCACACGCGCCTTCTCGTGCTCATCGAGTCTCTCTTCATGTCGGTCTACTTACGCCGCAGCACACCTGCTTACTTAATCAGCTCATGTTTACTACAATTCATATTGCTACCAAAGCCGCTCACCTTACTTCGTATGACATTGCTGTGTTGCTATCGCATTCATTGCTTCGCCCTTAGGGCGAAACTGTGACATTTTTTTCTGTTACCCGCCACGGTAGCTAAGTGGCTGTAGCATCGCGCTGCTGAGCTCGAGATCGCGGGTACGATATGAGCGAAACGCAACAACGCTCGTGTACTTAGATTGATGTGTGTCTTAGAGATCCCAGGTGGTCAAAATTAATCCGGAGTCTCCACCTACGGTCTGCTTCATAGTTTAGGCACGTACAACCCTTGGAGTTATTTTTTACTTTTTCTGGTTTCTCAACGTGGTTAAATGCCTTAGGTCTTGTATGTGTGCTGACTTCAATCTAGCACAACTTTTTACGTTTGCTTCATGCTTTTTTTTTCTCCGTGAAATGCGTATAACGTTACGACTGCACATACAGTGCAACGACACCTTTGTAGCTAATGGAAATGTGCACCTTATAGGATGGTAAAATGACAGACCAATGGAAAGCCAGTGCACGTACATGTTTTTTTTTTTTTAAGTACAAGCTTTGTGGCCAGTATGGGTGCTAGATATCTCCTTGAGTAGCACTGACAATTGGGCGAGTTGGTACGGATGCATGGCTTCAGAACGGCGCAACAAGGAAGACAAAAAGACGAAAGAACACACGAACACAAGCGCCGACTCACAACTAAGGTTTATTCCATATCACAGAGCAGATTTATACACCCACGTGGCCACACACAACGCAAAAAGAACCAAAAAACCAGAACACGTTAACCATTCAGGTACAGGATTTCTTTATCCTGTAGCGCATAGAGGGACAGCTGATACAAGACTGTTTTTTTTATTTTGAATGTTCCATGCTTCGATTACTTCCCGAGTCGTCTTATCATGATGCCTTGAAATAATGCTTGTGAGGTTAAACTGAGACGCGCAGCCGCACTTCTGACAGTGCTGAGAAATGTGCGAAAAACCATCAAAACGTAGGTTGGCCGCATGTTCCCGTAATCGCACGTTAACACATCGGCCCGTCTGGCCTATATAAGCAGAGCCGCAAGACAACGGCAGACTGTAAACCACATTCGTGGCACAACTGATTGCCGGATTCTTGCGATTAAGGGAACATGCGGCCAACCTACGTTGTGATGGTTTTTCGCACATTTATCAGCACTGTCAGAAGTGCGGCTGCGCGCCTCAGTTTAACCTCACAAGCATTATTTCAAGGCATCATGATAAGACGACTCGGGAAGTAATCGAAGCATGGAACATTCAAAATAAAAAACAGTCTTGTATCAGCTGTCCCTCTATGCGCTACAGGATAAAGAAATCCTGTACCTGAATGGTTAACGTGTTCTGTTTTTTTTTTGTTCTTTTTGCGCTGTGTGTGGCCACGTGTGTGTATAAATCTGCTCTGTGATGTGGAATAAACCTTAGTTGGTGAGTCGGCGCTTGTGTTCGTGTGTTCTTTCGTCTTTTTGTCTTCCTTGTTGCGCCGTTCTGAAGCCATGCTAGATATCTAACAACCGTATAAAGCAGCGGAAAGACCCGAAATGCATATTTTATACATATATCTGGATAAGGATCCGCACAGATATCTTCGAGACGTTTTTACAAAACGTTTTCTAGCCGTCTTAGAAAGGTAATAGCTTAAAACAACTTAACAAGACGTCTTCTAGACGTCTTTCGCAAAACGTCCTCAAGACATATATCTGGATATCTAAAAGTACGTTTTGTAGCCGTCTTGAATAGTTGTAGATGTTCTAGTTTATTTCGGCTCGTCCGAGACGGCTAAAAAGCGTGTTGTGTTCAGTGGGCTGGAAGGCTGTAGCATAGATATCCTAGAAATAGAGCTCTGTACAACTGAAGCATGGAGCGTACAGATGTGCCCCATGTTTTCTCGCACATGAATATCAATACCTGGGCAATCGACGACCATTTTTTCCTTCAGGTACGTGCAATCAGCGCTCCAGGAAAGATTGCGGTCGCTTATTACACCTAAAAATCGATGGGTCTTTCCGTAGGCAATAGCGGGTCCATTAATAGAGACTGGGTATGATGTCATAGGTTTTCGTGTGAATGCAATCAATGCACATTTCTCGGTTGATACAGTCAAGCCTTGTGCTTGAAGATATGTTTATTTTATTTATTTATCAATACTGTAAGCCTGAAAGGCTCATACAGGAGTGGACATACAAACAGTAAAGGCATAGCGTTTTGTCATACTGTGGTTTGCAGCAAGCTCAAAACAGAAAGGCAATGGTTACAATCGCCGTGCCATGTAAGCAAGAAATAAATACAAGGAAACAAAAACAAACTATACAGTGCTTACGCCTTCAAAGGTGTAAGAAGCAGTTAATACAGAAAAAAATTGCACATAGGGTGTGCCGTGTAGTGTACAAACAGTATCAAGTGTAATGTGTATTAACATACCATCCAATGGACAAACGTGCGCAAGAACCGAGTGCAGAAAAGTATGAAAGAACGTACAGACACCGGCGCGTGTGCAAGAAGTTGGGGGCAATACGTCATTGATAAATTTTTGAGGAACGCTCAGCCAAGACGACCACAATGCGTTACTCATTCCGATAATGACTCGAGGTGCAATTCGAGTGCTGACATGAACGAGTGCACAGATTGTGAGCAAATAATGTCACTTGGGAGGGAATTCCACAGATCTATTGTTGAAGGGAAAAAAGAGTATTTTAGTGTGCTACAACGCGAAAAGAATGGTCTAATACATTTATCATGGTTAGTTCGACTAGAGTGACGTCCGGGGGGCACCAAGTAGTCGGATTTTGTTATGTTTATCAGGTCATGGTAAAGAAGATAAAGGAACTTCAAACAGGCCAACCTCCTCCGACCAGCAAGTGTTGGTATGCCTGCTTGTGTGCGAAGCGCAGTTACGCTGTCATACCTTGAATACCTTGCGTATATGAAGCGGAGCGCCCTGCTTTGAATCTTTTCTAGTGCTAAGTTTAAATATTTTTTATGCGGGTTCCATACTATGCTGCCGTATTCTAATATCGGTCTAACCAGGGTTTTATAAGCAGTTAATTTCACCGAGGTGGGGGCTGTCGCTAGCTTTCTTCGTAAAAATCCGAGTTGTTTGAACGCGCGTGCGCAAACGTTATTGATATGTACGTCCCATTTCAACGATCTTGTTATTGTGACACCTAGATATTTGACTGAGTCTACTCGTTCCAACGAAGTATTAATTAATTTATATGTGAAATTTAAGGGCTCTTTTTTACGTGTTACAGTCATACACATAGTTTTCTGTGTGTTAATTTGCATGCCCCATTTTTTGCCCCAGGTAACGATGTTTTGTAGAGAGTTGTTAAGCTTTGTCTGTTCATCGACTGTTTTAACAGGTGTGTATATCACGCAGTCGTCAGCAAAAAGCCTTATTGTAACCCTGGGCCTGGTTCCATACATGTATACAAGTCATTAATATATACAAGAAACAGAGTTGGCCCCAGAACCGATCCCTGTGGCACACCAGAAATAACATCAAGATAATCTGATTCAGCATTATTTACGGAAACAAACTGGGACCGATTCGAGAGGTAGGCTTCAATCCATGCAACAATCTTGGGATTAATACCAATTGATTTGAGTTTGAAGATTAGTAAAGTGTGTAGAACGCGGTCGAAAGCCTTCGAAAAATCGACAAAAATTGCGTCAGTTTGCAGTCTTGAATCGATTATTACAGCAAAGTCATGTATAATTTCTAAAAGTTGCGTAACAGTTGAAAGCCCTTGCCTGAAGCCGTGTTGTCTGAAGTATAATAGATTATTTTCTTCTAGATAAGTTACGATAGCTTTATTTATTATATGTTCCATTAGTTTACAACATGTGCTGGTTAGAGATATTGGCCTGTATGTGTCTAGAAGCTGCTTGTTTCCACCTTTGTGAATTGGCACGACCTTTGCGCACAACCAGTCCGCGGGAAGCACTGCCGTTTCAAGTGATGCATTGAAAATTTTATGCAGGAAAGGGGACAACTGACCCGCGTATCGCTTGAGGAAGGTGCATGATAAATTATCAGGGCCAGGGGATTTTTTAACGTCTATTTGTAGCAGCAAATTCAAAATGCCGGACTCTGTTATCAGGATATCAGGCATTGCCGATTCGTACTCGGACAAGGGCATATTAGGGACGTGGGCACGGGAGAAGACCGACTGAAAGTATGTATTGAATGAGTTAGCGATAGTCCGCGCATCCTCAACCACTACACCGGCAATGTCCAATTTGATTGGAGCACTTTCCGGTTTTGAAAGATACCGCCAGAATTTATGCGGCTGATTTGTCATGAACTCAAGTAAAGTATTAGAAAAAAAGTTGTCTCTCGCGCTTCTTAACATTTCTTTCAGTTGTCGTGAAAGCTAACTAACCATAGTGGAATTATGTTTTTTCTTGCGCATCCTTTGAACCCTTCTTTTCAGATGTATGATAGTTCTTGTAATCCACGGCGTTCTCCGCTTTATTTTTCTGAACTTGGTAGGAATAAAATTATTTTCACAGTGTACAATCCCACCTTTTAATTTTAACCATAGGTCGTTGGCGTCCAACGTATTATCGTAAAAATCATCTTCCATAATTCCTAAAAAATCAATTATGCTTTCATCATTTGACCTTGTGTAATCCTTAACCAAAATTCTGGTGTCAGTACTAGGGTGCCTTGCACCCGTGCCAAGATCGTCAACCGTCAATAAAATCATTTTATGGTCGGATATACCCGGTTCTATGCTAACTTCAGCGGTTAAAGATGTGGACACAAAGACAAGGTCTAGCACTGAGCACACTAGCTCTTGAACGCGTATTGGTTCATGCACAAGTTGAGCTAACGAGAAACTCTGCATAATATCAAAAAGAAGGCCACAACTTTTGACTTCTTTATTGCCAACTAACAAGTTATCCCAATCAATGCCTCCCAAGTTAAAGTCTCCAGCTAGAATTAATTTGGTTCTTGGGTTGATGTGGTTGTATAAGAAGTCGTATAGTTCTACAAGGTAACTGTCCGGAGCACCTGGTCGTCTGTAGACACCGCCTATTAGTAAAGTAACATCGTTGACCTTTATTGTACACCATGCGCTTTCGTGATCAGCGATACCGGTTTCTCGGTGAAAAAACAAGTGCCGCTTAACAGCAATGGCAACGCCTCCACCCCGACCGTGCCGTTGATGTCAAGGTTGCTGCCCATTGCAAACGCGCACGCACCTGAAGCCGAGTAACGTTGCAGAAGTCCAAAGGCAGATGTCATCTGCGTATATCGAGAGGCAGATTGTTTTAGGCAAAACGTCAGCTAGTGCAATGAGTGTCACATTGAACAACGTCGGACTCAATACTCCTCCCTGAGGCCCGCCGCAATACGTGTAATGTTCAGCTATGGGGCCATTTTCTGTTTGCACAAAAAAAAAAAAAACGACCGGCGAGTTATGTAGTTGGATAACCAACGAAGCATGCGGCCGCCGATTCCAATAGTCTCCAGTGAGGTGACGATGGCATCATGTGCAACGTTGTCATACGCGCCTTTCATGTCTAGAAAGAGCGCAACTCATATGCGCTTACGGTTTTTTTCCCGTTGCACAAACGCTGTGAGGTCAATGACGCTGTCAATTGAAGAACGACCCCGACAAAAGCCTGCCATAGAAGCGGGTAGGTATTGTAACGCTCGAGATACCATTCTAGACGTGCAAGGACCATCCTTTCTATAACCTTGCCGATGCAGCTGGTGAGAGCAATAGGACGATATGCCGCCAAGTCCAACGGAGATTTTCCCGGCTTTAGTAATCGTACGAGCCGACTTAACTTCCATTGCCGGGGAACTGTACCTCTATGCCATGAGTTGTTAAAGCTGTTCAGAAGCTCTTCTTGCCTCTTGTGAAAGGTGTCCCAGGGCAGAATAGGTGGCGCTGTCAGGGGGAGAGGATGATCGTTTAGAAACTGCCAGGGCAGCTTCGAGTTCTTCCATGGTAAAGGACACGTCCATTTCCAGTACCTGAGCCGCTGGGAGGTCCCTTACATCACAGTTGGTGTTGACAGGCTCGCCAGTGAGTCTGGCACAGAATTCCTCCGCCACACCAACCTCTGTTTGGCCAAGATGGAGGGCCAAAGCTGCAAATGGGTGTAGTTGTTGTGGGGATGAACGAAGACCACGTACTGTCCTCCAGATATGTGAAAGCGGCTTGCGAGGGTCCAGTGACTCGCAGAATGTCTCCCATCGGTCGCTCTCTAGTTTGTATATGCGACGCTGAATTTTCTTCTGAATGCGGCGTGCGTCTCTCAGATCATAAATTGATTTCGTGCGACTGTATCGTCGTTCTGCACGCCGTCGAATGGCACAAGTCTTTCAAGTTCAATGTTGAAATCCGTTCGGTTTGATGACAGCGTTGATGAACACTTGGCAGCTTCAAGTGCTTCTGCGATGGTGTCGTCGATGTCGCCGGCGAAATCTCCCCCACACGCTTCTTCCATAATCGACGTAAACATAGTTCAGTCAGTGGTCTTCAAGATACCACGAGAGAAAGACCGAGTGAGTCCACTAATCGTTAAGTAGGTGGGAATGTGATCACCCCCATGAGTTTCGATGTCACATAACCATTTAACATGCGATGTGATGTTCCGTGACACCAAAGCCAAGTCCAGGCAGCTGCTGTATGTAGGACCCCGCAGATACGTCGGGCTACTATCGTTCATGATGCAGAGGTCATAATCAGAGGCAAGCGACGCAACATTCATTCCCCTGGAGTTTATCTTGGTGCTTCCCCAAAGCAAGTGGTGCGCATTGAAGTCCCCAGCTGATGACCCAGGGGCCATCAGTTTCGTTTAATGTGTATTTCAGTCTTTCAGAGTCAAACCGCCTTGATGGGATGATGTAACAACCAATAAGAGTAAAGGCCAATTTGTTCTTTTTGACGCGAAGTCATATACGTATTGGTTGTAGTCATGAGGCTGAACAGCATGCGAAACATAGGTCAAGTCCGTGTGGATGTAAATGAGAACGTTGTTCCGTTGATCGCATGTGGAAGAAGCAAAAGCTTCGTAACCAGTCTGTAGGGCTTTGATACGTTTGGTTCAAAAATAACAAGTATAGGGAACCGATTCTTCAAGAGAAATTGGCGCAAATCCAAGATGCGGGACTTCAAGCCTCTGGCATTCCATTGAAAAATCGTCGCACTTCTAACTTCAGTGCGAAAAGAAAGTACTGGGTGAGCCATGGTGCTTAGTACTGGCTTGCAAGTACTGGATTCAGTGCATCCAGTATTTGCAATACGCTTTCAGCTGTTGGTGTCTGCAGCTTGTTCAGTAGCATGCGAATCGTATTCATTAGGGATCGCACCATTATAACCGCTTGCCGATCCTGTTAATTCAGTCAATTCACCGGCAGGAGATGCCCGGGATGGTCGACTTCCATCGGCGTGAAGCGATTCTGCTGGTGGTTGCCGTTTTGGCAACGCAGGTCAGGCTTCGGTGTCCATATTCTTCCCAGTGCCCTTGTCCTTTGCAGGCCTTTCTGATGTCAGTGGCCTGGGTGGCAGTGGAGGAGTTGACTGTGGACGTGACACGCGTCACCGACGCAGAAGCTTTAATTTCCTGAAGAACGTCGGCGACGAGAGCGTCGCTTCCTGATTTTAGCGGCGGCTTCTCGATGAGAGGAATGATCTCTTGCGATCTTTTTTTAAGATATATAGCCATTTCCTTCTTAATTTTGAGGCAATCTTTCGATGAGGCCTCATGAGATCCGTGGCAGTTTGGACATTTCATGACAGTGGCGGCACATTTATCCGCGGCGTGTGGTTCAGCGCAGCGGGGGCACACTGTTTCGTTCTGTATTTTGTATGCAGATGAGAACACTATCTTTGCTCACAGCTCTGATCTTATAATGTTCAAATTTCTGATTTACAAGCACGTTTGAATTCCTGATGCAGTGGTACGCTACAAACCAGTTATCAATTACCCCTTCTATATTATCTTTCATGCTTTTTCGTTCATCAAACAGCAAAAATATGTCTCCTAGTCTTTTCATTAACAACCAGCCTCTTACTTTATCCGATCATGTTAATTTTCTTGGAGCCATTGTCAACATTGATATTAGGTTTCATGAACACAATTGTTCAGTCTACATTAGACTATCTTTTGGCATACGTGCCCTCCTTAACAACAGATTCTACTTCGACCTCAATACACTCACATTATGCTTTTATACGCAGCCATATAAGCTACTGCATCATATAATGGGGTCGTACATACTCCGTTCACTTTTCCCGATTGATTAAACCCCAGAAACAAGCCGCTCGCATCAATAAATTCGTTCCACTTTCCCATTCTTGTTGATTTGCATATTTTGCCTTTGTCTGGCCTTTATTTTTATAAAATCTGCATAATGTTATTTAACATTCTAAGCATTTTCTCACATGTGCTCTCTAATCCTAATTCTACTTGTTTTTCTACCTATCGTAACTTATTCTTGCCTAGTATCCGCACCAATTATGGTAGATTCACTTTGCTTTTTTCGTCAGTATCATTCTGGAATAGCTTACACACACAAGTAAAATCTGTAGCTTCATTGCAAATGTAAAAAAAAAAAACTGATATAATGTTTTTAAATCATAAATAATCCCATCTACCAGTGAACGTTATAGGCAGTGTTGATATTGATGCTGTTTTGATGCAGTTATATAATTATTCCTTTTGTAATGTATGCTCTCCTTCCTTTGCTTTGCGTTTTTGCTTCGCAAATGTACCAATTTTACTTGCACAAGAGGTCCCGCCAATAGTGATTAAACCTTGGGACCTCTATGTACTATTTCTAATACAGTTAAACCTGCTTATAACGAACCTACATATAACGAATTCCTGGATATAACGAAGTTTTCTATTCCCCAGCAAATGTATTTGAGACCTCTACGTAACGAAGTGGCCGCGGGAGACCCCCTCGAAATAACGAATTTTTCCCGCCGACAACCTAAAGATTTCGCCCCATATTTTGTCATTTTTGCGCGAGCAGCAACCAGAAGCACCTTCTCCACCGCGACGGAATGCGAAGCGGCGGCGTCGCGCTTGGCGCGCTCGAATTCACGGCGACTGCGAGGCGAGAGCGAGCTCACGTGTGCGTGCGTGCGCGAGGCGGGCCTGCATCCCTGGACCCAGCGATCTTGCCGCCGCGGGCGTGACATTTCCCCCTCCCTTTAATAGACTTTAAGCGGGTAGAAATAACCAAACAGAGGTTATCTGATTGGTGGATAAATCAAGGCAGGGGTGAAATTTCACCCACCACAAAGTAGAAAATATGTTAATAGTCATGGCTAGGTGGCGTATGCCACCGCCCGGTTTAAAGGGTTCAGCCTCATCCATCCATCCATCCATCCATCCATCCATCCTTCATTCAAACCTGATCCCGCCGCTTGCTGCAGGTGGCCTAGCCCGCCAAGCCGGCACTCTCCTTTTCCAGTTGATGTTGCCGGGAAAAAGTTTTTTTTTTTTCGACGAACTGGCAGCGCCACTCTTTGGTCAGAATCGAGTACGAGCCTAAATTTGCGCTAGCCTATCGCCATCGGCATTTCAATATGGCCGCCTCCTACGCACTTCGAGCCTAGCCCCAGTAGCTTCGACCATGTGCTGTAGTACGTGTGCTTAGGCATTAGTCTACCAATTTAGTTAAACAGCGAATGTTTACAAGATAAAACTGCAATCCTTACTTCGTATAGCTGTCTGCTAATTTGCTGTCGCAATCGATGCTTTGCCTTTCGGGTTTAAACTGGGACTTTTTTGTTCATCGCAACTTTAGTGTATTGGGATAGATAGATAGAACAACTTTATCGAAAAATAAAACGCTCAATGGGTGGAGCCCCTAGGCAAGGGCCCCACTGGCTTCCGCGCGCCGTCTTGGATGATGGCCCTTTGGACCTCTTCTTGCGAGTAAATCTTGAGCGATAGTTGTATTTCTGTATGAAAGCATGATGTGCGCGGTGCTGTAAAGGATTTTTTTTTTTTTTTTTGCTCTCTTTTCGCCACAGAAAACGGGTGCGCATTACAATCGAGGGCGCATTAGAATCGAGTAAATACGGTAAGCGTTGCTTTTTCGAATTTTCGTGCCGAACCTGCATATAACGAAATCCTCTTCATAACGAGGTTTTTCGGGAATTTGTCAATTTTGTTATATCCAGGTTTAACTGTATATGTAATAAATTTGAATTCGAATTTGACTTGCCTGTGCTCCGCCAATTCGTTGGAGGAAAAGGGTGGTCAGGGCATTGGAGCAACGATGATTGGCTCGAATGCGATGCCAACGTTGTGTCATGGCTGGAGAAAGTTCAATCCAAGGCAGACGAAGCAGCAACATTGGAAGCGATGCAATGCAATAGCCTGAATAGTCTTGTTCGAAGATGACTGATGCCGATAGTGCCAAACAACGCAGGCGTGTGACCGAGAATCCCAAGCAGTAATCAGTGCGTTTGGCACTTAAGTAAACATATACCTTCAAATACCACTGAGTGATAACCGTCTCAGCATCTGGGTTCACAAGTCGTGGGAAAGTGTGCACATAGCCACGTGGCACAATGTTCCCGCATATATACCTCAATTAGTGTAACATGAAGAGCCAAATAATTTTTAGTCCTGCAGAAAACAGCGAGACTCCCAATTAGCACAAATCTTATAACCTTCCTCCCAAGATGCACTTTATTCTAACTAAGTTTCACCTTGACATGCCCTATACTTCTGATACGACATACTCTTGGTTATCCAAAAGAAGATGGACAAAGCTTTGGTAGTTTCCCACTTGTATCTATACACAAATGTTACCACAGAAATATCCAACATCCGCAACAAATTTCATTGCACCAGCTCCAATGGTTCTCTCAAAGAATTTTGTCCACATTTTAAGGACGTTCTTCACAGTATGTTGTCACAATAACCACTCCGCTGTAATATTATGAAGTAACAGTCTTGCAGCTTTCTACAAGAATAGGTGCAGCCAGTGCTTATCCCATGTTTGATTACGGTCTAAAGTTTCCAGCTACATTATTAGCTCTGGCTGAATGTTGATATTGCAGACTTTTTCCGTTCCCACGACATTCAATTTTCATCCAAAAACCTGTGAGAAACACGTTCAGATCAATTCAGCAAATTTTACGAACCTGCAGGAAGCAAAGAGGACGTGCTCCCTGATCCAACACCAATGATAGAACAAATTAAAAAATTTAATTATGGGGTTCTACATGCCTAAACCATGATCTTATTATGAGGCATGCCGTAGTGGGGGACTCCGGAATAATTTGGACCACCTGGGGTTCTTCAATCTAAATCGAAGTATACGGGTGTTTTCACATTTCGCCCCTATCAAAATGCAGTTGCTGTGGCCGGAATTTGATCCAACCTTGTGCTTAGCAGCCCAACACCATAGCCACTAAGCAACCATGACGGGTCAATGATAGAACATTACCCTTACTAATTTCACTCTATTGGCAAATAAATTTACCTTGTGCAAGAGGACGCAGACCTCTCAATAGTGCTTGAACGATGTTGACAATGAACTCCTATGCACAATGCTGACTGATAATGCTAAATGGAGAATGAGCTAAACTCCAGTGGTACCATATCTCGCATGTACAGTTATAGTGAAGACATCCCATGAACCCTTCCGTCTTTTTACATAAAGTGTTAAGTAAGCATTGCCAGTACAATGCAAATTTGGGAGATTCAAGGAACTGAGAATTCTCTGTTACCAGTTATATCCGGTGTCTAGTCGCAAGGAATAATATGTTCCCTTCGTGTGCTAATGCTGTTTGTGTTTTAAATGTTCCAAGCTTGATTCTTTCCTTGTGCAAGTGTTATGGATTATACTGCTCTTGAAAAGTTTTTTTTTTTTCTTTTTCTTCTCTACATGCTGTTTATACGTGCTCATGTAAAATGGCATTTGTCCATGGAGGGACTTCTTTTCTTCCTCCACAAACTGCACTTCTGAAGCGCCTTCTCCATTGAAACAGTCTTCAATCACAATCGCACAAGAAGAATCTTATTACAACACCGTGCTAGAGAAGCAGCAGTTTCTGGTCACCACACATGGTCACATGATCTGTGCGAGGATGCAAGTTTTTTGGCATCATTTACTGCGTGGTTATCACTCCAATGGCTAGTGAAACATCCAGCTTTTATCGTGATTCGGCTGGTTCTCCATTCTACGACGCAGCGCACTCATAGACAAGCTGACGGTGCCATGAGTGACGAATGCGGAGTGTCAGGAGCGGTTGGATTGCAAAGGGTGATGTTGATGATGACTGCAAGGCATTGTGCAAACTTGTAAGCTTTTTTTCTTCCTCAATACTCACAATCATGAAACCGCACACCTAAGAACACAAACACCAAGGGTGTCGCGAAAAAAAATTTTTCAATTTATTCTCTTATTCAGGAGCGCCACAGCCGCTATTGCCGCAGATACCCGCACCGGTAAAATTTCGCAAACAATCATCCCACATGAGCACTATGACCGGGATGGTCCCGCAAGTGCGCACGGTAAGTAAAGAGTAAAACCGGGTCCGCAACAGCCGGCAGCAAAATGAAGTTGCGACAATTGCCTTCTCTACATATATAAAGTGCATGAAGAACAAGAGATCTATATATACTGAACCAGTGCATGCGAGCAAGCAGTAGAGGGGCCAGCCAGCAAGCAACTGGATGCAATCACCTTTCCCACTTTTCTGTGCGTAATCTTAGGTGCATCGGACAAACATCCGGTTGCAGTCGTTTTTGATACGCCTCCTAACGTGGCCCGAAACAGGCGCATGCAATAATTTCATGCCACCCTTCGCACCTCTCCCAGGTGGCCCTACTCGATCTTCGACCAAAAGGGGCCTAACAGCATGATTAACCATCAAACCTCCCCGTAGCTGCTATGGCCGGTGTCCTGGGCATGCCGGCGCGCCGCTTCCTGGCCCACGAGTCCGACGTCGCATACGAGGCAGCGCAGCGTGAAGTTGCGCACGTCAGTGTACTGGCGACTGGCCTTGGCCTCCTGTGCCAGCTCAAGCGCCAGCGCCAGCAGCGCCTCCTCGCGGGTCGAGAAGAGCGTACGCACGGGCCGGCCCGGTTCTAGTGGTTCAAGTACCAGCGGGTCGTAGTGGATGCCGTCGTAGAGAAGCAGCAGCCGCTGGTCGAAACCCTTGTCAGCACCAAAACGGTGCAGCCGGCCACTTTGTGCGTCTACCGCAACCATCTCAACGTTGTAGTGGCGGCTCAGCACTGATAGCTCAATGGCACCACCCCAGTGCTCCTCATTCAGGATCCACGTGCAGTACTCGCGGTTTGGACGCCCCAGGAACGCTTCCGTGTACGTCTCTCGGTCGGCCGCCACACTGTCGGCAATCACCTGGAAATCACCATGCAACAATCACCATGCGTGTTCAATACAGCACATGCACGTTCTCTGGCAAGTTACTGCTTCCTTAGCGAGATTTGCACCACATCTAACACATCCATGCACCAAGAGAACCCACATACAACTCGCTGAATAATTTTCTAAAGGTTTCTATGGATAGAGGAATTGGGGTGGCGAGCGCAAACGTTGTCTGTCGGCCTATGCTGCATTTGTGCAGCGTTTTCAGAAAAACACTAAGCCCAAATAATTACAAAGTTGCTATTATTGGCTAGCTAGCAAGACTGCATAAAAATATATGTATGGTTTGAAAATACCTATTAGCTGCAAACAGAGGAACAAAGGCATCAGGCTGAATCTCTGAATATACCCAGTTGAATCTCTGAATGTTCTAAGTGATTTGCACTGTTTGAAGTAAAATTAGGAGCAGGAACCATAGTGAGGTATGCATTGGTGGGCCTCTGTACAGGGAAAACACAATGTCAGCGGCAAGATTCTACATCTTCAGCAGGAGTCTGTAAGGAAAACATTAGCCGGCAGTGCAGTGTTTAGCATGTGGCCTGAAAGGTTTTACAGATCTGTAAGGATTTCTTAGAACAAATAGCTATTAAGATATGGGTTCATTAACTTTACGCCGTGGCTGCACGCATTCTATGGGCCAATGAGAGTGTCGCCAATCCCAAGAAAACTGCCGAAGCTCACGAGGCCTGCCTTGCCCAAATGCACGATTCATACCGTGCCCACCAGGAGCCACAGGACGTTGAGCCCAACACACAGAGTCGCCCAACACAGATGCGTGACTAAAGAGCCTTCTGAACAATGCAACTAGCATCCCTTATGTTGCAGGACGACCAAGGAGACTCGATGGGCATCACAATAGTGCGTGGAATACGATACCATTAAGATACAAATTAAGTGAATAATAAGCGTGCAAAAGAGACAGAATAGAGACGTATAATCAACATTCAATCATCGAATCACTTGAACAACCATGTACATCAACCTTGTTTTTTTTTAGCGCCAACACTTGGTTGACTTTCCCTATTTCTTGTTCTTAGTAGAATATCGCAAACAGACGCAGAACACATGGACACCCTGTGTCTCCACTTGTTTACACTCCTTTACAATGAATCTGTACCAAATGTCCCAGCTCTCTACTCTCTTTCAGTCTTCCCCCCCCCTCGCCCGCTTATTAGGACGTGCTGAGTCATGCATCAATATGGTCGCAGCGTATTAATCCTGACCTTGAGCAAGATGATGGGCACTTTTAAGCAGGCACAACCAGCCTGCATGCTGGCTTCTGTTGTGAAGCCAGCATGCAAGCCCACAGAGTTTCACCGAGACCACGGCTTGATAAGGACGCTCGCTTCATGGCGACGGTCAGGTGTAAATGCCACGTCACTCATGGACGTCTACTAAAGGCTTGGCAATTGCACTATTCCTCTTCCGCAGTTCAGTTCGGTTTTTGAAGTGAAATTGTCCAGATGTCATTGTGATGAAGAAAGTAGCAGTGTGAGCCTTTTGGATGTCTGGAACCGCTTATGCTCGGATGAGTGGCTTAAAATAGTGCATTAGGATCAATCATCTTCACTCTGTGCCAAGCACGCTGCCTTGGCACAGCTCCAGTAACACAGTCATCCATAGACACCAATGTGTGCGATGCTGATGGAAGCAAAAGTGACCGAGAATATTACTGGCGGCATTTCGGAAAGGACTCGTGTGGTCTATGCACTGCGGGCGGGCTTCTATCTTCATGATTTCATTTATTTCGAAACTCTGCTTGCCTATCTTAAAATATATTGAGTTTTTTACAGCTTTCTCGTGAGTTCAGTGCACTATCACTTTCACGAGATTTTGTGCAACCTGGCACCAGATGCGTTGGCGTATACAGCTGCCAGCGTTTCTGGTGCTATGCCAAGCTCGCTATCTTTGCACAGTGCCAGGAACGCTCTTGGCTGCATACTGAGGCATGTAAAATCTCATGAAAATGATCATAGTATCTCTAAAGGTGACCTCCCTAACAGATACCGCACCTGTGGGCTTGGTATCTGTGGCCAATGAAATGAAAATGGTGATGGCGTGCCATTTTCATTACGAAAGCTCAAAAAAAAAAAAAAAAGTTTCCTTACGTGAAGGTCTGCACGATTTGTTTTTTCTAATCGCAAACATGGGGGCCAGCTGTGTTTTCTTTTTTAATATAGATCAGGTGCATGTAACATTCAGGCCACTTTTATTGTCTTACTTTAAAGGGGTCCTGAACCACTTTCTATCATAGTCGAGAAACACATTTGGCATTAAAACAGACTATTTCAGAAATATATTGCCACAGGAATTACTTCAATGCGTTCAGCAGAAGTGGAGTGATTGGCAAAGATCACCGGTGATCCCGTTCGCAGTGCTCCCACTCCTTCACTGCCTTGCACTGCGAAGGCTACGGGAGAGTAGGGTAGTGCCCACAACACTGACTACTCAACGTCAGCATGGCGCGCAATTCAAATTTGATTTTAGATGTACATAGATGCCACAACTTTAGATTTTGGTGCGTACGACACGCCAAGCTCAGAAGCTATCTCTCAGTTTATGGTTGAGTTCATGGTGTCTCATCCCTTTCCTGTGCTACAGTGTACTAAATAGCTACGCGTGGCTATTCTCGCACTGAGTGACATGAGTGGCACATTTCTTTTCACACTTATCTCTACGACAATCACACAATTTCCAAGGGTCGAACAAGCTTCATCTTTGTGTTTGCTCTTGCAAATACATCTGCAGCGTGCACATCGGCTAAGCGATGGATGCCCCACTCCAGACAGGATTTCAAACGTAACGGGCTTCGACCAAGATGGAGATACACCTCGAGGGTGTGCAACTTGGAAAGCAGACAACCTGTTCGGCAGATGTTGGCGCTCGAACCTTGAGTCACGTCACCCACAGATACCAATCAGAGCATGCTGTTGTCCTCAGCAAGCCGCAGGAGCTCGGCAAGCGCCCACGATGCGGCCCCCCGCGGCCTCCACAGTATCTACGCTATGCTGCAGACACAGCTACATGCAACTGTAGCAGCTAACTTTGTGCACGACAGGGCTGGAGTGCATGCTTGCACCCATTTGCTCCCGTCTTGCCGTGCTACGTGATGCGGACCAGCTTTGTCCTGCACCAGCTTGACCAATGAATAGTACCCACACCCAAATTGCACATTTTGTGCAATAGCTCAACACGAAGCTAAGTCAGCCAAGGTGTCTAGCCAGGAGTGGCCAAGAGTAAGCACGCGCTGGCAAGCGTACATCTGGTTTAACCTTAAGTTTCGCGTGTTTCAAGGCTAGTTGAGTGTTCAAAACTAATAGAAATTAGTGAGACCCGATGGCTACGACCCTGATAAGCTGTGTGGCCAAAGTTTCATTCATACACCACGCATTAGCAGACAATAGCCAGCAATAGTACGATAGTCATACTTACAGAACTATGTAATTCCTGTGGAAATTCGAAACACAGATTTTTGTTTACTTCAGCGATTTGGCCAATAGCAGCCGCGTATGGGAATCTGCTATGTGATGAAATATGGCAGCCCGAAAAGAGTTAGAAAGTTTCTGTTGAAAAGAGAGTGTTAGAGAAAAAAGTGACCGTGCTCCATTTGCGAGCTCCACGTGCCACGCATGATTGCAAAATTCGGCTGAGGTGTTCACAGCAAGCAGCATATCCTATCCGCTCTTTTTTCACCAAGCCCGAACGGTGGTTCAGGAGCCCTTTAAACCTGTGAAAATTGGGTGCGCATTAGATTTGGGGGTGAGTTAGAATCATGTAAATAGAGTAGTACATTTTTTTAGACACTAAAACTTCACTGTAGGCTTTCTTATTAAAAATTAACAATTGACCACAGAGTTTTTTCCTATCCAGCCATAGATCATTAACTTGCATGCATTATGGAGCGACTGGTCAAGCATTGTAGAAATAACTAAGGCTATGATGCAACAGACCCTGAAAACGCAACATTTTATGATAATGTTTTGAAGCTTGGTAGGTGTGCCCCAGAAGACATGAATACTAACAGGTGCTCAGGGTGCGCAGCTGTTACTGTAATATGCTGTGGCTATTGCTGTGCTGCACTGTGGATTTTTTTCTAAATGTTAACATATAAGCCAGAGTATAAGGTCGGCCCAGAATATAGGCCAGCCCCTATATAGGCCAACTTCTATAGGTGACGCCTAAAATGAGACCACTTCAAAACACTGTGAATGTCATAGAACTGACACATGTTAACAAATATTTCTAGTTGCACATAAATTTTTCGTGGACAAGCAATGGCTTGTATTTGCACTGCAAACATACTCACATATGAGACATGACAACACTTTCAATCTAAACAAAATATATGCTCTTAATTTCTTCTAGAAAGTCACTTACAGATGCTATTCTCACAAATACTCATCTTTATTTATTGCATTGCCTATCCGTCATCCAAGCTCCAGTCTGCGTGACTGTTTTCGTATGAAAAGAGGGCATACGAACGGCACAGGTCTCATTCATCAGAGCTATCTCCACTTTCATTGGATGATGACTGCTTCTGGCTCTCCACTTCCCGCAGAGCGTCGTTATCTGTTCTGTCAAAGGCATTGCTGATAAAGCACTTTTCTGAAATGCCAAACTGGCGCTGAGCAGCCTTGTTGCCTGCTGGGTTCAGCAAACTCCAGAACTTTCATTTTGAAAGCCGCTGAAAATTAGCGTCGCATTCCGCTACATATCTTGAAAGACATGCACCACAGAACACAAAAGTCACACTGACCACGTAACACAGAAATGTCGACGGGAACCAACGCAACAATATGTGGTTACGCATTCGCGAACATGGACGCCAGAGGTTACCAGACGATAACTGAGAATCTGCTAAAGATCGGTATGTAAGATGAGGGGCGACTTGAGCTTCTCTTTCTTTTTTTTTCTTTGGGAAAAATCTCAATGTATATTTCGGCTTATGAAGTACGTTTTATATTGCATCAGAGACTTTTATTATTACTACAACCTTTTGATGAAACTTTATTTCAAGTGCAGTCGTCTCAAGCGCTTACACCAAGTATACCCAAAGGGATGGGAGCTCACCTGGCGTAGGGCAGCACTGGCGCCTGAATCATACTCGCCACCCGAGAGGGCCAAGTACACGCTGGTGAAGAGGCAGGAATTGTCCGCCGGCACAGGACGCTTGACCAGAACGCCCGGCAGTGGCTCCTCCTCAGAGTCTTTGTTCTCCTTCTGCTCTGGCTTGTTGTGCGGTGGCAGCATTTTGTGCTCCTTGTGGTGCTCCTTTTTCTTTTTGGGCGTTGCTGCGGTTGCCTGCATGACGCAATCACCACACAAAGACTGCTCTGATATGCTGCAAGCACAAGGTATATCATGCGCAGAGGAAGCAGGCGCCACAATTTTTGTTGCGAGCCTCTCACATGGCGGGGGTTCTCAACCATGAATGGACATCATGGAAATCTGGGCAATGTGGCATTTGTTCACACTAAGGTTGTGCAAATATTCGAAAGTTGTCGAATCTAATGGGCGAATAATTGATTTGCGAGCCGCATGTTTGCTATTCGATCTTTAGAATATTTAATCGATGTGGAGACCTGCGCTGTGCCGCATTTCGCGTATGCAGCGCTTGTGCTCGATTACGTGCAAGCAGGTGTGCCGTGGACAGGCAAACCCTGCTGATGTGAACTTCGTCTCTGTGAGCACTTCTGCCCTGCCAAATGTGCTCCTCGACGTCATACTAATGCAAGGATTGCAGCATCGGTCACGACCGATCGAAACGATCATGCGACGCGGAGAGAGGGAACGGCAACAAAAGCAGTGCATATTTCGGAAAGTGCAAAAGCATGTGCGAGGGCATGTAGATCACATTAGATACGTGGCGACGAACTTAACGCTGCTTCAACAATCTTGTGGCCACGACACTACCACAATTGTTTGTCGCTCACCAACTGCTTTTCTACAGATGCTGCTGCTGCCGCTCCTGGGACAGTTGCTGTCGCTGCCTGCAGTACAGCTGACCGACACCCGTGCCGACGATCAGCGCATGAGTACTGTACCTTGCATGGACAGCCCGCCAATCTGCCGCAATTATCGAGTCTGCTGCATCACCCGCCGCTGATTCTGGACAACTTCATGCTGCTCGTCGGACAACATGGGCCGACAATATCTACACAGCCTCCTCAAAAGCACGCACATTTGGACGAAGCTTCGGGCCACGACACTGCCACAATTGTTCAGCGCTCACCAACTGCTTTTCTACAGGTCAGTTACTATCAAACTCACTGTTACCGTAGCAATAATGTTTGCCTTTTGGCGGTGTCGTGGCTACCCAGCCATTTCAAACGGTCTTGCACTGCTCTTGTTTATGTTTTGCGATTGTTGCTTTTGAGTGGAGATGTTGAGGAAAATCCCGGACCTATAACAAAAGGCTCAAGAAGAGAAGTTAGATGCTGTCGCCGACGCTTTGAAGCGTCTTGAAGCCAGCAACGCAAGTCTTCTCGAATCAATAATGAAAGTTCTAAATATGCACGCAGCACTCAAAACAGACCTCGAAAGTCTAACCAAACATGTACAGGAACTGGAAAACAAATTAAAATCTGCTTCATCAGTTGATGCCCCAACAACTCTCGAAAGTGGCTTTTCTAGCATCATTAACAAAATTGATAACCTAGAAAACCAGTCGCGTAGATCAAATGGTTTGTTTTATGGTGTTACCTTTACAAACGAATCCGAAAGCTGAGAAAGTTCAGAGCGACTTATGCATGAATTCTGCCGTGATGAGGTTGGTGTCACTGCGACTTCCATTGCTAGGGCACACCGTGTGGGCCGTTTTTCGACTGAAAAAGCGCCCCATTATAGCTAAGTTCTTCAACGATAAAGAACTTGAGGCTATTTTAAGTAAAGGCAGCAAGCTGAGGGACACAGGTTTCAGCATAGGACGTGGCTATTCCCAAGCCATTCATGATAAACGCTGCCAACTTCTGTAATTCTCTCGATTGATATCATAAAAAACAAGGTGACCGCATGCGCCTAACGTTCGACAAGCTGCGTATCAATAATGATACTTATGTGTGGGATGTCGCGGTTAGCCGTGCTGTGCCAGTTCATCATCCCACCACAGTATGACCTCTGTCGACAGATAAGGCATCTTCGCCAGTGACTGCGTCATTTTCGCCTAATGTGTGTCCTAATTTAAAGAGTAATACCAATTTCCTGTTCACAAACATTAGAAGTGTTGTTTCCAAAACTGTCGCCCTTTCTTCACTCATAGATTCTACGTGCGCTTCACTTCTAGTATTGGCTGAAACTTGGCTAGACGATACCATTCCGGATGATAACATTCTTTTCAGTGAATCTGAATTTTGCTTTTTTCGGTGCGACAGAAAAAATAGAAAAGGGGGTGGTGTCCTTATAGCCACAAAGAAACAATTATCTGCTGTTCCCCTCGCTGTTGCTACTTTCCTTGAATGTCTATGGATATGGTGTAAATTCATAGTTACTGATGTTATTGTTGGTGCTTTCTACCGGCCGCCCGATATGTCTGATGGATTTTCTGGCGAATTCCATAGAATACTCAGCGACTTACATGTGCATTTCCCTAACTCTATTTTCCTCGTATTTGGCCACTTTAATTTTCCAAACATTAAATGGCTCACTCTCTGTGTTAATTCCAGTGATAAAGAAGCCCACACCTTTCTTCCTTCTTGCTTAGATTTTTCTCTTGCTCAACCTATTATTAGTCCAACCCGTCGAATAACCCTGACATTCTTTCTGATATACTGCATTTAAATGGTTTATCCGATCACGACATTATCACCGGGTGCATCACGCATCCATTCACTCAAAAGAAAACTACCATTAAGCGAATTCATTGCTACAATCGCGCTAATTTTGAGATGATTAACTCGGAACTACACACCTTCTCTGAGAACTTCCTGGCTCAGTATTCATCACGCAGAATTGAACTAAACTGGTTGTCGTTCAAAACCACTTTGTCTCACCTTGTTGATAAGTATGCGCCAATCGTCACCATCGACATCATAAAAATTCAACTTGGTTCACACATCGTCTTCGTCGTCCTAATAATAAGAAAAAACGTTTGTATCGCCAAGCAATGACCACAGGTCTCCTGTTATCATGGAACAACAAGTACAAGAATTGCGATAAAAAGAGTATCAGTCCCTGCTTAAAACAATCCGTCGTAATTTCTTCAGTCACGACTTGTCTACTATGTTAACCAATAATTCTCATAGATTCTGGCGCATCATCAATCCGAGTTCCTATCCTGATATAGTGCTAATTAATGCTGACGGAGAACCAGTCACTGAAACTGAGTGTTCGCAGCTTCTTAACGATGCATTTTCACCAGTGTTCACCAATGAAGATAAAACTTTTTCGCCAATATTAGAGCCATTGCCTAACATTTTCATGCCAGAAATTGTCATCAGTGAATCTGGTATTCTTGCCCTGATGAATAACCTCAAAATTACAACTAGCTCTGATCACCTTGGTTTCAATAATAAGATACTTAAAAACGCCTCTCTAAACATTTTTCAAGTGTTATCAGCCCTGTTTTCACAATCATTATCATCTGGCATTATGCCTCATGACTGGCAAATAGCAAAAATAATACCAGTTTCTAAATCGGGTGCAGTGGACTTTGGAGGCAGCCCTAGCTATATTTATTTATTTAGCCCCAAAGGGCTATCTCAATGTGTAATAATAATATGGAACTTAACAGTACACAGTGCTCCATCAGTCGTATGTCAATTTGGTGTGAAACAACCATTGCGCTTCACCGCAACTTCACTACTCCAAGAGCCATAGCAAAATGGCTTCTCATCACACAGCTTGAATGCTGTCTTACGCAACCTGTGTAGCAGAGCCATGAAAACTCTGGCACAAAGAGGCATATTTAGAACATGGAGGGACTGGTGGACTGGGGCAGCTTATAACAGGCAACTTAGGGTTGCCTAACGATATGGATAACAGGAAATGGAAAATATAGCTCATAGCAGCAGGAAAAGAACATGACTGAGTGATGACTAATTCAGTTACTTTTTTTTTAAATGCAGTAGACTTGCTGCAAGGCATATGTACAAAACATTAGCAAAACGTGTAAATAAAGGCATGTGGCCATGTTTGACGCAGGTACTAACACAATAAATTCGCACTCTAGTTGTCCGTTATCCAATGGGTAAAGTCCTCCGGGACATTTGGCTTTAGTTTGGCCTCCCTAAGCAATTTGTGCCTAATGTTTTTAGCACCAGGACACACACTGGAGATGAAAACTGTCCGCTGGACGCAGATTGAGTTAGAAGATAGGCGAGCTAGACACGGAAGCTATTATTAGAAAGTACTGGCAAAAGCCACAATCCTCCTGTATGGATTTAGCCATGTAGTGCACACTGTATCATTAATGCTACAGTGAGTTAGATACTTCAAAATTTTGATTTAAGCACTTTAATTCTGGGGTTTTACATTGAGCAACATTGTAGCAGGAGACTTTGGTTAATTTTGAACCCCTGGGCTTCTTTAACGTGCACCCACTGCATGGTACACAAGCGTTTTTGCATTTCCGCCCCATCAAAATACAGCTACTGCGACTGGGATTGGATCCGGTGCCCTCGGGCTTAGCAGCACAACACAAATGCCACTATGGCACAACAACGGGTATGATTTAAGCAATGAAAGTTCCAGTTGCGGATAGTTTAGAAAAGCAATTACTAATTAATTTATTAGTAAGTGCACTAATTAAGTTGTTACTCAAATAATGTTTATTGTTTTTTATGCGTTCCTTTTTTTTTTTTGAACAACTGTACTTTCCATTGCCAGAAATAAAAGCGAACAAGTTCTTTTTAATTCCCCTGTGGAACAGTGTCCGGGCATTTACGGGGTTAATCTGCCTGATGATTGCAAGGGACAACGTACAGCGGGTTGTTCACGACGAGCCTCGACAATGAGTGTGTCACCGGACCGGAGGGGCAGCGCGTCGAGGCGGCGCTGCGGGTCAGCACAGTCCAAGGGTCGCGGAGGGGCATCCGACAGCAGCAGGCGCATTGAGGCCGGTGGCACACCTGTCAAGCTGAACAGGCAGCCCAGCAGCTCCTCCACCGTGCTGTCGACGTTCAGAGTGTCCAGCCGGAACTGGCCCTGAGCGCTTTTCACCCGCAGGACCAACGGGGAGGACGCCATACCCTGCCTAAATGCGAGAGGACGGCGTCAGTGCTTTGCAAACTCCTCTTGTCAGTCCACCCGGTCTTGCAGGGACAGGGTGGACTGACAGCTTCCTTCAAGGCGTTTTCAATGTAACCAAAGCAACACATAAGCCATGAGGGATGCCGCAGAGAAGGATGAATTTCGACCAAATGTGTTTCTTTAACGCTTTCTGTGTCACTAACATACCGGTACGTTTCCACTGTGTCACTGATGTACCCGTAAGTTCACCACACTCCAGTGTGGACAACACTAAGAGTGCATTTGTCATTATCCGCTTCATTTCTTTCCCTTCTGAATAACCGAAAATAAACTTGTGTTCATTTTATAATAACCAAGAAAAAAGCTCGACATTGGGGGTTCGTGTTCTTTGACAAAACATGACACTGAAAAAGTTAATCTGCACCCAAAGCACTGTACACAAGCATTTTTGCATTGCACCACTAACCAGCATGAAGCCACTGATGCCGGGAATCAAACTTGTGATTGACAGTCTGCAGCAGCAGACTGCCATAGCCATTGAGCCTTTGTAATCGTTAGCGAAAATGCGATAAAGGCATTACTACTTGTAAATATTGTTACGGCGAGAAACTATACACAGGAGATATACTTATGAGACAAGTAGCATGCTACCACCAGCACGTGCAAACTCAAGGGCGGCTACACCCAAGCACTGACCTCCCTGACCAAGGCATCACAACCACTCGTGGCAATATGAAAGCAGCCTTACAATTGGCCACTGCTCATCAGTCTGGTCATTTTCGTACTTGCACCCTGCTGCCCTTACTATGTAGACCAGGGGTTGGCAATCGTTTAGATCAGGGGTCTTCAAACTTTTCGGCCAGAGGGCAGGAATGACAATGGGTGGCAGTGTCACGGGCCAGAAAATAAAGAATTAAGTAAATATTAGTGAAAATAAATCTTAAACATATCTAACAGTACTTGGCATAGGCTAAAATTTTCATTCCAATTAAATAATGTGCTTTACTGAAAGAATTTTGTATTTTAATTATTTGCACCGACCTTCTGGATTAACGTACAAAAAAGGAGCAAAATATATATTTTAGGATTAGAATTTTGCTTGTACCGCCAAATCTCTGTGGGTATATAGATTTTAAATAACATCAAACACTGGTGGTGGCAAAGAAGCTTGTTCACATTTCCCGGTAGCGTGCTGTTTAAAAAAAAATTATTTCGTTTTTTTACAGTCATCCTGCAAGCCGTTATCAACAAGACATTGAGGCGGTCTGGGATGCATCACCATTCTTTACAATGGGTCCTTTGTTTCGCTGGTGTGTCATTACCGCAACGTTGGTATTTCTACCAATTCATGTTGACTTTTGTGCATAATGTTTACATTTCAGTAGTGTAGAAGTGTAGGACAGAGAGCACTTGTGTTGTTTCATTTTGCTATCTGTCCTGTGTGTATCTTGCTATTTTATCCTCAACAATGGTAGACCTTCAAGAGTTGCAAGACGACTCATTTAAGTTGGAGTATAGACTTATTTTCATAAAACGAGACTAAATGTTGCGTGGCTTCGCATTTGAAAAGCTGCCCCATTTTTTCTTTCTATCCTGTATGATCGGAGCCATGCAACCTTAATTCCAATATATGTTGCGGTATGCAATTTGTGAATAATAATCATTGCCGTATTCTACAGCTTACTCTTTAAGAAAATGAGTTACATCAAGCGATATCTTCAGGTGTGCAATACCTTCAGGTATGCGATATCTTGAGACATGGGGGTTTTTCGTGTTTAAGCGATTTCCAAGCCGGACTTGGTCAACCAGCGCGAACTCGTCGCCCGGGCCCGGAGGGCGATCCAAGCCAGAGGGTTCCTGGAATAAGGGACCCTCCCACCTCGACTGCCAAGTCGCTGCTTCAAATAAAGGTTTATTCATTCATTCATTCATTCATTCATAAGCGAATTAACCTCGCTGAAAGATTAATTTCCACTAAGCCTCTAACAAATTACTCTATAGTTATAGTTGACCGACTTGTTAAGCCCCCAAAATTGGGCCTTTCATCGTATGTAGTTATAATTCAGCGGAATGCGGTGTTGGCCTAGTTGGTTCATGCTTAAAGTGTGGTTCTGGCACAGCAGAACTAAGCGGGAGGAAGGGACAGAAAGAGCGCCAACCTGCAACTCAACAGAGAAGCCCACATTTTATACAAACAGGATTCACATACGCAAAACCATCAATTGCACTACACATGTAAAAAAAACAGCATTACCTCTGTGCAAACTGACAAGACATGCACGCCAAGCCTTTTTTTTGTGCTGTGCAGTCGGTACAGTTTACGAGACTGAGTTGCAGCTGAGTATATATCGGCCAAACTGGATGTTGCATAACGACTAATTAAGGGAGCATAGCTTATAGATGAAAAATGAAACAAGTTCACATTTGCCTTTTCATTGTGCTTCCTGTGGCTGTGGCCGCAGTTTAGGGACATGCGTCTGCTAGGTAAGAGCCAGGATTTGCTGGAAGCATATTACATAAAGAAAAAGGGTGATGCTTGTGTCAGTGTCCCGTCAGTGTCACTGCACAATAATGAGTACTAATTTTTAGATTCACTATGGCGATTTGTAACTTATTTTTTATCTTGATGGCATGTCTTGTCGGTTTGCACGGAGATAATGTGTTTTTTTACACGTGTAGTGCACTTGATGGTTTTGCGCATGTCAATACTGTTTGTAAAAAATATGGGTGTTTCTGTGTAATAAATTCAGTTGCAAGTTCGTGCTCTTTCTGTCCCTCCTCCTTTCCACTTATTACTGCTTTGCCAGAACCACCCATTTCAGTCAACATTCGACTTTCCAGCTTGACAGGCTCTAGATAGGAGGTAATTTTCAGTTTTATGCATAATTACTAACATCACATTACGATAGAGCAGAGGCATTGAGAAGAACGGCCCACCTGTGGGCCGGCCATCATCGGCAAGACCGCCACCGGCCGAATGCGGCCCGTTGGCCGTAGTTTGAAGACCCCTGGCTTAGATCAATGAGCTGAGTAGCCATAACGAAGCCTTGGATGCAACAGTTGGCAAGACACCATGTCAAAAAGAAAAGCTAAAGCACTTACACATGGGTGACATTGATATACAAATGTAACAACACGCTTACTTTGTGACATGCGACAAACTATTGTAAATATTTCAAATCGTTTAGGTTAGTTTGACAATTCAATTAATCATAAAGCAGTGATAAAGCTATAGTATCACGTGTGACAAGGGCAACATGATGCTGCCTCGTGGACTGCAAGTTGCCAAACCCTAGCATATACCTTGCATGTAAAGGCATCGCTGAGCCTAAAGGGCACAGGAAATAATAACAATAGTAATAATAAAGAAGCGGCATGCTTGAAGAGAAGGAGCATGGAAACAGGGATATGTTGCTACTTCACAAAGGACATGTAGATGTAAAGGACAAAATGTGAACAAGAAATTTATATAGGTGCCCAATGGGTTCAAGTCTAGGTTAGAAGAGCATAGTCTGACCAATGCCGAAGGAACTGCAATGGCATCACACTGCAAACTGACAAAACTGCTATCTACATGCTTATGAACATAGCATTCTGCACTGTCTATGTGAACAACCTTTCTGAGAAATAATGTTCACTGATTGCATTGGAAGAAGACAAGAGCCCAGTGACACGACATCCTCAAACTGCTGCCAATGCACTCAAATTGGAAAATCAATTCCAGGTAATAAGCAGCATACATTGGTGAGAAAAGCTTGAACGTTATCACACAGACCTGTGGCTGTGTTGTCCCAAAAAAATGAAGCAATTTTTTGATGTCATTACAGAGGACTGAATAGTCTTATTTTTAACCTGAGACGTCCACAAAATTCAAGATGAACAAAGAAGCTTGTGATTTACTGACAGCCATAACAGTGTGAAACGAAATGAAAAAAAAAAATAGAAAAAGAATAATTTGTAGTTAGGTTTGTAAAACATATACACGTAATGCATGCAGCTAACACAATGAATAGATTCATTTCTGGCACCAATCTTGGGGGATGCAAGTGTTTCCAATTTCAGATTATGTACTTTTATGCATTTGAGCACTAGTATCCTGGTGCTCTACACTAGAACACTAGTAGGAGCACGAGGTGATGTCACCAAAAAGTAATATGGCACGTGCCTGTGCCTCAACTGATTCACAACATGCAATGGGCCATTCAATAAATATTCAGCCAGTGACTACTGAGCAGGAAAAAATATGGTATGTTTTGTCTGGTCGCCTGGATGCACATGCACGAGATACTGGAAACCTCAATAGTGCTAAAAGGACAGGGTTCCCAGAATGATCGACCAACTAGCCTGAATCAATGCCTTGGTCAAATGCCCGAGACGACCAAGCTACAGCACACATTTTACTGATCGAAGACATCAGACCTATGTCATGTTTTCTAAAGTTGAACCATATACAAATAAAAGGAGTGAATCTCATGCATAATCATTTGGCAAGCACTTACTGCAAATTGGTTCAGAAGTCTGATGCCTTGCCTTCAGCCATTCAGGGTGATCAGGCTGCAGCGGGCAGCCGATTAACTGCAAGCAAATCATTAAAAGTAGTTATTGCCGGTACGAAAACTTGTGTGTGGGACTTCTGCCAGGATAAAATTTGTCGCTTAACTTATTTCGATAGTCGTAGTTTTCACTGAGCACTTTCTCTGTAGTACGTTTCGCAATTAAAATGTTATACGTGCTGTCACGAAACAGTAACAAAAGTAAAAAAGTCCTTTGAAGTTCTAACGAGAACGACGACCCCATGTCGCCCGCAGATGGCAGCTGTTTCAGCGGCGGTGCAGACCTGCACGGGGTTATCACACGGCAACAGCTCTCAGCACAAGGTAAACATAACCATTTTGCACATACAAAACTAACGGCTACGCATATTTTTTCGAACGCCCAGCGTGCAAAAAAAAAATTACCCGTCACACGCCACTCGACCGAGATAAAAGTGCAACTCCGCTTCGCTCTGCCTCAAGTGCAAGCGTGTCTTGGCGGGTAATTCTTTTTCCTTTTGACGATGTTTAGAACAGGAACGGAGTTTTTCTTAGTAAGCGCATACTTTAGGCGTCTGACATTGAACAAATTCCACCTAAACAATGGAGCCGATCGCAACAAGACGAGCATTTGAGCAAGGGGGAAAAGCAGCAAAAGAAACGTGCCGTACTTAGTGGTGAACTGTTTTCCTGCAGAGTCCCAAACACGCATTTCACATGCGCAACGGCGCGTCGGTGTTCACTGAGGCATCGGTCACGGTGGACTCTGCTCCGCGAGTACATGGTCCCCTTGACTTGAAACACAGCGTATACTACAGGAAGCTCGTGCGCAGCTTTGAAGCGCGACAAAACTTTGTCTAGGACTGGATGTCGCCCTGGGTCGCCTGTTTGCGGCGTCCCCTGCGATCGCAGAAGTATTTGCTACCGCGCGGGCATCGCCCTAGTGCACGTATTGAAGGCCAAATGCACCCATTTCGCACGGCGCACGAGGTAGACTCACCTGTCCAAGCTTGCAGCACGTCTTTTAAAGGGCCGCAAGGCAGAAGAAACGGGGGAAATTTAAGCCACTGAGTCATGGTCTAGCAAATGCTTGCTGATTTGTCCGTGAGCTCAGCCCCAGCTTCGAGGCCGGGCGCCATGTTTATCGCACTGCGAGGGCGCTCGTGTTGCTCATGTGCCTCTCACGAGCACGAACTCCTGCTCACGAGCGCGGAAAAGCGTCCAACCATAGCCTCCTCTATACTTTTGGAGGAGGCTATGGTCCAACCATGGGTCCAACCCTCCAGCCGACTTCAAAATCTCCCTTACACGAGCGACCAATAGCTTGCATATAAATGAGTGACAAACGATCGTGAAAACAAGTGTATGTGCTCCCATCATTACAGCGACTTCTAGTAACCACCTAGTAACGTAGAGCAATGCGTACAGCAATGCATAGAGCCAGCTAGGGCGACGAAACGTGCTTCATATGAGAAAATAATGACTTGGTGCACGAGTCGGCATTCGATACGCATGAAATGTGCGAACCACAGAATATAAAGAAACCAGCAAACTACGAACGCGCTCATGCTGTGTACTCGTTCAACAACTCATTAGAGTGCGTACAGAGTTTTGGCTTTATGAATAATATATAATTATACCAAGTTAAATACTTTACGACAAATGCTGCTGCTGCGATGCGAGAGAAGATTAAAGAACTAAAAAAGAAACAAGATACGCGGCGGGCGTCACCAGCCGCGCTGCGGCGCCTCTGTCGTCTGTCATCGTCTGCTATAGTGTGCTGGAATGTTCTAGTACACTCTAGTAACGTCTTGAGTCTAGTCTGCTATTTAAAGGCGCACAACGGTGCTGCGCGTCTGAGTTTCTTCTCGGTTTGGCGGCGTTTCCAACGTAGCACTTTTTCGATATTTTACGTGCTATCATGTAGCACTTTTTTAGCAAAAATACAGTACATCTATCAGCAACGTCGGCGTTCTCAAAACTGCAACACGCGCTCACATTTTCGAAGGCGTCTTTCTGGTGTGTTCCATCAACGGCAGAAAAACGTTCCGCCACCATCTTAATACAATCGCCTCCGACAAGAGGAATCGGCAGTTCAACGGTTCGGCTATGTTACGTGACGATCAACTGGCAGTGGTTAATAAATAGCACAACACCTGCACCGAGACAAACGGCTGTCGACATTGTGTGATAGAGTACGCACGACCTTCGCCCCAAAAGGCCCCGTTTATCTCGGTGGCACTACGACATTGATTGCGCAGCATTGCAGACAAGATACGGCAGACAATTGCCACCGAAAGTTCGTGACGCGGCTACGCGGATAAGTGGCATATCGGAACGTAACGTTTCATTCCAGGGTCAGTGCATATATACCGTGTCTCGGCTGTAGCGTTAGCCAAGCTGTTCAACTGACTGACTGACTGAATAAACTTTATTAAAACCAGCAAGAGGTGTTGGCTGGGCCTAGGCCTCCCACGTGGGGACGTCGAGGTGTTGCCTCTTCGCCGCCTCGCAGGCTTGCTGGGTCGCCCAGAGTTGGTCGTCGAGGTTGGAGCTACGCAGGGCAGCGTGCCATCTCGACGAGAGAGTCGTGGGGTTAGTGTGTGGGTATTGTTGTGTACAGTCCCAAAGCATGTGTGGAAGTGTGACTGGCTGTGTCTTGCAGATATGGCACGTGGGATTGGGGTAAATGTCTGGGTAGATCTTGTTGTAACGGTGTAACGATGGGTAAGTGTTGGTTTGTAGCAGGCGGAAAGTTGTAGCCTGCGCTCGGGATAGCTTGATGTGCGGTCCGGGGAAAGTCCTACGCTCTAAGTAGAAGGATTTCACTACATCATTGTAGCGTGTCAGGCGATCCCTACCGGTGGGGGCCGCCTCCCCTTCTTTCTGGTGTTTTACGTGCCAAAACCAGTTCTGATTATGAGGCACGCCGTAGTGGAGGGCTCCGGATTAATTTTGACCACCTGGGGTTCTTTAACGTGCACTACAACGCAAGCACACGGGCGTTTTTGCATTTCGCCTCCATCGAAATGCGGCCGCCGCGGCCGGGATTCGATCCCGCGATCTCGTGCTCAGCAGCACAACGCTGACTGAGCCACCCCGGCGGGTCCAGCCTCCCCTTCTCTCGCGCGGTTAACGAGCCCTCGCGCTAAACTGTTCAACGGGGGGAACAAAAAATAATAGACACGGTGTAAGATACAATTATAAGATCTACGGTCTGGCAATCGAACACCCTAGCTAGGTATTAAAATGTTATCTTTCACCGTTTTGTTTTCTTTTTTCTTTTTAATAATGTTTTTCGTTGAACAGCTTGGCTAACGATCGTTAACGCTTTAGCGGCGACATATATGTTAATAAACCATGGCAAAATAAAATTATGCTACTCACGCAGCTCTGCGCTCAGCTTCATTTCGAAAATACTCATCTGGAGAAAGAAAGAGGCCACAAGTATAAAAAAAAAAAGGCTTATGGAAAAGTTAGCTCTTCAAAGTAAGTTCACATCCACAAATATGCCATATCAAATGCCCGAAAACGTTGCTATAATCAATTCGTTTTACATTTATTATTATTATTATTTTAATCTGGGAGCACAGGATGGTTGAATGACACGAGCCCACACTTGATATGTTATGGAAGAATCCAGTTTCTTCTGTCAATGGATTGGGATATCTGAGCACAGACAGCGCGCAATCAGACGTTTTCTTGGATAAGATGGCTTATGTATATGCTAACAGATAAATGGAGCGACTTTGAGCCTTTGTTTACGTTTCGTTAAGAGCTGAACCGAACAAAACCAGATAAAACTTGAGCTGTTCAGTTGTTTTGTATTTTCGCATATAAGCGGCTTATTGGTTAGGAAGTGAAAGCTCAATTTATTTGTAATCATATTCTAAGATATACATTCTCCGTCTGCTAGCGCTCTGTTATAAATCATATGACTTGCACGCGACGCAGTTACTGACCTTATACGTTTATGCTCTCGGCGCTCGCATTTACGTATATATATATATATATATATATATATATATATACAGAAGAATAAAATTGGGCTGGAGTGCATACGGCAGACATTACCAAATCCTGACTGGAAGATTGCCACTGTCGTTGAAAAGAAAAGTGTACAATCATTGCATTCTACCAGTGCTAACATATGGGGCAGAAACTTGGAGGTTAACAAAGAAGCCCGAGAACAAGTTAAGGACCGCACAAAGAGCGATGGAACGAAAAATGTTAGGCCTAACGGTAAGAGACAGGAAGAGAGCGGTGTGGATCAGAGAACAAACGGGGATAGCCGATATTCTAGTTGACATTAAGCGGGAAAAGTGGAGCTGGGCCGGCCATGTAATGCGTAGGATGGATAAGCGGTGGACCATCAGGGTTACAGAATGGATACCAAGAGAAGGAAAGCGCAGTCGAGGACGGCAGAAAACTAAGTGGAGTGATGAAGTTAGGAAATTCGCAGGCTCAAGTTGGAATCAGCTAGCGCAAGACAGGGGTACTTGGAGATCACAGGGAGAGGCCTTTGTCCTGCAGTGGACATAAATATAGGCTGATGATGATGATTTTTATCATCTACGTTCCGAGAATTGCCAATAGGCTCCCGACGCACATGCATGGTTACATAGAAAAAGAAAAGTCTGTCAAAGCGTCTTCCCAGAGCATTTGATATATCTATTCGATTTTTCACATACGTCATTAACCTCGGCACGAATGGCATTCCGCAATTAATCACAGAGCGACGTGCGCCACATCGCGGCGGGCTACATAACCAACGAACTCTTTCTAGCCATCATAACAAACTGCGCCGTGGTTCGAAAGCCCACATGTCAGACGCACTTTCAAACTTGTGTGCGGGGAGTATATTGAAGGCGCACTGACAGACGTGTCAGAACTTGTAGAAACTATATAGACCACACGCATTAAATAGGATATATGACACTTAGCAATTAAGTTTAATTGGGAATGTATTTGATACTATAAAGCTCCTCGATTACCCGCCTGGCGTCATCGAAATCACCACGACGTCATGACACAGAGCAAGATTTGCTGATGTCATGTCGCAACGACGTTGTGCTGCGTTGTGCTGCGCGCGCTTCTTTTGGCTGCGCTCGTGGTGCAGCAACCGCAGAGTCGGCAGAAAAAAAAGCGAGCTATAGTAGGATACAACTTTAAAAAACAGCAGTTTCGTCGTCATCATGCGACCTTTTCAAAATGGCGTCGTACTTGATACGACTGTACTTGTCGTACTTGTACGTTCCACTATAATAGACGAGTGAAAACGATTAAAATTACGCGGTTATAATTTTGTGGTTACTGCCTTATTTAGGTAACAGGGAAAGTTTCAAGCACAACCTATTTGCAGCCTCGCGGAGGAACAGTGGCTGGCGGTTGGCTTCATTGCAAACTTGAGTTGTAGCCGACTACAGCCTATGTGTCGCATGACGTCATGACGAATCCACAAGCGGGGTACGGAAACTGGAGCCGAATTCACAAAGCTTCTCGCAATATCTACCTTGCTTCTCGTTCGTAAGTGCTCTTTGCCACTGGCCAGCCGGCTTCCGGCCAGCATCAGGACTGGCTGAAATTTTCTCTTACGAACGATTCTAGCGTAAAACATTTTTTTCTCTTTTGTGTATACGGGCCTTGATTCGTAGAAGCACCATAACATAATTAAAATGTTGATATGACGCTTGCCAGTACTTTATCTGTGGTTCAATTAAGTTGACAAGTCAGTACTACAGTGTAACTTGCGAAGTATACTCGTTCAGAGGCAAACGAGTGTGTTTCGGAAGCAGATACGCTTACGGTGCAGATGAAATGTTATTTCCTTGGACTACAGCCGATAATCCTAAACTATCACTGTCCCGTCGCGATAGCTTAGTGGCTCGAGGTCGCGGTTTCGCTCCCGGCCGCGGCAGCCGCATTTCGATGGGGGCGAAATGGACTGAGGTGCTCGTTAAAGGACCCCAGATGGTCAACATTAATCCGGAGTCCCTCCACTATGGCGTGCCTCATTATGAAAAAGATCACTGCTGTTGCATCACTGATGTGATGTGTGGCTCGAAACAATTACTGTTTTTTTGACGGCTTGCCCAACTAATGTTCCACGCGCATGGAATTTTTGTGCATTGAAGCACAAAAGTAACTGGAACGCCAATGCATTTCTCCCCAAAGTTCGGGAATTAATATATCGAAGCTGCATGGTGTCATCCTGAGAATTCATTCTAAGTGGATGCTGCGCCTTGCGAACTCCACGGCTACAATGTGTAAATTTCGATATGGGCCATAAGATAATTAGTTCAAAACATAATTAGTGAATTTCTGGTTAATTAGTCGATTACGCGCTTCAATTGTTTGTGCAACTGATGTCCGCCTCTTCGAGCAGAACAGCTCATGAACTAGAATTGTGCCACAGGCACCCTTTAAAAAAATTTTAAACACCCTGTAAAATTTTAAAACACTGTATATATATTGTCACGTTGTAGTGACGGTGAAGAACACAGTAGCAAAGCTGTGAGTCACGAAACGAAGTTACCGAACTGTTTATTGAGCGAACAACGATAGCGACGAGCGCAGTCGGCGATCGTCGATATCTGATGAGCGGGTCAAGCACGTCGGCTTGACTCGTCGAAGGCTATAATATAATCACTGGTGCCCGCGTTGATTCCAGAAAGTACTACACAATTCGTGTCGCGCATACAATCAGGTTAAACGAGGTTCGGTGACAACAGACAACGGATCGAATCATCGATATATTGGCGATACCAGGGGGGTCGAAACGCCCCCCTTTCGCCCCTTTCCCACGAAACAAAGTTTCAGGAAGCGGGCTCAGAAAGAGCGATATGGATGAAAGGGAAAGCTTGAATGTTGAAGCAAGTCGAGGCGATGGTGGAGGGCTGGTGGCGGACCGACGGGGGGTGTCATGTCATGAGGGCGCTCGCCTCTCCCATGCACATGGACAAAACGACTTCGCGTCGCGCCAAGAATAGGCGAAAGGTGCGTCCGCGTCAGCTTGCGTCTGATTGGGGGGGAAACGACTACATTTGTGGAAGAAAGAAAGAATTTTGCTGGCCGCACTGCCGATGACTGACACTTGAACATTAGCCAGAAAGTGGGTTGGTGCAATGAAGTGGGAACACAATTAGAGAAATCGCATAGTGGGGAGCAGAAACGTACAGCGGGCGTATTTACAATAATTACAGTATTTACAATCACTATTGTAAATATTAGGGAAATTTACTCAGACATGTCGCCTTCCTCGCAGGGGACACACACCGGCTGGTGGGAAATTAAGAGAGCCCATTTCAAGAGGCGTAAAAGTGTGAAATTGAACAGTGATCAAGCTGAAGACTATGAACAATGCATTATGAACAACACATTTTATAAGTCACTATTGCAGTGTATCTATGAAACGGGTCCACATGTTTATATTTAGTTTCATACTGACGTTGTGCCGCGTGGCAATCCAAAAAAGTAAGAGAGAGAGAGAGAGAGAGAGCGAGAGGCGCAAGCCGACGGGCTTTGTGTAGGACAATTAAAAAAAAAACAGTTGACAACAAAGGCACACAGGGCAGACGCTCGAAGCGCCACAGCAAAAACACTGGTTGTGGTTTCATAGTTATGGTGTACGGTAGTGCAAAAAGGAAAAGTGGTTCGGTATGAGAAAAGGAAAGGTTGACGCTATCTTCTGCAGCCCTTGAGGGAGCACGGCTCACTTTCACCGATTCACCGTCTCACCCTTTCCCCATCTTTGCTCATAAAAAATAGCCAGCGCGCCACGTTTGAAAATCTGGAGGAGGATGAGGAAAAAAACTTTATAAAAAAAATTTCAGACAGTAGATCTGAAGGCTCTAGGTGGCCTCGGTTGAGGCGACCTGCAGAGCCCAGGTTGTGAGATTTTCTTGGACGGTCTTGTCTTCTGAGCTTAAGAGGGCCTCCCAGGCTTCCTCCGAGGGAGCTGGCAGTAGTTTTTTCGGAGGGGGCTTGGCAGAGCATCCCCATAATTAAGATATGATTTTGGGTGGCCAGCTGGTTCTGGCCACAATTTAGGCAAATTGGGTCCACCTGTCCGCACGTAATATATGCCAATCTGTGCGGGCAGGGGAAAGAGTCAGTTTGTATCTGACGTAAAATAGTGGCCTGTTCCCTGGATAGCTTCTTGTTAGGAACTGGATATATTTTCCTAACCTCTTTGAAAAATCTGGCAAGTTCATTAAACCGGCATGTCGATGTTGTACTTCTCGTTCCGCAGTTCCGTGATGGTCCTGTATGCGTCGGTCCGCTGTCGGTCCGGCGTGCTGATGGTGATCGTATTCTTGATGGGGTGAACTCTCACCTGGTCGGCTTGCTCGGCTTGTTCCACGTCGATTTTGCTGGTTGAGTGGATCGCGTCCAAGAGTGTGACGAGGCCAATATTGGCTAAGTCCACAGCACACTTGGGTCGAAGCACAATCTTATAGTCGTCTTCGGGTAGGCGAGGCATGGGTCTGCGTCGTGGTTGTAGCCGCGGGCGTGCCTTGCGCTTGGTCGGAGTAGTAGCGCCTTCACTGTTTGCTCCTTCGGCGTTCTTGGGAGGGTCAGCTTTCTTGCGGCCGAAACGTTTTTGCGGTCGAGCGGGTCGGACGAGCCTCGTGGGTGTTGCCACGTTCCATCGTTCAACTCCGCAGGGTCAGTATCATCGCCTTCAACGGAGTATACCATATTTGTTCTCGGGCTGGGCTGGTTAGGCCCAACTGTCGCCTCCGGGCAGATGCAAGGTCCGTAGTTGAGCTAGGCCTCAATTGGCCCAGCGGCGGAACGGTGTGGTACGCGTGAAAACGGCTAAATGCCAAGAAAATCGTGACTTGCCGGTTCCTCCGATGGTCCGTGCGGGTGCAGGGTGTCCTACCAAAAGTCCATAGCGAAATTGGAAGTCGTACATAGAGCAGCTGCTTAAAAAAGTTCAAAAAGATACGGAGCGCAAGTGAGATGCGTCCGCAACCTCCTAAAATTTCGGAATCTCTCCGAAAATCTGGAAACTCAAGAAAGAGCTCATCTCTGAGCCTACCCGCCTTCTTTTTATTTTTCGTTCGCCAAGTAGCGCCACATTATAATAAACTCGTACCGGAAAAGTAGCAGCTTTTGCTAGTGTTTCCGTAGAAAAGACAAAAATTAAGTAGGTTCAAACGCCTTATCACTGAATCAGCAAAAAATTCTCAATATCAGTAGATCTACTGATAAATCAGCAGCTGTGGCACCACTCGACGATGCGTTTTTGAAGTGAACACACAAATTCATCTGCGTCGCTGCTCTCCCTAGGCGCTGTTATGATCGGCTTGGAACTGCACCTGTCAAATGTGAAAAACAAGCCCGAGCGCCTTTCCCGTGACGAGATAATCCTCTTTCATCCCCGAGAGAGCGTCTCACCTCTACGAGCAGACGAAAACGGCGAGCTACCAAGAAGGAGGACCCGAGGGAGAGGAGGTCGTCAACTTGACCGCCCGACAGAGGTCTGACACTTCCACAAGTTCCCCGAAGGAGTCATCGGCAGGTTATGATCTTCCTGGAATCTGTATCTCTCCAATGTGGGAAGCAAGCCCCAGCGCTTTTCCCGTGACGAGATAATCCCCTTCATCCCCGAGAAAGCATCTCACCTCTACGGAGCAGACGAAAACGGCGAGCTACCAAGAAGGAGGACCCGAGGGAGAGGAGGTCGTCAACTTGACCGCCCGACAGAGGTCTGACACTTCCACAAGTTCCCCGAAGGAGTCATCGGCAGGTTATGATCTTCCTGGAATCTGTATCTCTCCAATGTGGGAAGCAAGCCCCAGCGCTTTTCCCGTGACGAGATAATCCCCTTCATCCCCGAGAAAGCATCTCACCTCTACGGAGCAGACGAAAACGGCGAGCTACCAAGAAGGAGGACCCGAGGGAGAGGAGGTCGTCAACTTGACCATCGGAGAGAGGACTTCTCCGAAGGAAACATCGGCCACCACGAGGGGATTTAAGGCCGTCCTGGCCCCCGTGTTAATCAGAACCGCTCGAGACTCGGATAGAGTCAAAACCATGTACCAATGAAGTGAATACAATCTTTTCTATTTTTCATCATCACGATGCCCGCCTTCATCGTCGTCTCCTGATTCCTGCGGTGACGACCCACCTCACCCTGTCGAGATCATATCAGCGCGTATGCCAGGCACATAGCGATTACGGGAGCGGGGAGAGAGAAACGTTTTATTGAAGGGAAAATAGACAAGCATGCGAAACGCTGTCTCAAGCTGCACATTTTTCATTTGTTGAGAGAATGATGGCTCTGCCGTTCTCTGGAGAACGAGCAGCCCTTGCTTTGTGCCTGTCACCAGTTGTGCACACAGTGTGCAGCACTTATGAAATATCCTCCGTGGATAAGAGATGCTCAGCCTGACCTTGCTGCTTGCAAGCGGAGGCGACGAAAAAAATATTCAGCTGTACAGCCCCCCCCCCCCCCCTTCCCTGAATCCAATGTGTAGGACAGCTATGTTTAAGACCACATTGATTGCGCCAAATGGGCACAATGGGTGCTCCGCGCTTTCGGAGATGGTATGGTATGGTAAAGCTTTATTGAGAGAGGGTTGGCTCGTCGGCCTATTAAGGGTAATGGAGTTGGGGAAGTGGGACAGGGCCAGCCACCGAGCAATGCTTCCCCGCATGGTTACACCATGCGGAGAATTCCCGATTCCGCAGCAAAGGCGAACAGCGTTCGCAGGGCACTGTCGGCCTCCGCCGAGGGACGGGTCCACTCGGAGATAAAAGTAGGTTGTTGTTGTTAGAACGTTTATTAAAATAATCATAAAAAGCTTCCGCCCCCAGGAAATTAATCCATCAGGGCGGGGGGAGGGATAAAGGAGGAGGTTCAAATATTATTCATCATTTTTGACTCTTGTAAAAATTGAAGTAACGACTGGAATATGAGGCGCCGTCTCTCGAGGGGACCAGTGGGAAGGCGCCAGGCGTCCAAATCCTGAGGCCTCAGAGTAGGAGGTAGGGTGGCTATCGCTCTTCTCCGGTGCTCGGCGAGATCCGAGCAGCCCCAGAGTATGTGATTCTGATCCAGCAGCTGGTTCCCTGGACAGGAGCGGCAAGTGGAGAAGGGTGTTGCCCGGTGCAATTACCAACAAACCTTTCACGACCTGACGCAACACTGCTGTGTCGGCTGTGCGTAGGAGTAGCATTCACTAACTCCTGCAACTATCGTATTGGAATGGCGGACTCATTCGTGAGTGCTCAAAGTGCAAGTGTGTATAGAGACCACCGATCATGTTCTGTGCCACTGTTCTCGCTTCGATAATCAATGCCACGCTCTCCAGTGTGCCTTAAATAGATTGGACGATAGGCCATTTACAGAAGCAAATGGCTTGGGAGCCTGTCCTCACAGTTCATCAGCCCAGAAAGCCATTCGAGCCATCAGTACCTGAAGGCGGCAGACTTGAGTGCCCGACTGTAGACCTGCTGTACCTAGCTTAGTGCATGTGAAAGTGCGATCAAGACTCGTGTCTTCTCTCTTTATTTCACTCCCCCATCCCCCTCACCACGTGTAGGGTTGCAAACTGGACAAAGTCCGGTTAACCTCCCTGTCTTTCCTTCCTCCCTTCTCTCTCTCTCTCTCTGTAGGTGGCAGAACATTGCGGCCCCACCCATGGCGCGCCTCTACCTCATTCCGGATCGTGTTAACCATAACCACTGAAAGGGAATCAGCGCTAAAAATTACACACACAAAGAAAGATGAGACGAGCCCGTGCATAAAACTTGGGCATTGCTGCTCTCCACCAGGCCTTCGTGTCGTGGAAGAGCTTTTCATTCCTGGTACTTGACCGAATCGTCGACCACGCTGCGCGGAACAAAAGCATTCCGAAAGTATTGCGACTTGCTTGTCTAGGAAACGCGCATAACAAGCAACCCCCCCCCCCCCCCCCCCATTTTTTTTCTTTTCTTTTTTTTCCCCTTGTCTCTGACTTTCATTATGTAAATAAACCTGATAAAAGCTTGCTGTTAGGCTAGTTTGCACCCGCTGTGAAGAATGAAAACAGCGCAAAAAACGGGGCAAGAAAGAAAGACCTACAGAACGCCGATTTGCCCGCGGCAAAATATATCAAGGACGGGAGTAAAGGACCATGAAAGCTAAGAAACAGCCACAACAAACAGGTGTGAGGGGAGGTAGGTGAACGGCCGCGACGTCCACGTAGAAACAGAAATATAGGAATGTTAGGGGTCGCCGCGCTGTTCGCTGTTCAACAACCCGGTGAATGAAGTGTGCGACAGTGACTGACAATAAAGTGTTTAAAGGAGAGGAGTGGGACGATGTATATGAGGAAGAGGGGGGGGGGGGGGGGGCATAAAAGGCTGCAAGAACGAAGTTGGCGGAAAATTACGGACATAGGTAGAGCCCGTAGCACACCCAGAATCTCTGCCAGGGGGGGAAGCACGCACTTTGCATAATATGCAATTTCCGTGCTTTAGCCAGATGAGTCCAATAGCAAATAAAATGCCTAATAATAATATAATGACACCAATGATGATGACGATGTTTATTTCTTCAGCGTTTTACTCGTAATTTAAGAGTAAATGAATAAATACAAGTGATAAGAGTGTTCTTGTTAATCAGGAAAATACGACCTCAAGCCACCTAATGACAATGTGAACAGAGCTCTGAAGGTACACGTTGGACTGGTGGCGCTGGACGCGTGGGGGGCTAACTCGGCCCCCCCTCCCGGTCGGTGCGCCAATGGATAGAGCATCTCGTCACTGTCCGATCGCTCAGACGGCCGTGGCTTTCGAATAGCCGAGGTTCACCTACCTTGTCGTAGCACGTGCTGCTAGAGAATGACCCATGCATCCTAACTATAAACTTGGCGATTTTCAGAACAGCCGGGTGTCAGGAGACACGACCCTTTCAAATATATCGGTGCTTCTAGTACTTATTTTACAGCGAACTACGGATGCCGTAATTTTCTCAGAGGCTTCTAAACAGAAAGTAGCCCTGCTTCGGACTGTCTGCCTCATATGCTTCGCGTGATGACTACAATATACCATCGCAAGTTACTTCCAAATATATCTTCAAACAAGTCGGACAGCAGGTCACCGAAAATGAGTAAAACTTACATCATATGATGCTATCGAAGTTCTGGCACAAAGGTTCGTTCATGCCCACTTTTACATGTAGAATAATATAACATACCCACAACGCCTAAAGCGCGATTGAGTGATAGCCGACTTTCAGAATAGTGCCCGCCCTCTTCCGTACGTAACGGTGGACGAACCACTCCCGAGAATATGTGGCTGGAAAACAACGTTTTATCTCCACTGTTACCTATAGACCCGCCGTGGTTGCTCAGTGGCTATGGTGTTGGGCTGCTGAGCACGAGGTCGCGGAATCGAATCCCGGCCACGGCGGCCGCATTTTGATGGGGGCGAAATGCGAAAACATCCGTGTACTTAGATTTAGGTGCACGCTAAAGAACCCCAGGTGGTCCAAATTATTAGAGTCCCCCACTACGGCGTGCCTTATAATCAGATCGTGGTTTTGGCACGTAAAACCTCATAATTTAACTGTTTATACCTAGGCTGCAACAAGCCTAAACTGCAAACAAGAAAACACACGACAGTGTCCGACAGCGCAGCTCTTAGGCGCCCGTTCACGCAGCGAGCATCGGCGTTGTCCCTCGTAACCGAGCGAACGAGCACAGCGAAGGACGAAAGCGAACGCAGTGGGGGATGAAAAAAGCGCTGAGAGCTCGCGAGGAGGAGGGTGAGAAGTACGTAGTGCCACGCAACACGGGCTTTGCGGCGACGATGGCTACGAGATGGCGCCAGAGTAGCGCACGTAGTCTGTACACAAACAAAGCGCTGCATGAGCGGAGCATATATGTACCTTCGGCGGCTGGTGCGAATCGCGCACGCGCGTCATCCTCTCGCGTTGACTATCGCGACCTCCCGATTAGCGAGGCCGTCGCGCCGCACTTGGCTCCGTTTGCAATGTGCCGCACGAGACAGATTCTCCGCGCCAGCCAATATATCCCAAACGCTAGCAGGCCCCAACGCTTGCTCCCCCTAATGTGGCATCGCCACCTGTCTTAAGGTTCTTGCGTCTTTTCACTGTAAGAGTATCTCTCCTGTTGATATTGTGAAATTCTAATTAATAGCTCAAATAATTTTTCGCTTTAAAACAAACTTGTCATTACTGGGCGCCTGTTCTACACGACGGCGTGCATTTCATTTCTCTGGATTTACCACGGCCACGTCAACATAGTTGAACTGCATCGACTCTGTGCAGACATAAACTGCACGTTATTACTGACGAGAGTACCACATCGGGCTATATTGAAGTAGCGGTCAAGCTCTGCATTTGGCAGATCCGGGAAAGGTGGGCACATACAGTGCAGCAAGTGTTGCCGACGCAAAAGGACACGGTCGCACTCATCGAGGATCAATTGCCACGAGGCGCGCGGTTTATCCAAGGACTGCGCCGCCAGCGTCTATGTGTGGGGGATGCAGGTGTACGTGATACACAGTACGTACGTAGCGTGACCACCCGCATACACAGCTGCCACAGAACTAAGTACAGAAACGCGATAACGTTTGTTTACCGACCTCGATCATACAGACGCGTATGCTCCCGACTTCAACTGGGTATGGTGCATGTTTATGTACTATAGTATATGTATACTACATAGAGCAGTTGATGAAGCAGTGAAAAATGGGGGCAGCATGCAGTCAGCGAGAAGGGCACTTGCCATGCAGTGAAAGATAAGGGTAATGTCATCGGCAATATTGTAAAGGTAGCAACGAATTTCTATACTGACCTGTACACTACCTAGCTGGAGCAGCCATGAAACCATGATTGGTAGTGATTAACATGGTACAGAAGATCCATGTGTAAATAGCAATGAGGTTAGAAGGACTTCGCAAGACATACATGCCCTGGGGAAAAGCGGCAGGAGATGGATTAACAGCCGCGATACAATAAAATATGGAGGAGATAGTAATACTTGAAAGGATTCTAACCCTTTATACGCGACGCCTCACGACTTCAAGTATACCGGAGAGTTGGAAGAATGCCAAAGTTCTTCTAATTCCTAAGAAGGTAGACGTTGAATAATTTAAGAATTATAGGCCCATTAGGGGCTTGCTTTCGGCATTGTTTAAAATATTCGCCAAGATAATTTCCAATAGAATCAGACAACACTTGCCTTCAATCAACCAAGAGAACAGGCTGGCTTCAGCAAGGGGTATTCTACAATGGATCATATCCATGCCATCAATCAGGTAGTTGAGAAACATGCAAAGTACAACCAACTTCTCTTTATGACTTTCATGGATTACGAAAAGGCATTTGATTCAGTAGAGATACCCGCAATCACAGAGGCATTGCGTAGTCAAAGAGTACAGGAATTAAGCATATATTAATATCTTAGTCAAAATCTATCAAAACTCTAGAGCTACCTTAATTCGCCACAAGAAACACAGTAAAATACCGACCAAGAAATGGATCAGGCAAGGAGATAGAATCTCCCCTACGCTAGTTACTGCATGCTTAGAAGTATTCAAGGCATTATATTGGGAAGGATTAGAAGTAAGGGTAAACGGGGAATATTTCAGCAGCCTACGGCTTGCAGATGGCGTTCTCCTGTTCAGCAATGCTGAGGGTCGATTGCAACAAGTGATTGATGACTTTAGCAGAAAACGCGTAAGAAGACAAAGCAAAATGCAAATCAATAGCCTCGCAAGAAACCGAGAATTCGTGATATTAGCAGTAGCCTCTAGAATCAGTGCAAAAGTACGTTTATCTATAGGTCAATTACTCGCAGGGGACCCTGATCATGGGAATGAAATTCACAGAAGAATAAAAATTGGTTGGAGTGAATACGGCAGGCATTACCAAATCATGATCGGAAGCTTAGCGCTATCCTTGAAAAGTGTACAATCATATATCAATCTATCGGTACTAACATATGGGGCAGAAACTCGGAGGTTGAACAGAAACGAAAACTGTTAGGCGTAACGTTAAGAGAGGGGAACAGCGGTGTGGATTAGAGAGCATCATACAAGGGCAGCCGATATTCTATACATTAGGAGGGAACAAATGGAGCGGGGCAGTACGTGTAATGCGTAGGGCCGGTGGTCTATGACTGCCAAGGGAAGGGAAGCACAGTCGAGGACGAAAGAGAATTAGCTGGCGTGATGAAATTAAGAATTTTGCTAGCATAACTTTGAGTCAGCCAGCGCAAGTGGAGATATCGCTGGGAGAGGCTTTCATCGAGCAAAAATCTGACAAAAAATGCTGCTGCTGTCGATGATGATAATGCATACAGCATACGGCCGGTTTTTTTTTTTTTTTTCTTTTTAGCTGCAACAGATTTTTAAAGACCACCTTTGGCAAACAACCTAATTTGGCTCTGAAGCTTATTAAGAAGCGAGCATTTCTAGAATTAAGAAGTCAGAAAATTACGATATAGCTTACGCAAGTAGTGTCCACCTATTTGAACATTGAGCAGATTGTCAAAGTTAGGTAATAAATAAATTTTAATTAATTATCGTTTTGAATGCTGACGTCAGAAATTGTGTTTATATCATGCCCAGTTGAAGTTCAACACCCCGATGAATGTCCGATTCCTAGAGGATACCACTATCCGCAAGATTCCATCAATTCACGCGCGGACATTTTTATTGACTTCACCGTGATGTCACGATGTCTGCGATTTGGGCCCAAAATTCAAAAAGAGGAAATTGGCTAGTTATCTTCGCGAATATATAACCCTCCTCGCCAAAGAAACGCATATAAGTTTTAAGACAATCTAAATTATAACTTAGCTTTCCTTTTTAAACGGCACCTATAGCTCTTCAGGTACCGTCGGAATTTGTGCTTATAAACTTCAAGCTGTAAAGCGCCGTCTATTCAGCGTTGTACCGAAGGAATGTATTTTTAATAAAATGCGGCAGAAGCCATCTCACGATGATCGACTGTTAATGCTTTAACAGTGGATCAGTAGGTCAATTGGATCAATATAGCGACACGATGAAACCGATATACCACCGATATAGCCACCGTCGAAACAAGTTATGTATGAGGCGTGTGCTGCAGCGGGACTTCATGATGATCATTCACTGACATCCCCTTTTCATTCTGGCATTTTAGGGCGCAGCTCTTTGGCGCCCGTTCCTGCGGCGAGCATCCGCGTTGTCCCTCGTAACCGAGCGCAGCGGGAGATGAAAGACGGCGACAGCGAAGAGAGTGCCTGCAACGGGGTCCGCTCGTATTCCCGCTTTTTTATTGCGATAGCAATTATATGGACACTTAAACTGGATTTCTGCCGTCGTCGTCGCCGTCGCCGTGACGTTCCGTATAGATAACATCATCGCCGCGCGCCGTATGCCCGAGCGGTAGCGTGCGGGGGACGCGCGCTATCACCCAGAGCGAGCGCACTCAATCTCCCACGCGCAAGCAAGGAAGCGGGAAGCCAGCGCCGGAGGGAGCGGGGGGGGGGGGGGGGGGGCAAGGGGAGGGCGCACTTCTACTCTGCCAACAACCGCGCTCGTCGCTCGCTCGGACCGTCGCTTATCTCCACATGGCTCTGACCTTTATGCGCCGTGCATTCGCCGCTCAGTTTCCGTTGAAGCGATAGACCGCACGTACCTTCGCCCGCTGCTGCGGCGTATGCGCTTGCTGCCAGCGTTTTGACAGTCGTTGTCTGCAGTCATTCAGTGTGATCTATTTGTGTTTGTTTGTGCGCGCTCACACCACGCTTGTTCATTCAGTTAGTAATAGTCGGGCCACATTTTCTAACGCACGCTACACATGCAATGCTGCCCGGATCGGCAGTGCAGCGCTACAGGTGTGTCCCTTCGCACGCGCTGCCCACGGGAAGCGCTTCTCATCAACACCACCGTTTCACACGCGCCTTCTCGTGGTCATAGACTCTCGACTCATGTCGGTCTACTTACGCCGCAGCACACCTGCTTACTTAATCAGCTCATGTTTACTACAATTCATATTGCTACCAAAGCCGCTCACCTTACTTCGTATGACATTGCTGTGTTGCTATCGCATTCATTGCTTCGCCCTTAGGGCGAAACTGACATTTTTTGTTTTCTAAAACTGTCCTGCACCGAGTGCGACATGCCAAGATTACACGGTACCTTATTCAAATTGTAAGATTGACACCTGACTTCCGATACAAATGTAAGAATGTCGAAACAGTGCGCCACTGTACGACAGCAATGCAAAAGGTATGGCCGTTTTTTTTTTTTCTTTTTTTTTTGTACGGTGTACGGCCTAGCAGCACCACATTGACGCACTTGCACGTCATTTTCAGCAAAGCACACAAACACGCAACTAATTTTTATCTTTCCTACATAGCAAAACTAGCCCTATCACATGAACATTGCAACTCTGTTCAAAGTTGATCTGTCTATCGGCGGTTCCAGGTCAATTTTAGTATACGCGTGCATTTAGTATAGTACAGTATAGTAGTAAAGCTGTTCAACGCCATGACCACATTGTCGTGCTAGGCATATGTGTCCGGTTATGCTCAGATGTGTCCGTGCTCCTTTGTGGCTCCCTGGCCATTGCGGGACCAGTGGAAATGATCTCGCAGACAAAGCTGCCCGAGAGTCACATCAAGAACAACCACAGCGTTCCCATTCTTCTTTCCAGGACAGACGCTGCAAGGCAGCTTTGTCACCTGGCACGCAAGCTATCTTTAACTGAGTGGAACACCCCAAATATAAGGCACGAACTGAAGCCTTCGCTCCAACTCCGACCTCCACCATGGATTCACCGACGTGAGGCATCGCTTCTATACCAGCTGTGGTTGGGAGTGGCTTTCACGAAGGCGTACTGTGCTTTGATTGGAATGACCGAAAGTGCTAAGTGCCACGTCTGCGGCAGCGAAGAGAACATCAAACATCTATTGTCACTGCGATCGATTTCAGTCGGAAAGACAAACATTATCAAACGCATTGCGACGACTTGACGATCGGCCGTTGTCCGTGCAGGTGCTCATTGAATATCGTCCCCATCGCTCGTCGGCCCACAAAGCTGTGAAGGCACTGCTGTCTTTCTTGAGGGCGACTGGCCTATGCGAACGCCTTTGAATTGCTCAGGCCCTCCGCGTGCGTACGCGAGCTCGTCGTGTCCTCCCCCCCCCCCCCTCCTCTCTCTATCTCATCTTTCTATTCCCTCTTTCTCGTCCCCCAGAGTAGGGCAGCCAACCAGACGTATTTCTGGTTAACATCCCTGCCTTCTCTCTTTCTCTCCTCCTCCTTCTTGCATACATATACTCGTATATGAATTTCACCATTTACAGATAAATATTTATTTCAGAGCCCACAGCTATCGTCAACGCGACTAGAGAAAAGAAAGGAAAAATCGCACTACCAGCGCTTTGTTAAGGGACCCCGGGCATCCACACCCTGTCGTTTGCTTGCAGAGATGTGTTTACTGCACTGCTATACGATCAAGTCATACTTCACATGCTAATGCGAAGGCAGTTTGAGGTGATTGAAATAAAGACACTGCCATCACGTCAGCACTTTAGCCGTTTCAGTGCCCTAGCGCGAAATTTATCTAGATTTGAATAAGTTTCCCTATTTCCCCAAACAAAACTAGAAATCCCTAAATGTAGGAAAATTTCCCTAGTGTTGGAATCACTGCTGCTGCTGATGATGATTTATTGGCATCCCCTTTGAAACGGGGCGGCGACAAATAGTCACCTAGCCTGCTTGATTTAATCAGGTATACTATACATGTTCTTTATCTAGCATTTTTGTATACCCCCCCCCCCCCCTCTGATTATTTTTCTTTTTCAAAAATTTACTTTGTACCGCTGCCTATGATTTTAAGAGATCAGGTCGTATCCATCTTTTCCCTGCTTTTTTTTCACCAGTACTCTAATCGTCTCTTGCTGATCTCTACGGCTGATCTGTTTATGTTTCCTTCCACTTTAAACCCAAGCGCTTCTGGGAGTTGCACGTTACCTACGGTTCTCGCTGGGTGGATCCCGTCGCATTCCATTAGGATGTGCTGAGTGGTCTCTGGATCTTTACTGCAGCATACACATGTCTCATCTAGTTCCGAATATTTGTTCCGATATGTTTTCGTCCTTAGGCAACCGGCTCGAGCCTCAAATAGCAAGGCACTGCCCTTTGTGTTATCGTACAGATTTTCCCTTCTAATTTCTTTCTTCTCGATCATTCTTGTAAATCTCCATTGTCCTTTTCGTTTCCATTCTTTGCATCCAATTCACGGTCTCTATTTCTCTCACTTTCTTTCTGATGACCCCTGGTTGTCTATTTACAGTTTCGATTATCCTGTACTTGGTTGCCAACTTCCTTGACCTCTTCCTCCATTCTGTGTCCACGCTTTTCATGTAGAGATACTTGTGCACTTTAGCCGCCCATTTATTTCCATCCATGTTCCTGAGCCTTTCTTCAAAACTAATTTTGCTTTGTGCTTCTCTGACTTCAAAAGAGGCCCAACCCATGTCACCATGCACTGCCTCATTTGTCGTATTACCGTGTGCTCCCAAAGCCAACCGGCCTACTGATCTTTGGTTAACTTCCAAACCCGCCAATATATCCGATTTTAAGCATATAATGGCATTTGCGAATGTTAGCGCTGGCACCATTACTCCTTTCCAGATTCCACGCACCACCTCATACTTATTGTGGCCCCACAGTGCGCTGTGTTTCATTATTGCTGCATTCCGCTTCCCCTTTATTTTCAGATTATCTTGGCGGTTGCTTGAGTAATTCTTTCCTTCGTTTATGTGTACGCCGAGGTACTTATATTGCTTCACTATGGGTATTACTTGCTGTTGAATTGACACCACGAAGTTACTCGTGTGTTCATTAAAGATCATAATCCCCGATTTCTCTGTGCTAAACTTAAGGCCTAGATTTGTCGCTGCGTTCCCACAGATATTCGCAAGTATCTGTAAATCTTTTTTATTGTCCGCTAGTAGCACAATGTCGTCTGCGTACATCAGTCCAGGGACCTTCTGTTGCACCATTTGTCCATTACGCATGTAGGATAAATCAAAACCTAATTCGCTGTTTTCCAGTCGTCTTTCTATGCCCTTGACGTAAAGCGTGAACAACAATGGTGACAGAGGGCATCCTTGCTTCAATCCCTTGGTGAATTCCCACCATTTCATTTCCTTTTCGGCCTTCCCATGCCACTTGTACTTGGTTGTCTCGATATATCTCCCTCAGCAGCTCCACGAAATCGTCATCTATGCCTTCGTATTGAAGAATATTCCACAACAATTCCCTGTCTACATTGTCATAAGCTCCTTTAATATCTAGAAATGATATCCATAAAGGTATTTTCTGAGCTACTGAAATCTTTATGCACTGAGTTAGTACAAACATATTGTCTTCTAAGCGTCTGCCTGGCCTGAAACCATTCTGTAGTTCCCCCAATACACCGTTTTCCTCCACCTACTTCGACAGTTCTAATTTTATGGCTTGCATTTCCATTCTATATATCACCGACGTTACTGTAACTGGTCTGTACGAGCTCGTCTTATCCTTATCTCCTTTGCCTTTGTAGATGAGATTCATCTTGCTTTCACGCCATCCAACGGGAATGTTCTTTGTTCTAATCACTTGTTCTATGGCATTAGTCAGCAGTGCCTTGCTTTTTGGACCGAGGTTTTTGATTAGCTGTATTGGGATTTCATCGGGTCCTGCTGCCGTGTTGTTAGGGACATTTTCTGCTGCCTTTTTCCAATAAAAGCTTTCTATGCTAAATTTTGATCTCTCAGGCCTCTCTGTTGTTGCTGAATCTGTTGTCTGAACTACGCTTTTTCTCGTGCCGAAGTTATGCCTGATAACGTCTGTGATGTACCGCAGCGCATCATCGCCTTCATAGATGTTACCGTCTTCATCCTTTATAGCCGTTTGCGAGTTTCTAGTTGGAGCTCCGTGTGCTTTTATATGGTTCCAGAATCTTTTTGGGGCGCCTTTGTCTCTTTTGTGAATGTTATGCACCCAACGTTCACTTGCGCATTTAATTTTCTCTTGCACGAGCTCACTCGCAACCCTTTTCTTTTCTCGGTATGTATTCCATCTAAGGAGCACCTCTTCTTGGAATCCCAACTTTTTGGCTTCTCGATGAACCCTAGATGCCTCTTTACGCTTTTCCTTGTTCCAACACCTTACGTGGTTTCCTCTTTCCAATCCAACAATTGTTTTGCCGTGTCCGCCTTATTTCATGCTGCATAACCTCCACCAGTTCCTTATATTCCCAGACTGCTGTAGGAAAAGCGTCAATTTTCTTCTCTATGTTGTTTGCGATCTCTGTTATTTGCTCGTCATTCATTTTTAAAAACTCTGAGGCTATTGGTTCATGTTCTGCGCTGGTATCTCGCCCAAACTTTAATGCTAAACGTCTATGATCGCTTCCCAGGCTATTTTTTCCATTTTCGTCTATTATCATTTGGTCTAGTTGTTCGTAGACCATTTCTGAGACTAAGGCGTAGTCGATACATGACTGCCTGTTTCCGCATTGCCACGTTACCTGTCCATGACACTTATTCTCCCTGTTAACTACTATAAGGTTCTGTTCATCACACAAATCCAGCACTAGAGAGCCGTTGTAATCAGTATATCCGTCTAAATCGTCCATGTGAGCGTTCATATCTCCCACTAATATCACCTGGCCCGAGTTACTGAACTCATTAATATCGCTTCTAATGCAATCGACCAATTCCTTATTTTTTTCTCTGCTATCACTACCTGTCCATAGGTAAGCTACTCCCAGCCACGTCTTTTTACCTTGCCATGTACCACTAATCCATAAATGCTCTTTACATGTCTCGTTTACCCTTCGCCACTTCAGACCTCGCCTAATTAGTACGCCTACGCCTCCGCCTTTCCTTGACCCGGTCATTCTGTTGCACCCTTCCCATACAATGTTGTCAATAACAGGCGGCTGCTCCAAATCTCGTAGATGCGTTTCGGTCAAGGCGTACACGCTAATCGCTTCATCATTCAGTTGCGTTTGAATTTCCAGCCATTTTTCCTGCTTGCGACCACCCTGCATGTTAATGTAGCAAATTTTACCTTCTCTATTCTTATCCTTTCTGCGTCTTTTCCTGACTCCTGGTCGCCTAATTCTGCCCTTTACTGGTGTTTCGCTATGTTCAATACTCAATCCTGCTTCCTGATTGCCTGGGGCCCGCCTAAAAAAGCTACCGCTCGAGCCGCGAATCGACGTCCGACCGGTGTTGCTACACTTTCACTAAAATGTATCCCGTCAACCACAAAAGCGCCTTCGCGGCCTGCTCGGTGCACTTCTCGGTTGATGTCAATGACCGTAAAATTCATTGCTTTAGCTAGAGTCCAAATTTCCCTGTTTACTGCAAGAACTGCCCTTTCAATTTTATAACCCTGCCTGAATTTCAACCTCTGGCACCGTGCACACCGCGATTTGTACTTCCTTTGAAACATTCCGCAGGTCGGTGACCCCTTTGGCTATTTGCTTTGTGATCCCTGCTCCTCGTCCGTGCAGTACGTCCACGGCGCGGAGGATAGTCGAGTCCGGCCGTGGTACGTCAATCACTCCGCCCATTATCACCACTAGGTGTCTCTCCTCCATTGTGTCCCACAATTTATATATCTGATTGGTGGATAAAATTAAGGCAGGGGTGAAATTTCACCCACCACAAAGTACAAATTATGTGAATAGCCATGGCTAGGTGGCGTATGCCACCGCCCGATTTAAAGGGTTCAGCCTCATCCATCCATCCATCCATCCATCCATCCATCCATCCACATGCGTTCCTTGGCCTTCGCTATCACCTCTCTAATCGGCTTTCCCGGAAGCGCGCTAACCTGGACTCGTTCGTCTGCCCTATAGCCTCTCTGCTATCGCCGGTTCTACTTGACGCATGTTGGAATCCCCAACAAAGACAACTCGACGCTTTCCTTCCCCCTCATCGCCGAAAGCTGCCCCCGAAGTCACAATGCCCTCCCCTCCTTTCTTATCCTTGCCCTTGGCTTTGTTTTCATCCCCGGCCGCGTCAGTGGTATCCCCTTCGTGACTATCACTGACGTTTCCGCCACTGCTTCCCGGCGGCAACACTACATTTGCTAGTAGGTACAGCGTTTGACCGCTGGCGCCACGCTGCGCGAGAGCTTCCCGGCGTGGCGGGTTCGGCTGTCTCTGCACTCGCATGGGAGCCAGCTCCGTTCGCGGTGCTCGCCTCGATGCGTTCATCATTGCTTTGCAGAATGGTGGCGCTCAGCTGGATTTCTGCGTTAGCTAGCTTTTCTTCTGCCTCCTTCCTATGCTTCTGCTCGATTTTAAGGTCCTTTTCTAGCTTTCCAACCCGCTTAGCTAACTTATCCTTGTCTTATTTCTCTAGGAGGTCTAGCCTAGAGCACTGCACGGGCCGATTTTTGCGGCCCGGGCCCGGCCCGGGCCCGATCAAAACTTTTATGGCGAGACCCGGGCCCGGCCCGGGCCCGGAAATAATCTCCGTTACCCGCCCGGCCCGGCCCGCTACCCCTTTACCTTAAGCCCGAGCCCGACTCGAAACCGGCCCGAGAATAACTCGCAGACAGCCCGAGCCTGGCCCGGGCCCGCGTCAAAAAACCCGAGCCCGGCCCGGGTCAAAAAGCACACACCGTGCCCGAGCCCGGCCCGAGCCCGTGAAAAAACTCCTCTACCCGGCCCGGCCCACGGGCCGGGCCCGGGCTTTCGGGTAAGCCCGTGCAGTGCTCTAGTCTAGCCGCGACCCTAGCACACACATCCTACAGATAAAATCTGCACCATTCGCTTCGCGTGCTGACTTAAACCGCGTTTCTTCCAGCGCGTAGGAACGCTCGCACTCAGAACAACGCACGCGTGGGTTCCCCCTAGTACCAACCATCATCTCGTACTAACAAGGCGTAGATGTGGTAAAAAAAAAAGAAAAAAAGAAAAAAAAACTATTATTCTTTACCTACTTTTATCTAAGCGACAAGACCAAGAAGGTGAAAAAGCATTAAAATAATTTATAAAGATTGCTTGGCTAAGCTAACCCTCCTAAAAAAACCAAAAAGTGAAATATAAAATAACAAAACTTATCTCTTTGGCACGCTGCTCCTGCTGCGCTGAAATGGCACCTCAACTCGACACGTCCGCTCCCGTCGGCTTCACTCGTGAATCTGGCGCAGCCGCCCCGAAGCCTGCGCGCGGCCTCTGAAGTGCATGGCGGCGCGTGCGAAAGCTACGAAACGAGCCATGCGGCAACCGGGCTCTTCTCTCGCGCTTCTCCATGGACAGGCTGCCCCGTCTAGTGCCGAGAGGTCAGCGCGTAGCCTCCGAAAAGCGTGGCGCGCGACGAACGCTGAGAGTTGTTCTGCCGCAAACTCAGTGCCACATGCACAGTGAGCCAAGTTCATTGAAGGGAGGCACAGTGCATTAATGGCGCAGCTCGTTAAAAAATGCGTTCATTGAAAGCGGCACGTATGAAGTGCATTTGTGGCGCAGCCTGATAATGCGTATGAGGAACCCTTGTGACGTGGCTTCGATTCCGCTCAGCATCGAAAAAATTTAAGGGATCTTTTTCGTCACATTTTACCCAAGCTGGCGTCAAAGACGTTCATTGAAGAGCGGCACACACCTCGCATCGAAGACCCGCGCAGACGGAGTGGCCCAGTACTCCAAGTCGGCGTCAGCTTCTTCGAACAGCGGTGCCAGTAGCGCATCCACGTGACCCATGTCGACGTGAGAAAGGTTCGTTGAAGAGCGGCACGCGCGTACACATACTCAGTGGCCCAAGATGGTGCGATGATTGGTCTCGAACCCTGTTGCTTCCGCACAGCAGCTACCCATTCCACCACTGACTACCCAGCGAGCCTGGTAGGCGGGAAAACGCTTAGATATCTATAGATAGATAGCCTCCGGAAACTACGTGAAATCCCCGAAGAATGCTAACGCATTGAAAGTGTAGAAGCAAATGGAATGTTGCGAGGCGATGGGGCGAGGAGGCCAATTCCCCTCCCCCAATGCGCCCGAAAACACCTTCCATGATCGGAGCCGATGGCCCACGTCACACTCTAACAAGCTTCGGTTCTTTATCTATTCCTTCCTCGCTACACGGTGGCCGTTTTGCGCACTCTGCCTTGCGTGGGAATCCCCGTACTTGCGGTGGTGGCACGCATGACGTATAGAGCCGATAGCTGTGACGTCATGTCTGCTGGCGGGGCGATATTCTGGCAAGAAAGGCGTGCTTCCCTGTGGAAGCCGGTGGGAGGGGCACACCGAACACGACCCCCCCCCCCCCCCCCCCCCCAAATTTGTGTGTACCGCTTTCGCGGCGTACAACGATGTAATACTTAGCATACACGATCATCACCGCGTTTGCAGTTCATATATATACTGTATATGCTACGTCAGCGTGAAGGCCATGTGCATGCGTTACAACGGCACCGTACTGATATCGGGTTTATTTGCAAGCAAGCCTGCAAGGAGAAAGCACAGATTTTTCTCTTAAGGTGGAAACACACGCGAGGGCAAAATCCCGCCTGCTCCGCGGGCCAAACAGTCACGTGATCACTTGAATCCGGTCGCATTCCCACAGCCGGAGCGCCGTTTGCGGGATCCGCGTGCTTACTCTCGACTCCAACGTTTATTAGCAGCTGCGCGTTTCATATTCCATAGTGCTGTGAATTCCTCAAGAAGAGCCCAAAATGTGACGGTTGCCTCTTCACTTAGCGTTTTCTTGTGCACCTCACTCATGTTGAAGTCACGCAGGCTGCGCGGTCTGAGTAAATAGAAATGCGCGCGCAACCATGACTCGCCTTTCTCGCGCAGCAAAAGCACGTGCGGTCACTGCTGCACAACAACACACGTGGCTTCAAGCCGACAACACGCCATCGTAGCCACGCCAATCTGTCCAATGTGGACCGATTTGACGCTGACTACGCTGAATTGAGGTCAGACGACCGCCAAACGGACGGATGGAAATACCGGCGAGCATTTTCAGTTCGGACCGCGAGCGGAGGAGGCCGGACTAGGCGAGGGCGGCACGTTTTGATGACGCGCGCGTCACGTGATACGCCATCCGCTGCGAAAATTCTCCGTCCGGTCGTGTGAACGCACCTTTATCTACTACCTGCCTGCTTAACGACACAGTCCACTTTATTTATTTGTCATTTATAAAGTAAAATCCGGCTGTATAAGTATTCAACAGAACTATAAGCCATTACAACGAGCGGTTTTCGAATACGGACTGCACTGCAGTGTTTTACAGGTGCATACATTTTCCTTCAGCCGACGCTTGCCAAACTTCCGAAGGCACGCTTCGTGTATTCATTGTTATGCTGCGGTACGGGGCACACTGGCGTTTCAAATGCTTCATATATGGTAAACGAGCGCGCTGTTCGAAGATACCGAGCCAATCGCACGTTTACCTCGCACGACAGGATATCTTTGTTTTGCCAGCGCATTGTGGCGTTGCGAACGGAAACGCAAAACAAAAATGCACACTCACGAGCGAGTTGCACGGTCATACGATAGACACTCAAACACATCTCGAGTGTTCTGGTATATATACCGCCGTTTTTTCAGGTGTATACACCGCCACGTATACAGCGTATAAGCAGTATAAGCGCTCGGTTCACTGCCGTTATATTCGGTCAAAACGCAGGCACGCCCTCTGGATAATTATTTTTTACAAAGGAGAAACACTGGAGATGTTTAACTGCGTGTCAGATTATTTATTCCATGGTGTATTTGCATTTTATGACGTAAAAGCTATTAGTCAAGACGTTGTATAACTGACGGCAAAGTTGTTTTCTTGAGTCCCGCGCCTAAATCACCGCACTGACGACGTCATGGTGACGTCGCAGATCCCACACAATTTTCTTCTTTTTTTTTCTTTTTGCAGCAGAACTTAAGAAAAAGTTGCCATGCTGAGCTATACATGTATAATTGTTAATGCAATCATCTCCTTATCCGTATTTGGCAGCTCCGCCTTTCAGCCTCGTGTAAATACTGGCAGCATGGATATGTGCCACGTGAATGCATTACCCACTTCTGGTGCGACAACTTGGTGTTTTGGGTGTGAAAAGCAAAACGGTCCACGCTGGTAGTGTATAGGCACTCTCCTCCTCCCAACGTACGTCCACCCACTCCGCAAGTAAATGCCTGCCCCGATCGATGTGCATTTCTCTCATTAAATGAAATGAGACTGGCGTCGTTTGCAATGGTTGTTCAATGGCTGTTCACCTCGATGGAACCTATGCGCTAGATACTATAAAAAAAGATACCAAAAGGTACAAAAATACATAAAGAAGATACAACTTTTTTCATACAAATACGAAAATAAGCACAGTTCAACCTAAATTATCGCGTCTAAGGCGAACATTGTGCCGACATGACGAGATCTCTCTCTCTCTCTCTCTTTTAAATCTCTTTCAATTGTGCTGACTATTATTATGTTGTCTTCCTTTTTTTTTTCTTTTTTTTTTCTAATGATCGGCGTCTTGCACGCATCTCCCTTCATAGCAAACGATGTACAACAGCTGTGAGTCGGTGCACTGTATACCCTTTAGGCCTGTTGTCCAGTCGTCGATGCTGCGAAAGAAAACGCAGTGTGCGGCAGCTTTCAGCGTAAGTCAATCACTTCCGGGACATCATAGAATCTCTAATTTTGTTCAGCATCATCAAGAGGTTTTGGGTGCGTAGATAAAGAGGACAAATAAGGAGAACTTTTGGAGAGACCGTCGTCATAATAGGCTCTTGATTAACCGGCTTGAGTATGTCCGCAGTCGTCCGTCGTAATACGTTCCGAACCTATTCCGAAAAAAAAAAGTAATAATGATAAAAAAAAGCAAAACAGATCCAATTTGCGTGTCGGAACCAATGTGAAGCGGTCAGTTAAATGCTGACCGGGACATCATAGAATCTCTAATTTTGTTCAGCATCATCAATAGGTTTTGGGTGCGTAGATAAAGAGGACAAATAAGGAGAAGTTTTGGAGAGACCGTCGTCATAATAGGCTCTTGATTAACCCGCTTGAGTATGTCCGCAGTCGTCCGTCGTAATACGTTCCGAACCTATTCCGAAAAAAAAAAGTAATAATCATAAAAAAAAAAGCAAAACAGATCCAATTTGCGTGTCGGAACCAATGTGAAGCGGTCAGTTAAATGCTGTACAACTAAATGCGATGCACGCAAATGCGTTTAATTTCATCCTACCGTGTAACGTGACATCCCATGCAATGTCCATGCTTATATGCATCGCAAAGGTCACAGATTGAATATCGTGAAACGTTTCTGTTAATGCACAGCATCGCTCTATGCAAGCGCCAATTCGGGCGGATGCACACTGTGAGACGCAGCGAAGGACGAAGCCGATGTGTGATGCTCGTTAATTTGATTGGCGATGACCGGTGCATAATTCACAGAGGAGTACTACACATGTGTGAATCAGCGGAACGAATGAGATGTAATTAATTACTTCTAATCAATAAAAAAATCAAAGCCCCTTTCTTAAAGAAAGATGGTTGAACGCGAAGCTTTCTCCCATGCAAACTGAATCAAAGTCAAAGTCCAAAGCCAACGACCATGCAACGAACCCAAGAAATGCTGAGCGACCCGATGCGATGCATATGTGATTCGATTGCTTGTTTAGGATTGTATTTTTTGAACGTTGAAGTTGAATGAAGACACATTTCGTTAAGTGGCGTAGCCTTTATTTTAGATCGTGTAGTCGTTGATTAGACGTACACACTCATACTTTCACGGACGACTCTACACCTGCCCAGTACTGCCTTGTGATCGCTGTGGTAGACGGTCAGAGGCGCTGCCGTTGCCCATACACAGGATCGGCTTTACTGGCACGGTCGCGCTTGCGTTCGCGTACGGCAGCCTCTTCTGCCATGCGCTGCACCCGCGGCCTACCCATGGTGACGGCCGGGAATGAATTGCGTGACGCGCGTAATGCAATGCAGATATATGCAGTTCGTCGGGGTAGCGTGGCGTTGCAGTTCCCATTGTTCTTATCGGTAAAACTGCGAATGTAAACTGTAGTGTTCTACGATACCTATGTCATGCACCGTTGTTCTATTGTGTGCGCAGATAGTTCCATTGTGTAAGTTGACTTTCCCGCAGTGCGTTTTCGGCGCTCACGGACGAATCAGTGAGACAAAAAGCTTCGCTTTAATATTTTGGGGTAGCTTTGTAACTGATCGATTACTTTTTTCAGTAACCAATTACATGCAACCTGTTACTTTATCGACGAGACAAGCTGTAACATACAGGCGACGCAGATTTGGGCACTTGAATTTGGCGGGGAATATTTATAGTTTTTTTTTCCCCCTTTTTTAAAGCAAAGCTTTCTATGTCTCACTGATTCGTCCGTGAGCGCCGAAAACGCACTGCGGGAAAGACAAACTTTCACAATGGAACGATCTGCGCACACAATCGTAGACAGTTTACATTCGCAGTTGTACTGATAAGAACAACGGGAACTGCAACGCCACGCTACCCAGACGAACTGTATATATCAGCATTGCATTACGCGCTTCCACCAAGTTCCACCTATACATATACCTTGCTTCCACCGTGCGCGCGTCACGCAATGCATTGCCGGCCGTCACCATGGGTAGGCCGCGGGTGCAGCGCACGGCAGAAGAGGCTGCCGTACGCGAACGTAAGCGCGAGCGCGATCGTGCTCGTATCCCGTGTGTCCGCAACGGCAGTTACCTCTGACTGTCTACCACAGCGATCACAAGGCAATACTGTACAAATGTAGAGTCCTCCGAGGAAGCAACAATTTTTTGAGCAACAAATGGACATAATTTGCGACGATCCGTTAATGTTACCCAGAATCCAAGGTCCAATGCCCGGCCCTTCAAAACAGCGGCGGATGCTGGATTTATTGTTCAAATACCTGTCAGAAATTGGTCTAATCGGAAAGCTTTAAAAATTCACCATTTTATATAGAAAAGTCTAAATTTACCCGCCATCTCACCTGTAAATATTAGTATCAGGATTTGCGCATTTCATATTTATTTTTATTCTCTTTTTTTTTTTAATTCTCCTCTGAATCTTTTAATCCAATTCCCCACCACTATACAGACTAGCATGCCACCAGTGTATACGCGCCGGCAAAAATCCGTTTTTCTAATAAAGAGCCTCTCTCTTTCTCAATAGAGTCGTCCGTGAAAGTGTGTGTGCGTGCGTGTAATCAACGGCTACATGATCTAAAATAAAGGCTGTGCAACTTAACGAAATGTGTCTTCATTCAACTTCAACGTTCAATAAGTGCGATCCTAAACAACCAATCAAATCACATATGCATTGCATCGGGTCGCTCAGCATCGGGTCGCTCAGCGATGCGTGGCCGCTGGCTGTGGGCTTTGATTCAGTTTGCATGGGAGAAAGCTTCGCGTTCAACCATCTTTCTTTAAGAAAGGGGCTCTGTTTTTTTTTTTTTTTTTTTTTTTTTTTTTTGCTGCACCACATTTTTAAACGTTGCCAGTGGCAAATAGCACAATTCTAATCCTCGATCTAAATTACTTGATGAGGCGGCCATTACAGCGACAAAAATCATTAAAATGATTAATTGAATGATTAACATGATTACGCTAATTATCTATTTGATTAATTACTTTACGGCACATATTTCAATCTACGAATTACAGCCGGCGAGTTCGCAAGGCGTATATCCACTTGGAACGAATTCTCAGGACTGCACCTGCAGTTTCGAGATATTAATTTTCAAAGTGGCCGACGAAATGCACCGCGGCCGAACAACACGTCAAAGCGCAGCTGCGCATGTGCTCTCCTGTCACATGTGTACGCATGCCACAGACTGACAGCAGTGCGCAGCACATGTGGCCGTGCTGGTATAATAAGCCCCGGCACAGTGACCTCTATTGCCTCGACTCGAGAGAGATTTCCCGGAGCGAAGTTTATACAAACGGCCGGACTCCAACGCGACCGCATCTGCCCCAGGTGAGCAAACACTGATATGCAAATGAGTGTACAAATATACAGGCCCCCGAGGAATAGATAACGGATAGGTTAACCATGAAGGCTGGTTTCGCACTCGTACTGTTGCTAGAAAGAGATCAACGGTTGTCTGCTTATTTGCATGATTTGCCCAAACGCTGAATGACTAACTGAAACTTGCTCCCCTAGTAAAGTAATATAATTTGCCGGTCCTTAATCATCCAGCATGTGTGATTGATAGCGCGATCTGTTAATCATAAAGATAAATGTCACTGACCTATTTTAATGTAACATTAATCCTAGATTATCATATATATGTGTGTAGACAGAGAGATACACACACAGCGGGATTCAAGTGAAACTATTTTTTTCTTTTTGTCTTCTTTTTTTTTTTGCATTCTGTCTGCTCACACAGTTTGTCAAGTTTAATTCAACAACTTACCAACTCTTAAATCATGAAATCTCTAGAATAAAATATTATATGAGAAAGCTGCACAGCGAAGCATCCAATACAGCATTTTAAGAAGTTTCTACTTGTCACACAATGCTTTATTCCGCGTCATTAAAAAATAATTAAAAAATAGACCGAGTAATATCAGAATACCTAACGTGGACATCAGAAAAATGTCCACGTATATTTGTTACCAAACTTTGCGGAGAAATGCATTAGCGTTCCAGTTACTTTTGTGCTTCAATGCATAAAACGACGTTTTGTTACGGAAGTAACTGGAACGCCAATGCATTTCTCCACAAAGTTCGGGAATTAATAGAAACTGATGCTATCCTGAGAATTCGTTCCAAGTGTTTCTGCCTAGCGAACTCCACGGCTAGAACTTGTAAATTGCAATATGGGCCATAGGTTAATTAGTTAAAAGCTTATGTAGTGAATTTTTATTAATTAGTCAATTATGCATTTCATTTTTTTTTCAAGTAATGTCCGCATCTTCGAGTAGACCAGCTCATGAACTAGAATTGTGCTCAGGCAACCTTTAAAAAAATTTGAAAGTGTTCGCTGAAACACCCGGCATTTACGCCATTCAGGTCTTATATAGATACTAGTTATAGGCATTTGGGCTTGGTTTGTTTATTTATTCCTAGTATTTCTGCTCCGCCTTCTGTATTATTTTCCTTTTCATCTTAAGTAGCAAGCCCAGCAATAGCAGAGCTGACATCCTCAGTTTCCATTAAACTCTTTCTCCATAGTGTGGTCGACAATATGCTTCTAGTCGCACTGTCCTATAGCGAATGCACTGACACACTTTTAACGTTAGCTGGGACGCACTGTATATGCAGTGGCTCCTGTAAAACCGGCAGCGTTGGTGATAAGTGTACAAGTTAACGTGCTCGCTGCGCGCCAAGACAGCGAGAGCAACGAACCCACGACTCAGTGCGAGAACGTCAGAGCCACCGAGACACCGCCACTGGTTTTATGATCATGAAGGCACTAAAGAGGGAGAGAGATCAAAGTGCTTCTTCCGATTTAATTCATTTCCGTTAATCCAGAATGTGCGATGTTTCTATGCGATTGATTTAATGTCCAAGTAAACACAAACGGTCCACTTTCCTTATATCGTCTGATGACGATATCGATGAGTCGAAGAAAAAGAAAGCAGGGCGAGATCCAAGGCGCACGATATGAAAGACGAAAAAGAAGGTGATTTAATTAGCTGAAGTGGATGACAGACAATGTCTTTATGGGCGAGTTGGTGGTGAACCGCATGATTTATTGTGGAAGCCGCGCTGGAGCGACAACGTTTGACCGACGTCAGTTAAACGGTTGGACCGCATTTCAACTTTATATCATCAGTTATCATCATCACAATACTAATAATAATATTCCTCATCACAATCGTCATAGTTATCAGTACAATGCGTTGGCGGGCTAGTTGGTGCGAATCCATAATTACTTGTTTAGCGCAAAACCAACGGACACGTGAAAGACGACAGGACAAGGCGCAAATTATATAGTCATAGTTATCATCAGCGCGTCTCTCGGAATAAATGGTATGCTTCATCATCATCAGCTTTGTGACGCGTAATATGCTACAAACAGACATCCCCGATACCGGAAAGTGGCGGTAACTGCAAGAAAGACACTGTCCTTAAAAAAAAGGACAAGAAAAACAATAGAAAAAGCTATTTCTGTTTCGAAAAGGCATACAGATGTCCGGTCTCGTTTATTCGACATGGCGCCGTGGCCATGGATTCGAACAGACGCTATGCTCTATGCAATTAATTCAATGTCCAAATAAAAACAAACGGTTCGTTTTCATTATGTCGTCCCCAGCCTCAGTATTCATGTTCGCTGCTAGGATTGACAAAAAAATGCACCCCCCCCCCCCTAAAAAAAAAAAAAAAAAAAAAAAAAAAAAAAACCAACTTGGTTTTCGAGACATGTCAGTAGGGCACGGGGGTCATCTGGTGCGCTGATTAGTTTAGCTGAGAGGTCGAAAACTAAGGTACAGTGTGTTCATTCGCATACCAACTGTCTCATCGAAGATACGATCATAAAAATGGACACTTGGGCAAGTTGGTGTTGCATATTTTGCGCGACGTTGACGAAAATTCGCGAACGAAAATATGGGTCAAGTACAGCATACACAGTAACGATAACGTTTAAAAAACACCGGGTATGCAACCCCGGACATTGTCAAATTCAGCCATGTTGCCAGCTCTGATTGGCCTAGCGGGCTGCTGCACAGCCTCTCTGATTGGCTGAAAACGGAAGTCGACAATGTGGCGGAACGGTAGTCTAAATTAATCCAGAATGGAGTTTCTCATTTCTCAATTTATTGTATTATATTGCCAGCTGCGTTCGTTGTTAACTATTCTTCTCGTTTATATTCGATATACCTGATGTACTACCGGAAACGGGTGAGCTTTCCCGAGCCGTTCCGAGCTTTTTTTTTTTTTTTTTTTTTCACATCTCTCGTCGTTGTCTGGATACAGAGCCAATATTATCACTATTACTTAGCATAAATCCCGAAACTATAGCGCCGCGGTTCCTATATCCCACAACTTGCGGAACAACATGCGCTCCAATTCATGTCTTTTTTAAAAGAGCCCCCTTCAAAAGAGTCCGGGCCCGTACTAAATAGAACGCATTACTCAGCCCGAAGTGTGGGGAGAGATACATCTCGAGCACTGCCCCGCTTCGATTTTCACCCTGTATTCCGAGGTAACTAATTTCGCTTGCTTGATAAATGTATCATTACATATCTACGAATTTTATTTTATTTCGCGACCACGAAGTATATTCGGAAGTTCAGTTATTGCTGGTTGGTCATCGATCGCTCACGGGAACATCGTAGGGATATGACACAGCGCTGGGGCCGTCTTCTTCACGCAGTCATCGTCGTATTCGTATATGTGCGCTGGTCCCCAGGAATCATATCCGGGTTCGCACTACGCGCGGCATCTTACGGGAACTGCAGTTATACCAGCGTAACCTCGGGCATTCCTCCCGACGTCAGTCTGTCGCACTCGTAATAAATTAAAGTCATGCGACCCCGTGGCTGACGTGATTTACCAATTTACACTTTCCGCCGACGAATGTGCACTGTTTATAGCCCTGTTTTTAACACGGACATGAACCCGGTCTATACAATGCAGCGCGACATCGACAATACAGGCATATAGTGGCGTGACACATCTATGCATTTCTGGTTAACATCCCTGCCTTCTCTTTCTCTCCTCCTCCTCCTATGACGAGTGAAAACGATCTATGCCATTAAAACTGACAAATTTGCAAGTTCCTGTCACTATACATCAGTGGTCAAACAAATGCACGAGCCAACGTTTCGACAAGGTATCTTCGCTCTCATAAAGTTGGCTCCTGCAGAGAAACTACGTGAATGTTGATCAGGTAACCTCTGGCTCATCTCGATTTCTACCTAATATTCAAAGTACGACCGAAAGTACTATCGACCAAAACGTTTACGGACCGAGGGATCTGACAAAAAGCGGAATAACTCCGCCGCCTCAAAACGCTGCCTGTTATTCCCATTTCCAGCCTCTACTGGTATATGCGAACAACATTGTGATGTACTGTTTTACTGGCTACATTTAAAGGCTGATCGGATAGTTTGCGTTTTCTGAGATCCCGTGGTCCGTAAACTTTTTTGGCCGCTATAACGACACCACATGCGTGCTACGGTGCGATCCATTCGCATCAAAAGATATAAATTCGCAAATCTAACGTACCGCCTTTTATTTAATATTATTGTGACTATTTCATTCCGATCGAATGTATATATTGCCACGTGACTGAACTTCTTGCAGCTGCTATATGTGACAAAAGATATATACATTTACAAGGCGAACCCGATGAATGGAAAATATTTAGCATATATATATATATATATATATATATATATATATATATATATATATATATATATATATATATATAGGTCAGCATTTCAATCAACACAGTTGTACCGGGACCCACTAGATCTTTTACAAAAATCCTCCGAGCATGACTTTAAATAACGGAGTCCGCACTTGACGCTCAGTAATCTCCGATTGACTGATCGTTTTCCGTAGAGAGGAAATGCAGGAAGACGCAGACACGAGCCTTATTGCGTATTCGATGGCAGTCCGATTACGACATCTCTCGACGTCGAATAACACCTGCGCAGCACCGTGACAAGGTTCTAGACTTTGTCTAATTTCTCGAGGCACGTGTTTACTGAATGGCCGTTGGCGCTTTTTTGCTAGTCATCGAGGCGCGCTATCACAACGGCGGTTAGGTTTACTAGTCTGGCGCGGGGAAATGGATGCTGGCGCACCTCTAATACGGTACAGCACGGCGAAGCCTAACGCTGGCGTCAGCTGGTAAGTGATGTGCCGAATTCAGAAAGAACTCGCGCCTAAAGGCAGTTCGAACGTTGGTAAATTGCGATAAAGCAGTGACAGATGTGGCGATAGGCAGTGATACGGCCACGGCGTCGGCATATCACCAACTCTCTGCGTTCGAGAAATGCCTGACAAGCTTGGCCCCTGGTTAGCCACTGACGCGACAGTGCACAGTCGAGGCGAAGCCGTATACGACGACGAATGGTGCGCGTAAAAACGGGACGGCGAAGGACGCAGTTGTAATAGAGTGGGCGCGTGGTTGTACCCGCGGTTGCAATAGTCCACTTCCGTTTGGACCGGCCTCGGCGGCCTCCGCCACTAGACCCGTAAAACGCCGGCGCGCGCCGGCTACCATGTGAATCAGCAGCAGCGGCGGCTGCTCTTATCTCTGCACGCTGGTGGCTGACGTGCACGTGCGCGCTCTTGTGATCGATAAAGCCACGCGCGCGCGAGCACTCAAAAACCCGCGCCGTCCGGACCACCGCCGTCGACGCAGCGCAGCAGCCGCGACGCATCGCGCCTCCTCTGACGCACGGTCACGTGGCCAAGTCCTCCTCGCTACGTTACTATAAAAGCGACCGCCTCGCCATTTCTGCGTCCCTGCCAACTGTTCCTCCGCCCGTCCTGAGCTTTTCCGCGAGCACGGTATTTCATCGTTGTTGCCACCCAAAATCCAACCATTCCGTCCCTAACCATCTCCGGCGGCTGGGACGCTTCTCCCAAGGTAGGGCACCGCGCGATTTGAGGCCTGAGCGGTGACGGCTTAAAAAAACAAATAATTTATTCGGCTCGAACAGTTGTGTCGAGAGTCTGGCGCCGGTGCTGGGTGGGGAGCGGAAAAAGTCTGTCGGGCCTAGCTGCTGTATGATAAGACGCCACTGTGCACTATCGACCGCGGACGACATTGTGGCGTGTTCTGCCTGCTGCAGGGGGGCCTGACCGCACGGGTCCGCCTGCCCAAGATCCGCGTTAGCGGGAGCGGACCGCCTTGGGACGAGAGCTGAGACCATGAAGACGTGCGAGGTTGTGGACCCCATGGTGGGGGACGTCGGCATGGTTCGTTCCATCACATCAAACCCGGTACGTCAATCACTGCTGTTCATACAGCGCCCGCGATGCATGCCCGGGCAGAGCCTGTGCGCGGACAATGGCTATGCGGCGAAAACTGCGTGTCGTTCGCAGGGGGAAATGCGAGAGCGTAGGTCGCGCGGCTTGACTTCCGAACGCAGCTGCTGTAGCGACAACGCTCGAGCACCGATCACAGATTGCTGTAGAAAAAAAAAAAAGAAAAAAAAAACGCAATCACCAGAGAGGCGAAAGGTCGGGCGTACTCTGATCCCGAAATTGCAGTCCGCGCGTAGAGACAATCGGAACACCCAGAGATAGCGCGGGCAGACAGTCGCGCACATGTGATGATTGGCCAGGCTGCAGTAGGTGTTGGCAATTCGCCACGTTCGTCACAGCTGCGAGCACTTGAAACGGCAGGCGACCCATTTTGTGTGAAACAGGCGCCTGTTATTACGTGTGAAAACGACCGTGTTGCAGCCTCGGTGCGCAAGCTGTTTTGTGCACAAGCTAACGCTGGTGTGGTACCTAATTTCAGGACAATGATCAACCCTTCTTCGTCGTTGACGTGGGTGACATTCTGTACAAGGTGAAAGTCTGGAAGCTGAAGATCCCGCGCGTCGAGCCCTTCTACGGTGAGGAAGGTTTCTTCACTGCTGCAGTTAATGCAAATGCTAGAATAAAATAAACACGCATGAGTACAAAAATTCGGTCTACGCTTTACTGAGCTGCGCTTCTAGGTAAATCGCATCTTCAAGCTCCTTTAACTAATACTGACTGCTTATTTCCTCATGCTCTTTCTGACATGAAATGTTGTAGTGCATTTTGACACGAACTGAACATCTAAATCTTCCATGTTGCACAGGGAACTGTGTAAAGAAATAATTCAAAGCGGGTGCAAACTAAGGACAGTGCATGGTATGTTTTTGCAGCTTGTGAAAATACAAAAGCATGAATTCAGAATGAATGGGAATAGTGTAACAGTTCTTAGCTGGTATGTGACATAGTGGAGACCACCATAAGCCATCTATTACTTGCATGCTGGCAGCTTTTGTTTCTTTGTCCCTGGCTTATCCCTAGAATTCCTTGCAATATTACCTAGAGGGAAGACTGGCGCTGTGCTGCTGTTGTATAGGAATGCCAGGATGTGGTGGCCTCAGACTGGCATCATTCTCGGAGAGCGAGGACACCTTGAAGGCGTGCCTGACTGGCACCGTTTCCTCTATCACAATGGATCATTCTCCGCTAAAACAGTGTGTAACAGTGTCTTTTTTTTTTCTTTAATATTACACAAAAATATTTGTATTCAATTATGAAGCATGGATATATAATTATATAAAACTTAAAGTACTGGTGGGCCACCAAAGTTTGAGGATAGGCAATACGGTCTAAGTTGTCTGTGCTACAGCTTGTTGTCTTATTGCTTCTACTCGCTTCCTTATCACTGTAGGTGACGAAATTTTAATTGAAAGATGTACGCGTGAATATAAAGATTTTGCAATTTACGTTAAGAAAGCTTTAACTGTGCAGCCGTTGCGATGCTTTAGGCCAAGCCACGTTCCGAGGCAAAGCCTCGCACACTTGTATTCTCGGGGCGACACGGCACCCGTTGGGAAACTCGCATAGACGGTGGCACCAGATCTTCCTCTAGGTAATACTGTAACAAACTCCGTGTTTATCATGTTGCCGAGCGATAGCGGACACAGTTTGTGCCCAACTTGAGCCTTTTGTCGAGGATCTGCGTAATGACTACAAGCACCATGCTACATTAATGAATGAACTGTTTCACAGCTGTCAAGTGCAATGGCGATCCAGCTGTGCTGGAACTTCTGGCTGGCCTGGGCTTGGGCTTTGACTGTGCCAGTAAGGCTGAGATTGACACCATTCGGGCACTGGGAGTGGCAAGCAGCCGCATCATCTATGCCAACCCGTGCAAGACTCGCTCATTCATCAAGCATGCTGCTGCCATTGGTGTTGACCTCATGACCTTTGACAATGAACTGGAGCTGTACAAGGTACGCGAGCTGTACCCGGCGGCACGCCTGGTTCTGCGCCTGCGTGTCGATGACTCCGGTTCAGTCTGCCAGCTGGGCCTTAAATTTGGCTGTGAAGTGGATGACGCGCCGCATCTCCTGTCTGTGGCCCACTCCCTTGGCCTTTCTGTGGTGGGCGTCAGGTAGGCATCTTTTCTGAGGGCTCTCAAAGGGGGAAGTGTGATCCGAGATATTTCAGTGTGTCGCGGGTGCCACCTAAATTCAGTGGTTATGCTGAGGAGCCGTTCTAGACATCCTAAATGCTGTGTTCCGTCCAGAGAATGGCAACATTTGACATCTATTTTTGCAAGACTCATTCACTTGCATTTCAAATGCAAAATTTTGCTCAGATGGCCATCTACAATGTCTGAAACTAGGGTTTTTTATGCGGTTTAAAATTTCTTAGCAGTTGCAGGCCACACACAGCTGCTGGTGTTCAGTGCACACAGTAGGACTTCTCTATGGCAAATCAATTAGGACTGAGCGAAATGTTATGAGCTTAGTGTGGGTGCAGTCAGCCCAATGCATTAGTAGTTCAGTTTTACAGATTGCTTTAGCAATGAACAAAACGTTTTCAACGCAGCAACAAAGGCCACGAATGTAAAACATAAAAAAAAGACGTGGTACTGGAATGGGCTTTCGCATGGAAGCAAATGCAGGAAGCTCAAGTGCAGCGTGACTTTACTGGAGCTTCCAGTGTAAATATATATATATGTTTATTTTTTTATTTAGCGAATGTATATTGCGTGCTGTTTCATGCTGTCATTTACTGCGTTATGGCAAGCCCATTTGGGCACTTGCCTCCAAAAATATTGTAGGGACTTGATACTAGTTGAACGAGATTAACAATTTGATACCTCTGGGAAGCATTACGGTTTATGAACTACCTTACAAAGTGAGGTAGTTCATAGTCTGTACCACAGTGTTCTATACTTATTGGAAATGCAAGTTCTGTTCACTGTGAGAAACATGCATGAAGAAGATTGTATGACAACATTTGGGAACTACCATTTTCTGGCATCTTTAGCCTTTTTAACTCCGAAGATTCAGCCAACCAGACAAATGGGTAAATATTAACAATGAGGGCTTGCATACTTCGAGCAAGCAGACAACGTTTTCATTAGAAATACCAACACTTTCAGCTGTGTTGTCATCCTTACCTCCACGTTTGTAAATGAAACGTCAAACTGTTGCTGAATGTCAAATGTCGCTATAGGACTGTCTACAGCTACACAAGCTGTATTCACTTAAAAAATGGCTTTTCTTTTAATCTTGCGATACCTGTGAAATATGAAAAAGGAAAAAAAAGGTCATGCCCATCAGGCCAGACATTCATCAGAATTGCTATGTTAAGTAAAAAGCAAAACAAGGACTGACAAATCTTTCCACTTGTCATGGCATTGGATATAGGATGAGGACATAGTGACGGGCACAGATGTTTCGGGGATTGAATCTCAACTGTGGTGGCTGCATTCCAATGAAGAAGGAACTTTTGAGCGCTTAAATAATCAAGATCAAAATTAACCTGAAGGCCCCCTATGCAGTGTCTCTTCAGCCAACAGTGCAGATTTGGGGTGAAAAATCCCAATTATTATTAAAAATGTGTTGTTCACGTAATGCTGTGGGGTGTGATTGCTGACATCAAAATAAGCAAAACTGAGCAAGCTTACTGCGCAATCACCACGAGAGTTTTGCCTGGTTATTTACTTAAAGGCCCAGTACATATACTTCAATGCTTCCATTTCGCTGCTGCTTGTGGACAATGGCTGTAGTGAAGTATTGCTTGTAAGCATATGGCTCGCATCTTGCGGTTGCTGCTGTACTCAGCATCGCAAGTTATTTTGCTTTTAAGACATACACTACGTTTATGGCTTCGTGGCCAGGGGCAGTATTCTGTCACTTTCGGAATTGTTTTCATGTAATGTAGCATCCAGTACAGTGCAAAAGGCATCCTGTCATTGAAATAAAAAATTGCGACACTTGAACATAACGCTGATTGTGGGGTACCATCCCTTTTCTCCTATCCTTTTCCTCTGGCTTAAGTGCTGAAAGAACGTGATGGAATCACAATGTGTCCTCAAAACACACATTGCTCACTCATTGGGTAAAGACGCACTTGTTTAGCAAAAGGCTGTCGTGAAACATGTGCTTCCGGAGCTGACTTGAAGTTGCTGCTGCTGTCGATATTAATTTTGACCACCTGGGGTTTTTGCACCCATTTATCAGTACACGGGCGTTCTTGCATTTCGCCCTTATCAAAGTGTATGAGTGGCGCTGGGGTTTTCTGGTAACATTGCTTGGGGCAGAGTGTTAGCTCTACATTCCAATCCTGCTGTCTAAGAACCACCTGCTTTGTGTTGAGGGTCATTCCACATGAAATGCCCCAGACCCCAAAAGTGGCCATCACCAATTCTCTTGAAGAAAATTGCATTTGTTGGTGATTGTGTGAATGAGGGATTCACCCAAGTATTTTTCCGTTACAAATTTGTTTTGGTGATGTAAGTGCTCTTGGAAATTTCTGCGAAATGTTGGTTTGAGGTAAATTCTAGTTAAACTGGTTACAATGACTAATCTTATTTTAGAATATTTTCCTGGCACGGTTCTTTCATGTCACGTCATAGGTGAACACATTTCCTGAGTTTAGTTGGCTCAGTTAAAAAGCACAAAAATTGTGCATTTTTAGAAATATTTGCTTATTTTGCTTACCACATTTGCTTACTATTTTTTCCTGTTGCTATATTTTATGCTAAAATAATGTTCAACCTAAAATAAAGTATTGTTTTGGAAAATTACTCCCAAATTTGGCAAAAAAAGTCACTTTTTGACAATGTTCAGACATAAGCATTAAGGCCCTCCAGATAAAAATATCTCAGATAGCTCATTATATGCACCAACTTTTCAGCTTGTGATCTAGAAACTTTAATTAGAGTAAATTTTGTTTGAAGCCAAAGAACTATTTTTGAAGTCCACAACTAACTGAAGTGTTTTTCTTGCCTCAAACAAAATTTACTCAAATCAGGTAAATGTCTAGATAATAAGATCAAAGGTTGGTGTGTATTACTTATTTCACATGTTTTTATCTGGAGGGCCTTAATGCTAACTTTAATTTAGGTCTGAATATCCTCACAGTGACTTCTTGCCGAAGTCATTTTCTCGAAATGTACTTGATTTCATAGTCGACCCTTATTTTTAGCATAAAATATAGAAACTGGAGAAAATGATAAATATTGTGGCTGATATGCTAACAATTTTTATGCAAAATGTTTCTGATGCACAATTGTTGCCTTTCTTTACTGAGCCAATTAAGTGCAGGAAATTTATAAATATGTTCACCTATGATGTCACATAAAATAACCAAGCCAGTAGAATATTCTAAAATAATATTTATCATTGTACCTGGTCTCATACTTAATTAAAAAAAGTTATCTCCAACCAACTTGTGCTTCTTTGCAGTAACTTCAAAGAGCGCTTATGCAACCAAAAACATTTTTTTTCAGCAAAATACTTTGGTGAAATCCAATTCACACAATCGCCAACTAGCCCAATATTTTCCAAGAGAATCTGTGATGGTCACTTTTGGGGCTTGGGTAGTTTCGCGTGGAATGACTGTTAGGTGAGGCCACTATTAATGAAGCGTGCCTTGTCGCTTCACCCAGTCACTTGAGTGCAGCTGTGTGTCTGCCACCTGTTTCAAGGGTTCACATTCACCTCCCAGCATGCATGTCAATTTCTCACTTTATGCGTCGCTTTGCAGCTTCCATGTGGGCAGCAACAGCCGTGAGCCGCAGTTGTTTGCACGTGCCATTGAAAGTGCTCGTCAGGTGTTTGACCAAGGCCTGGCTCTGGGCTTTCCCATGACTCTGCTCGACATAGGGGGTGGCTATCCGGGTGACCAAGGATTCCAGAAGCTCTTCGACAAGGTGGGCCACTGCATCCTTTGTTGCGAAAGAAAAGGGCTGTGTTAGTAGTGTGCTTAGTAGTCTGCGACGGCGACGCGCCCACGTCTTTTTTTCTTTAATGAGCTAAAACCTGTCTTTCGCGCTATGATATCTGGCGTTATTAGTCTGATCGTCCTATCTTGTTTTCTCGTTTTTTTTTTTTTTTTTTTTTTTTTTTTGTAGTTAGCTTGGCCCGGGTTAGCTGACTCTATATAGTGTCCATTACATCAACCTGGCCGGCTGCCATCTTGGGTCTCGATTACGCCAAGAACATACGTTAAAATAAAGTGACAAACAACAGATGCCACTCACTGTCTGAATCGATTTAAGCGAAGCTTTAAAAGATTACTGCGCAATATGGCACACCAGTGTAAGAAGCGCGCGGTCGTTTTCGGCGACTAGCACGTCCCGAACGTAACTCGCTCGAAGTGGTGAAAGCCGCGACGGGCGCACAGAGGTAAATGACAAATTGATAACAGTGGTAATACTGTGAAAACCGGTTACTATCAAAAAGCAAACCATGTTGATGTGCTAATAATTGCTCGAGTTTTACATGCCAAAACTACGATCTGATCAGGAGGCATGACGCAGTGGGGGACTCCGAATTCTGACCACCTGGGGTTCTTTAACGTGACCTAAGTGCACGGGTGTTACTGCATTTTGCCTCGATCGAAATGCGGCGGCCATGGCCGAGAATCAAACCCGCGTCCTTGAGTCAACAGCGGGACACCTCACCTGCTAAGCTAACACGGTGGTTGATGCTCACGTGACGTGGTACATTGATGTTATCATGGCAAACATGTTGCGATATTAACACAATGAGTATCTGCATATGTGACGTTACGCACAAATCATCTATAAGTAAAAGCACCAGGACCCACCTTTGAGCTCGGGGTCTTGCTCCCATTCTTTTTTATACTTTCTAGCATACTTGGCCCACTTCCACATGGTTCGATTCTCCTCTCCGAGGAGGATGCGATCTTAAGTCCAACTTATCGAAATGAATCTCGAATGTAAGCACGAAAAAAAATTAATCTCGCAGGGAAAGAGAAATGGCAGTAAAGCTTAGTGTGAGAAATATGTAGCAGGTCGAAAGCTGTGCCCGGCAATACCTCACCCAGAAGTTGTGGCCATGAACACATTGGAGTGTGTCGTCTACCCGTGCTTCCCTTCTTTCATGTCGCCGCCACAATCGCCCGACCCTATTTTATTCTTCTCACTTTTTGAGCATAGCCATGTAAGTACAGTGTACTGTGAAAAACCATCTACTCTCAGGCTCATCCCGATGCCCCGGGATTGGATGTCAGACGATGAAGCGGGGTGCAAGTTTGAGTGCGTCAAGTATCAAAGCCACCGGCTCAGACAACGGTGAGGGGGGGGGGGGGGGGGGGGAGATTTCGCGAGCGCACACACACACACGCGGCCGGCTCAGCCAGCTAAAACGTAGCCCTCAAGATTTGTTTGTACTCCATCAGAGCCACCTCTGGAGTGTGGATTAGGGCGCCACGTATAGTCCAAACACAGCCAAGTCGCAGATTTTTATAGCCCAAATATAGCCACATAGCCAGCTCGTCCAAGTCGACACAAACTTTTTTTCTGTAGCCCAATTTGGCTATATATAGCCAAACCTGGCAACACTGCTTGTGGGTACTTTATTTGTGCTGTAGGCACTTTGGAAAATGGTTGGTCTGACTTTTTGTAGTGCGACAAGGTTCCCTGGCTACTTGGCACTTGCATTGTGAATGCCTGCATGTTATGCAGTAATTGCCAAAATAAATGAATCCAACAAGTGCTTTGTATGCTAGTGCAGTTTAATAATTTAGGAATGACTGTCACTGATGCTTCTTACTGTATTTCCATTCCTCCATGCTTCTTTTTCCCTTTCATGCTCTAGTGCTGACGTTCTTTTACAAAATATGCCGTATTTATTCATGTAACTGGGGGTGCGGGTTATACAACCGCCCATAAAGAAAAAAATTTGTGCGTATATCAAGTGCAAATTTCATCATACGAGGAGAGTTCAAAAACAAACCGAACTTTTAGTACATCTTTTTTGCTTATTGCACTGCAGTCGAACCCGGCAGGATATATCGAATCTGAAGGGGATCACAACAAATTCGTATTTCAGTATAAATTCAGTATATAAAATTCGATATATATATAGTTTTCAAGGGGATTTTACAACTGTTCAATATACACAATAGTTTGTTATGTGGGTTTGATATACTCGGGTTCGACTGTAAAACATTTTAAGGACTGTCCCCCTCCTACTGGCAATACTACACTGTTCCCATCGCTTTTTCTGTTTTTGAAAAACCTCCTGGAACACACTTTCTGGGATGACGCGCAGGTGTATTGTTGCATTGTCCTGAACCTCCTCTGGTTTCGAAACGACATGCATTCAACGTAGTTTTAAGTTTAGGAAACAGGAAAAAGTCTGCCAAGGCTAGGTCCGGAGAATATGGTGGATGGGGCAAAACGGGAGTGTGATGTTTTGCTGGATAACGCCGGACATGGAGCGACGTGCGAGCCGGCTCATTGTCATGTTCAACATCCAAGTTTGGTTTTCCCACATTCTTACTGCATACTGCATTGCTCAAACGCACTAGAATTCCCTAGTAGACTTCTTTGTTTACCCCATCTGACTATGTGGTACAAATCTGATGGACAAAGCCTTTGCAGTCATAAAAAAACAACCAACATCTTGATCCTTGAGCGACTCGTGAATGCTTTTTTGGGACGAGGAGACCCTTTGCCCACCCACTGCGACGACTGCACCTTAATTTGAATATCACAGCCATACACCCACGTCTCATCACCTGTTATGATGTTATTCAAAGAATGTTTGACATTGGCAGTGGCAGGCAGTTCTTGCCTGATTTCAACACTGGTCTGTTTCTGATCGTCAATCAACAAATGCAGCATGAATTTTACACCGACACAACGCATCTCAAGTTTGTCGCTCGAAGTTTGATGGCATGATCCTACGTTGATGCCCACTTCGTCAGCAACTTCTCGAACAGTTAAGATTTCCACAAATCGCAGCATGAACGCTCTCGGTATGGTCATCTGTTGATGTTGAAGGTCGTGCATGCTTGGGATCGTCACCAACTGGTACTCTGCCGTGTTCAAGAACGCTTAAACCACTTGTAGCACTGTGTGTGACTCGTACAGTCCTCCCCGTATGCTTGGCTAAGCAGTTGAAATGTCTGTGAAAGTTTTGCAAAGTTTGTAGCAAAATTTCACACAAAGTTGTTCTTCAAGCTTTTTCATTGTCACTTTGGCACTAATCAGACGAACAGCTTGTGCACGTACTCACTCCAGTGGCTGCAGCTCGCCAACTAACGGTCAGAGCAAAATGCGGCAAATAGCAGTTTGTTGTCTAAACCTGCTGCCACGTACACTCGGTAGCTGCAGCGTGCTCCCTGTGCTGGTTGGCACGCTATTTCAGAAGTTCGGTTTCATTTTGAACACGCCTCATACAACACTAAAATTCTTGCAAAAAGTATGTTTCTCATATCATGTGAAAGCTTTACCATCAGCTTCTGCTGCACTAGGACGGCTGTTGAGCGCAACTCATTCAGAGTTCTAGTTTGCTGGTGCCGCGTGCACTATTCACTAACTAATAAACGCAAAATGGCGATCCGTAAAGAGAATCCATGGCCATGGAGGGGAGCTTCAACACGCACGAGTGGGGTTTCCTAGGAGATAACGAAACTAAATGGCGGAAAACCTGGCTTTAAAGTGTGACTTCATGGCAGTGTGGCATGCTGTCATGAGGCCACACTTCAAGGTCAAATTTGACCGCAGTTAAACTTGCTTATAACGAACCTCCATATAACGGAATTCCTGGATATATTGAAGTTTTTCTATTCCCTGCCGTTACTCCATAAAAGTACATGTATTTGAGATCTCTACATAAAAAAAGTGGCAGCGGGGAAACCCCCTTGAAATAACGAATTTTTCCCGCCAACAACCTAGAGATTTCACCCCAAGTTTTGTCGTTTTTGCACAAGCAACAACCGGAAGCACCTTCTCTGCCGAGACGGAATGCGAAGCGGTGGCGGCGCGCTTGACGTGCTCGAATTCATGGCTACTGCGAGGCGGCCTGCATCCCTCGACCTGGCGATCTTGCCGCCGTGGACGTGACCTTTCCCCCTTCCTTCATTCAAACCTGATCCCGCTGCTTGCTGCAGCTGTTCTAGCCCACCAAGCCAGCACTTTTCCAGTTTATGTTGCCGAAGGAAAAAAAAAATGCATTTTTTTTTTTTTTTTCAACATTCAATCGAGGCGAAAGAGTGGCAGCGCCACTCTTTGGTTACTGCACTTCACTTCACTACCCTGACACTAGGTGACACTAGGTGACGCTATGACGCCATCATGTCGCTCGCTCGTTTCCGACGCCTCACGCTTGTGCGAAACGACACGCATCCAGTACCTCATGTAACATTCGAAAGATGAGTGCTTCGACAGAGAAACGCAAGGAAAACGGGTGCACATTAAAATTGAGGGCGCGTTAGAATGGAGTAAATACGGTAAGCGTTTCTTTTTCTAATTTTCGTGCCAAACCTGCATATAATGAAATCCTCTTTATAACAAAGTTTTTCGGGAATTTGTCAATTTCGTTATATCCAGATTTAACTGTATAACCTGCACCCTAACTTTACACTTACATTTCTTGATTTTTGTAGCGGGTTTGAGCGCAGAAATACGGTAACACAGTGCCACGCAGTATGACAAAGCATCTCGTTTCCATTACAAAATAAAAAGCAACTTTAATTTAATTGTAGAGGCATGTGTAGAATTAGAACTTGTAGCCATCGACAAAATTGTTGCTTGCGACAAAATGTTCTCCATCATATTGCAGACTACAGCATTTTGAAAGGCTAATGGTGTATGGTGGTTTAGCTGCTTTATGGCTTGTGCAGTAGTGCTTTGTTTTGATATTCTGGTTCACACAAAATTCATTGCCATGCCAGCACTGCTCATTGTGCCTTTGTCTGTCCCTTCATCATTTCAGATTGCGTACACCATCAACACCAGTTTGGCAGAGCACTTCCCCGAGGAGAGCGGGGTTCGGGTGATCGCAGAGCCCGGCCGCTTCTTTGTGTCGTCGGCATTCACGCTCTACACAACTGTGATTGCCAAGCGCGAGGCTGGCGGTCGACCCATGTACTACCTCAATGACGGCGTCTACGGCTCCTTCAACTGCACAGTCTTTGACCATGCTGAGCCGGTGCCCTTTGCACTGAACAGCAGCGATGGCCCCCTGCGCCTCTGCTCCCTTTGGGGACCAACGTGCGACTCCATGGATATGGTGTTGGAGGACGCGCTGCTACCAGAACTTCAGCCGGGCGACTGGATCGTCTTTGAGAACATGGGTGCCTACACACTGTGCGCTGCGTCAAACTTCAACGGCTTCCAAAAACCAGAGGTCAAATACATGCTGACATACTCCGCCATGTGAGTAAACTACATAATGCAGTAGCATTTGAGGCCACTTAGGGTGGCTTTGCATGGCGAGCGATTTTTTTATACATTTCAAGAAGATGCCTGTGCAGCAATTTTTCTAGTTTTTTTTGCAATGAAGAGTTTGGAAGAGGAATGTGTTTGTCTCCCATACTCTTTCACACTACGTATTAGCAGTGAAATGTTTCAAATATTTCACTTTCTGTGCTTAAGAATAAATACTTTGCTGACTTGCCATTGACTTGCAACACAAGTAGCTTGCAAATAAGTGTTGTGCAACAGCAGCATTGGAGACTATTATATCTCCCTGGGGGTTGCTTTAGAATTCCATACACCCAGTGGGCAGCGTAAAACATTTCAGCCTGCAGAATAGGTAGCTGTTGTCCTTGCCCTTTCTATGGCACATCTCAATCCTGTGTACAGCTTCAAACAATACTGCATAAAGTTGGTGTCTAAGGGTCCCGTGAGCTGTGTCTTTCTACTTTCGGAAGTGCTAATATATGTGCATACCCATTGGTGTCTGCCACAGGAAACGATTGACACAACACAGTCTTATGTATCCATGAACACCTGCAGTAACTGCTGTTCCAGCACTAGCATAATAAATGACGTGTATGCAAGATTTAATAAGCCCCAGGAACCCAGAATTTAGTTTTGATAAGCCTGAAATGGTAGGAGAATGTGTTGTACTAAGACAGTTTATTCATTACACAATAATATATATATATATATATATAAAAAAGAAAGTTCTCTTGTCAGTCTTGCAAACCACAGTTGCAATGTTAGATAGTCCAGATACATTTCTGTTCACTTCCAAATAGTGGAAAGCACTGTGCGTAGGCAGCATCGTGGCCTGTGATCTTCCCTGATTGATTTTGCTGCACATTCTCTGTGTTGCATTAATTGTGGTTCAGGATAGGTTCTAGTACTTCCAGCGAAGAGGTATTGCTGTGCATTTGTGGCCTGTGGTCAGTCATTTTCTTGTCTTGCTTCTTCTGCAGGGCACAGCTGCAGGGCATGTCATTCTGGAATAACCTTGCTCGCCACCTGGGCACGGCTGTGCAGCAGCCACAGCCGGACACGTGCGGAACAACTCCAGGGCAGGGCGCGGGGGCGGCGTTTGACGTGACGCCGCCCCCGCTCGCGGAGGTGCATGGCTGAAGACTAATAAAAAATAAAGGCGGCACATTTCAAAAATTCATTCGCGCAAGGCACTGCTGGCACTGGCCGCGGGACCTTTCTTGAGCGTGCACTGGTTTGACAAGGCGAAGCGCTCCGCTGCTGTCATGTCATCGGGCAGATCCTGCACCAAGTCCGGTGCGTGGCTGCGTTCGATGCTGTCGATGGACACGTGCACCCGTGCCAGTGCATTGTCGAGGTCGCGCGCCAGCTCCTGGTTTGATGACTCCTGAGTGATGTCATAGGCGTCCAGGCTAGCCACTGCATCCATGGCTGGCGTGGGTGGAGCGTCCTCATCCCTGCATTGCATAAGGCAGGCTTGCTTTCTGCTGTGAACAACCCACTCTGAGACCATTTAGGGACACCAACCACGCAAAGAAATATAGTTCTATTTGCACAGAATCCAATGTAATAAGCTTCTTGAGAAAGGGGGGGTGTCACATGCTGATGTGCAATAGCAAGTTCAGCTCAGCATCACTTCGTTTCTGAACCAATGTGGTGAGCAGCTGCACAATGAAGTCGCTACAAAGGCCTCAGAATTGTCTATGGTTGGGCAGCCTCTACAAACAGTTCAACCCCAGAACTCTGGCGTTAGTTTGCTCGTATTAATGCTTCAAACAGCATGGGACTTTTGTACACTTCATCCTTTTAGCTTCACAATAATTTTTATTTTTTCTTACGATAACAGTGCTGTCATCTCAAAGCTGCTGTCCTGCAATGATTAGCATCAGTAACGCTCTAGTTTCTACCATTAGCTGTAATTACATAACAATGAACTATAGCAGTTGGCACTTGACTGCTCAAAAGCATGCCACATGGCTGAATTGCAAATTGCTAAAAAGAGCCTCGATGTGCACCCTGAGTGAAGCCATGCCAAATTGTGGACTAATACGTGTCCTACCATCATTCCCTTGGTGGTGAAGTGGCTGCAGTGCCAGATTTTCTTCTAGCAATGTCAATAGGAAACTCCATGCCCCTTTTAAAGGACCGTTTATAGTCCGACGTAACGCGCGCACTACCTCACGTTGGCAAAAACAACCCCCTCTATAGTCGAGCGCACCAGCGGCTTCCGACGCGACCCGGCGCTGAATGGGCTCCTGACCCATTCGCGCGTTGGTCGCGCCAACTGCGCTGACCCACAATGCATTTCACGCGATGAAATAAAGGCGCCCACGCTGTATGGCTGACGGTCGTAGACAGCCGCTCAAAGCAGCGCACAGGCTTGGGATCGTTCTGCGCAAGCTCCAAAGATAACAGCTGACGGCGTGCGCATTCGGAGTATAGAGGAGATGGCGTTTCGGCTGGCGCAGCGCAACCGGCGTAGCGTGACTGGCCGATAACATCCGACTATAAACGGGCCTTTAGTCTTTCGATAAACTTGAGATGGATGGTTCATGGACCTGGCTTTTCACATCAATGTCTACAGTTTCTTGCAGTGATGGGAACTACAAGCGGCACATATAGTACTTAGTTGGCTCCTTCATTGCCACAACACTTTCAGAGATGACAGCCTCACTGTGATGCAAAACAAAAACCATGCCAATGGCCAAATTTGCCTTTACGTCTTATTGCCACGATAGCATCAACTACAACAAGCCTTTCTGCAGAACAGCTCTGCATTGCAAATAGCAAGGCAGCAGAAGATTTCGACACATTTGTGCACTCTTCAAAGCCCCGCAAAAACAAACTTCCATTTGCATACTGATGGACATGATAGCAGGTGAGGCCCCGAGACATTTATTTACATGCACTTCGCATTTTAACAGATGAACGTTGGAGTGCCGAGTTCTGTAAGTTGCAAATGCCAAAGGATGAATGTGTGTAATAAAGTTCTGCACTGCACATCACATTATTGGTAAGGCATCATGCACAAACAGTGGTAACAGCAACTAACATAGGATATCAGTGTGAGTTGCAGTTACACTACAGCTGACATCACTGAAGTCGTGGAAGGCCCCTGTCCAGTCCTAGTAGACTTTTTTTAAGGGGGTTTGAGTGAACTTGCAAAAACAGTTCCTGAAAAATTGCTTTTCATTGGACAGCATTTCCTAATGTCACCTTCAGTTTGCAAATAAACATGTCTGAAATGAATGAACTAGCGAGTAACTAGTTTCTACTCTTGCAAAGTTCGTCGTAATTTTCATTACTGATGCCCTAAAGCAACCACCTTATCTGTCGTTGCACACTGCTTCTGAGCACAGAGAAGAAATAGCCTCACATTTCAATTAGAAAATGCAGAAAAGATTAAGGCAGGCAGGCCCTAAACCTCTGTCACAACCAACGATTACAAAATCTACTAACCACAGAGGCCCCCAGCAGTCCAATGTATATCGAGGACACTGTGTCAGCCGGCCTGCCTGTACAAAAAGAACAACACTTTCGGAGCAGCATGGCTCGAGCGGTTACTTTATAGGGCTCTTCTCAGAAGTGGACCCTCAACAACCGGAGTAGAGAATGGGATGGTGATATTTCGTAGCACTGCAATAGTATGCAACCATTTTTTGTCTTTCAAAAACTATGTTTACAAGGATATTCAATGTATCAGAAATCTGATGCACCATGACAATGTAAGACAATACTTTCCGCCATTTTCACCTTTCATTGACCATGACCAGTTATTGCTAGGTACACACCCGGGCTGGTCGATTTCTGTATTTTGGACTACAGCTGTGACTAGCAATTGACGACGGCTGTCAAGTGTGGCAGAAATGAGATGCCTAACTGCAGCACATTTATAGCCAGCTTAAAGCGCTCCTAAACCACCTTTCTCGTTTTCAACACATTTTAAATAAACATACACATCATGTGCAAAACGCCGTGAAGATCACCTTAGGCAAACATGGTAGGGCTATGCATTGCGGAGAAGCTACAAATTAAAAAAAAAAAATCTACTGTTCTCTTCTTTGAGCTTTTCCGATCCCTTATTTGCATGTCATGACATCAGCAGGGTGTGATGTAATCAAGGTAAAAGCTGTTGAATGGTCCATCAACAACAGATGAATGCCGGCTGTGCATTCAGAGAAGAGAGGGGATTTTGCCATTGTGCATCACTGATCCTTCTGTCAGGGTTTGTACACCTTGAAATCCTTAAAAACTCTTGAATTTGGAAAGAGATATTCAAGGGCCCTTAAAACTCCATGAATTCCCTGAAAACTGGAGTTTAGGGCAACATTTAAACATTCAAAGTAACAAACTCTGCATCAGGGCTACGCCATGAACACTGTCTATCTGGAAACATTCTTAGATATTTTCTTCCCCGAGTGTCGTTAGGCAATGCAATGTGGCGTGTCCACAGCCACCAATGACAGGCGTGTTTAAATTACCATTGACATTGTGGAGCTAGATAAAGCCTGATAAAATAAACAAGCCGTAGAATTTTTTTTTTTTTTTAATTTGCTAGCTCGTTCACACTGCAGTCATCATGGCTCCATTTTCGAGCAGTAAGCTCTAGAAATGCCTGGCGAAAAAAGTAAGTTTCTGCCATTTGGCTTTAACGTGATGAGTATCTTTGGCTGAAGCTGGACACTACTAACCGTCATGCATGCTAGAAGCCGAATGAAATCGTTAATTACAATGGGAAAGTCAAGTTTGAAAAGCCACTTGAAGAGCTCGAAGCATGTGTCGTACTCAGCAACTCCAAGAAATTTCAGCTAAGATGAATGAGATTTCACGATTTTCCAGTGTATGTGTATGACAAGGTCTGTTTCGCCTCCTTGAAATTTGGTATATGTCATCCTTGATATCCTTGAATTGTCTTCGTATTATGAGTCGACTGTTCTGTACGAACCCTGCTATGCAAGCTTTCGTTCAATCAACGTTGCATGGAGAGCAAACGGAGACGAACAATGGCAGAGCCCTTGTGCTGGTTATGTATCCTGGTCTGGTGACGTGAGCTGTATATTTTGCTGCACTGTGCTAAGTGGGTGAGACAGAGTTTAAAGAAGCATGCAGTGAAGAGGAAAGAGCTCCCATGGGAAGTGTAGCAAAAGCAAGCGAGAAAACGCAGCAGGTGCGCAGTCATTCATCAAGCACCTGTAACTCTGCTACAACGCCATCATTCCCAGAAATTCTTCTGGCTGTATGTTCATTGTAGGCTGGTACACAACTACCACTATATATTGACACGTGACAATATCCAATCCTTGAGCTCAGCATCATTTAGAGGCCCTTTAATTTCGTTCAATCACCATGACACTTGCCTAGATGCCCGTCTTTATACTGTGGCTATCGGTAGTCGCCGACAGGAGAAATTGCTTGGCACACATTGCATGCAGAAAACAGTCCCCACAGTTGTAGCTCGGTGCATGATGCCTGCCTCGCACTGGTGGTTGGCATAATGAAGTAATGGGCAAGTTATTGATAAATGGTTTCAAGATCCAAACTACTAGTGGGCAGTGAAACTCTTGCTGGCCAATGTGAAGAGAACACAGCTGCGTGCGATGCACATTCTCCAACGTGCTGACCACTATATATCTATGCATACCATAGACTGTTTCAGTTTTGGTCCGCTATGGTAGTGGCTGACTGCCTGTAGCATTCAGCTGCTGACTGCAATGTCATCGGTTCAAGCCTTGGCTCCAGTGATAACATTTTTATGGCAGCAAAGTGCTTGTCTAATGAGATCTTGGCACACTTTGTTCCGCCCTCCCCCCCCCCCCCCCCATGCCAAAAATAAACGTTTGGACTGCTTCACACATCAAAATACATGTGTGAATAAATTGACATTCACCCAATTCATTAACCCTTTCACTGCTGGGTTCTTTTTCTCACTGCTCCTCACCCCCTGCCGGGTATTTTTTTCATGTTTGTTCAGTGGAAATTTTATGCTAGTAATGCACCATGATACTCCACAGGACATGTGAAGATATTCATCAGCAGTTCTTGAATTTCTTCGTCCGTCAAAGTGCGGACGCACGTGGCGCGCCAACTCGCCATGGCTGCTGCGCTCTCCTGAGACGAAGCGACGCGGGTGTAAACACGTGTGCTCCATCTGTTGTCTAAAATTTAATTTACAAGTTCTATGTGTTTAGGTGACCTCTCCATAGATGGCAGGACATGAACGCAATTTTTTTTTTTTTTGCACGAGTTGTCTCGGGAGTGGCAGGGAGTGAGTTTAAAAAGCAACACGAGTATACTCGGGAGTAGCAGGGGGTGCGCGTGGGTGTTTTCACGAGTTATGTCAGTAGTGGCAGTTAAAGGGTTAAAGAAAGGATACCTGCGCTGAGAAAAAGGCTTTCCTTCAAGCACAATGGGTATTAGGTATATAACTGACGACACATGTGATAACGAAAGGAGTGTAAATTATAAAACGAAATGATTTAGCACTCACAGCCTGAAAAGAAGTTGTAGTGGTTGGCTTCAACAAAAAAAATCTGCACTGTGAAGACGACAAGTGGGGCTTGCCTCTGGTCATGCAGTTACACCTCGATATAACAGTCGGTAACAAAATCAGCAATTTACTTCATTATATTGAAATTTTGTTCTACTGAAATTTGACCTTTTATGCAAATAAGTATGGTTGCTGATGAACTTGTTTTACAAGGAAAGGGCTCCATGTTTTCCGAATTGTCGGGTAATTGGCCAAAAAGAAAGTTTGAACGAGAAAATTTCTTTTTTAAAACTTGAGAGTTTGCAACGCAACATACGGTTTCACGCCGTGTCCATGATATCTTCACACTGATGATACGAAGCGAGGCCAGTCACGTTTTCGTGTCAACTCCGCAACCGCAGCTGATGGTGCCACCCGGAGTGGGACGATGCTACTATGAAAAGCGGCCGGCAGCGGGGAGCAAATGCTTCATCTGCCTCGCGCTTCAATGCGACTCCAAAACTCTAGGTTATGCAACCTCCAGTACTAAATGCACAGGAAGACGGCACACATGATGCTATGCCATCTTGGCATGCCCACTCTTGGCACACGCTGCAGATTACCCCTAAAACAAGGTGCATGGGCTGTGTGTGCGCTCAGCCATGCTGATAGTCATGCGCAGCCACGGCTGCGCTAGCAAAGAATACGCGCACCAACCAGCCTCCTCCCCTCACGTGAGCTTGATCGCGTTAACGCAAGCTTGCTCCCCTCCCCGCCTTTCCCGTTGTTCGCACGGGAAGACAGCGCTAATCAAGCCACCATCCTACTCGGATCATCCTCGCATGCTTTTACTCACACCCACAGCACGCAAAGCACTATAGGATCTTATTGCACTTGGATTTTATACGGAACCATGACGCTGCTCCAGTCGCTTTCAGTCGCGCATGGCAATTTGAGAGGTGCATTTGCAAGCAGCCACTTCCAATTCAACCATTTGATCATCTGCATCTGCGGATGATTCCATTTATTGTATTAGTCTTCCTTTGCGGCGCGCATGAAATTTCATCACATTGAAATTGTGTATAAACACATTTTGTTATGTTGAGGTTCTAAATACAAGCTGTTCTATGGAAAACAATAATAAGAAGTTAAATATACTTTGTTATATCGAGAATTTCATTATATTAAAGTTTGTTATATCGAGGTTTAACTGTACTAGCATGAACTGACCCGACATTGCGCAGATGTTATAAACAGTCAGAAGCAGAAAGGATCCAGGAGGAGCCCTTCCCACAAAGACATGCTGCACCTGCTATCTGTCCTTCCATGCCTCAAAAGGAAAAAAAAAAAAAAAAAGGAAAAGGGTCTTTCATGGCTCACACAAGCCCCATGAAAAAAGTGTCACAGCAGTTCCACCGCAAACGCACCAGTCACGCTCGTGGTACGAACACATGCACTCGTGAGGAACTCCAAAGAAAAATCAGCGGAGGTTTATCTTGATGTCACTTTTGTAGAAACTCCTTACCACCCCATGCAAACAGAATGGACATCTGCCATTACCAAGAAGGTGTATTGTTAATAGGAAGAGTACAAGTGTTGCAAGCCATTGCCATCTTTTGGGCTCCTTGTACAAAACCTCTTCTCATGGCACCACTACATTGCCCAATGAGGACAAAGGCAGGGATGTGGATCACAATGAGAATGAAATAAGCACAGGCAATTGGTTGGCACATGCATATGAATTCAGCGCTAAGTGCATTTTCTAGAGGCATTCTTGGCATGCCAGTAACCGTAACGCTCTGACGTATCCAGACACACCTCACCCTGCAACTTAAAGAGGCACTAAAGAGAAGTATTAATTTCAGCGTGGTTACTTCATAACAATCATGGACCCGCAAATAGGCCAATCTTTCTTCGAGCAGTGGCTTGCTACAGCAGATAGAGCACAAAAACGAAAAGCAGGGGTGTGCGAATACTCGGTTGGATACGAATATTCGAATCAAATCGAATATATTGCTGGCTGCGCGGCAGCAAACACGGTTCTTAGCATTTGTTTCTATGTAATCTAAGTGCTGAATTTTGCGATTATTTCGTGCTGCTAGCGAAATTTTGCCTGTAAGGCACACTTAGCCGCTAAACGTCTAAACTTAACGGGCAAGCCAGCCTCTCAGTAGCAAGGGGCACAGGTTTGTGGAGAGCAAGGGTGTTTGCAGCGCCACCCCAATTCTGAGCTTATCGCTTGACAGCACGTGCTATGATGAGTTACGACTGGCACAGGGTCAAATGCCTCCGAGCTGACAGGCATTTGATGTGGTATAATAAGGCACAGGCTGGTGAGGACAGCTAGTGGGAATTACAAAATTTTCCTGGTTAACATGAGCCAAATACACAATGTTTTAGTATAACGGCTTACAAATATAGCTTGTTAACACTGACAATTTAATTGCAATGTTCCAGCATAACAAATTAACCCAACTTGCTAATAAATGCATGTGCACATCATTATTCGATTTGATATTCGAAGCTGTCTTTGTATTCTATTCGTATTCAAAAATTTTGATATTTGCACACCCCTAATGAAAAGTTGATGGCAACACGTCTTTAAAAGGTAATTTTGGCAGCGCCTGCATAGCGCTAGTGTAAATTTTTAAGACGGAGAGAGACAAAAACAACTACCTTACATTTAAAAGGGAATTCCACTGTGGTAGCTGTCGAGAGCGCACGCATCTCTTTGCTCTCGTGTGCACTGGAGTTGACGCTGTCACCATTCGACGGAAGAATTGCTTGCATCTACATTATCCATATCGCTTCACCCTTGATGGGCTGGCGACCATAGGGTGGCCAGCGAGACATTTATTGACCCACTTACGCCGAGTGTTTAGATACTGTGCGAACGTGCAGTAGTCGGGAGCAATGACTTCGCCCCACTTGTCAAATCGTGGCTCGCTAGACAGGAGACACGTTTTCGCACCCCTGCCTGGCCACCGTACCGACAAGGCCCTCATGCAGCGCCTTGCCAATGCTACCTCAGGCAAGACGGCCACCATCCTGCCTGCAGACCTGCCATCAAGAGACCCGAGCTTAGCACGGCAACAGGAGACCACCGCAGTGCAGAGCGCTCCGCTTTGCAACAAGGCAAGATAATAACCTTCGTTAAAGCCAGCGACAGCTCTCCCTTCGTTGTCAGTTCCACTCACACCTTTGAGCGACAGCGAATAAGAAATGGGTACGGCCACATGCCGCAAGCGTCGAAGAGAGCGAGAGGATGGCATTGACGACGCGCGGCACAGGTGGAGAAGCAAGCAGCTTCTCCACCTGCTGCTGAGGCCACAACCAATCGGGCAACTGTTGTCGATGAGCTGCGGCAACGATGTGTCGAGGTCGCTCCATCAAGTGAGCAAGTCGTAGCGGGTGCCCCAGGTTTCGCTAGGAAAGACTGTAGCAGCACGCCAGCCACGTCCCAGCTGTGCTGCAGCATCTCCTGCCTTGCAGACCATGGCGCCCGCTGATGTCTTCACTGCTGTCTTCAGCTGCGCGGTGCCTGCTTGCCCGAAGCCCCGCAACGCGGCTACGGTGAGCAAACACGACTCTTCCGATCCGTATCGCTCCGGGAAGGTGGCTTCACCCTGGTCACACCACGTTTGCACCGCATCAACTGCGAGGGTTAAACTACTGGTCTTCCTGCTGCTGCCACGCTCCCGGTAGCGTCCAACAAGGCAACCACCTGGGATATTCCTGGCATGGCTCTTATCCGGCCTGCCACAGTGGGTGCAACCTTTTCCCGCACCTCCTGCCTCAGTATTGCCTAAGTGCTCTCTGCTCTTCCCAGTGTGGTCGAGGTGCAGGTGCACAAGCGCCTGGACATCTTAGCCATGGATGCGGATTCTCCCAGGCCTGCTGACCAAGACCTGCTGGACAAGACGGAGCTGGCAGAAATTGCAGCTGTTGCTCGCCCCCCCAATCCTAGTGCACGGGCTTCGTGCACAGGATCGATAGGGACATTTCTGACTACGAGCTACTGGCGGCGGTCTCCTCTTCTATGTGTGTGGTCTCCATCAAGCATAGCTGGGCCACAGTGACATTTCGTTCAGCGGCGACAAGCCCTCTGGAATGCATTCACCTTTACCAGATGCTGTTTCCTAGAAAGCCGTTTCGACTTCGCCCACGTCAGTGCGCGCAATGTGGACACTACGGTCACACTACTACAGCCTGCATTTTCCCGGAAAGGTGCCTGCGGTGCAGCGGGTGACACTACACGAGCTTCTGTGAGCAGCGACGGCCTCTATGTTAACACTGCGGCGGACCTCCCTCTGCAAACAATCCGTGGTGTGCGCGCTGGCAGGAGGAGCGCAAGGTGGCAACACTGGTGGCTGCTGCTCCCAGTTCTCCCTGTCGACAAGACGCCTGAGCCACAGTGCGGGCTGAGGCTTCCTGGAGACCATGATGATCAATGGCCCTTTGGCGTTACCACGCTATCCAAGTGTGACGGCCGCAGTTACGCCGCTGTCACCTGTGGGTCGGCGTTGGGATCAGAATCTTTCACCAGGCAGAAGACAACCGCTGGAGTGCTGGATCTGGTGCTGCCCACTCTGCAATCCCAGCTGCAAGATGAAGGAGACGCAATTGGAAGGCTTCCATCAAGCTGTCTCAGGCCTCAGAGTCTGTAGCACAAACCACGTTGCTCTCTACTTCGGAAGGAAGGCCTGCTGCCTGCCCTCAGCATCTGACAGCAGTCGAGGCTGTCCCTTCCATCCTAACAGCGACGATTCGATCTGCTACCGCGAACAATTCGCCTTCAAATGCAGCAGCTGCTATGAAATCTCTACAGGGGGAGCTTGAGAGCTTGAAGCTGCTCCTGCAGTCTGACTGCCCTGCTACCAGAGTATCAATACACTACGCGGCAGGTGGCAAGGCCAAACAGGGGAGTCACCATAGCTAATGCCGGGGGAAACTGCCGCCGCCGCCCGAAGGTGCTGCAGTGGAACACGCACTCATTGCAGCGACCGCAAGCTGACGTCTTGGAGAGTCTCCTGCGGGGCAATTACGACGTACTTACCCTGCAGGAAGTTGGTGTGCCAGCTGAGGCACACCACTCCGCGGCTATATCAGGTACTCCAGCATCATGGCATGCTCCTTAGCCTTCTGGTCTGCGGCCCCCTGCCTGGATGCTAGCAATCCGCAAGCTGCCCCACACTGTGCGGTCTATGTGCGCTGCTCCATCCCTCACGCCAAGATCCCAGTTGCTGACTTCTGACCAACAGACCAATGGAGTGCTGTGCGGTGACCGTGCAGCTCGAATCCGCGGACACTACTGTGACAAGCATCTATGTGCACCCCTGCCGCCCCTGGGATGCTCGCTGCCTGTTGCCACTGTCTGCCTGTCTGGGGCAGGAGTGCGTCCTCTGTGGTGACTTCAACGCACATCATACAGCCTGGAGTAGCCGCTGCTGCAACACCCGTGGCACTTGAACACCCGCGAGAAAACTTGAAATATGTGGCATCTGACTGATGCTGTTGGCACTGCACGTTAGGCCCGGAATTTTTTTTCAGCTCCATTTGGAACCAGGAAAATGCAGGCAGGGGTTTCAAGCTAACAACCTACCAACCTAAACTGATTCGTGTTTCTCTTTAGTGCTCCTTTAAGAAAAGCTTCCAGTCCCACATCACCGCAGGCTGCCAGACATACCTGATGCTGAGCAAGATGTATTTGTCCGGCACAAGGCCGTCCTTGCCGTCAAAGTGGCCCCGCCACCAGTCTGCCGATACCTGGCTGTAGAGCACCAGCCTGTCACCCCGCCGGAACGACAGCTCTCGCTCCGACCGTGCGACAAAGTCGTACTGCGCTGTCGCTTCCAGAACGTCTGACCCTGCACGATACGAAGGCCGCATGTTCACTCGTATCTGCGTCAGTCTCCCCAGACCAGAGCAGGGTGTTACTCACTTCCAAACAGGGAGATGTCAGGCTCACTCGACAGGGCATCTGAAATGTAGCAAAGTCAAGGCATCAAGTTGGTTGCCCCTAACAATGCACATAATACATGTATATGTGTGTACATGTATGTGTGTATACGAGGTGTGTTCAAAAAGAAACCGAACTTTTGCTATAGCATCTTTATTGCTTATTGTTCAACATTTTAAGCACTGTCCCCCTTAACGTAGTCCCCTCTACTAGCAATGCACTGTTCCCGTTGTTTCTTCCATTTTTGGAAAGCCTCCTGAAACGCAATTTCTGGGACGGGGCGCAGGTCTCTTCTCGCATTATCCTGAATCGCCTCTATGGTTTGGAAACGTCCTTTCAACGTGGTTTTAAGTTTGGGAAACAGGAAATAGTCTGCTAGCGCTAGGTCCAGAGAAAGCGGTGGGTGGGGCAGAACGGGAATGGGTTGTTTTACTAAATAGCTGAGAACAAGGAGTGACGTGTGAGCCGACACATTGTCATGATGCAAAATCGAAGTCTAGTTTTGCCATAATTCAGGCCTCTAATGCGCACAGAATTCCTCAAATGCGCTAGAATTCCCTGGTAGACTTCCTTGTCTACCATCTGACCACGTGGCCTGATGGACAATGCCTTCGCAGTCAAAAAACACAATCAACATCACCTTAATCTTTGACCGACTCATGCGTGCTTTTTTGGACAAGGAGACTCTTTGCCCACCCACTGCGAAGACTGCACCTTTCTTTCAGTATCATAGCCAATAACCCACGTCTCACTGCCTGCTATGATGTTCTTAAGGAGAGATAGAGAAAAAAATGATTAAAATAAAGGGACACCGCAGGGTCTATGGTCACTTTGGCACTAATCCGGCGAACAGCTTGTGCACGTACTCACTTCAGCGACTGTAGCTCGCCAACTAATGGTCAGAGCAAAACACCGCAAATGGCAGTTTGTTGTCTAAACCTGCCGCTACGTACGCTCAGTAGCCGCTGCACACTCCCTCTGCTGGTTGGCGCGCTATTTAAAAAGTTCGGTTTCTTTTTGTACGCACCTCGTACATGTAGGTACATACGTATATGAAGCTCTATTGATCGGTGCATCGCAGTACATGGGAGTCTGCTGTATGGACTAACAGGCGAAAAACATTCAGGTTAAGAATGGACCCCCGGGTGACCAAAATTATTCTGCAGTCAACCGCTATGGCATCTTTCGTAGCCCAGTGTAGATTTGGGATGTGAAATCCCGTCAAGTCATTCCTGCCTAGGTGTATTATTACTGCTTGACTGTGAAGGGAATGCAAGTGTGGTCTAAGCCATAGTTTCCCAGTTTACCTCAAAGAAAAACTGCATGCACAGGAAGTGGGGCTTGATCTTGGGAGAGCAAAGCCATCTTGGACACATCTGACGACAAGTATTACTGCACCTATATAATGTATTAGGAAGGTTTAGTTTATATTATTATACGGGGCATTTCAGGAAATGTCACTGAAGTTCCTTTAAAATAGGGAAGATGTGATAATTGATTTCCTCAGGATTGCTTTTACCATGAAGTCATATTTTATTATGACTTGAGGTAGCAAATAAACGAGTAACTATAAAAGTTAGGCTAGTTAACTGTTTTACCAAGAGTGGGGCAAATGACCCTAATGCAAGACTGTCATTCGAGGAGCTCACAATTGGTTCCAGACATACAAAAAAGCCGACACTGATCATTTCTGCAATGTGATAAAATCGGGCTAATTTCATCCAAAAACACGAAACTGAACTGTCAAGGAGCCAGGAGTGATGCAATTGTTCGCACCTCACTGTTCGGTGAGCATGAATCAAGCGAGATCATGGCTTCATAAGGACACTCGATGATGGATTTCAAGTCTCGCATAAGAACAAATCATCTGATGATTTCGGTAAAAATTAATTAGTCAAATTTTCATAATTGTCCAATTACTACCTCATCATATTAAAAATTTAAATGTATGTCATTGTGGTGAAAGTAGTTCCGAGTGAATCACCTAATATAATCACATCTTTTCCATCTTTAAGAAATTTCGAACGCATACTCTGAAAAACCCTGTATAAGAATTAGTTATTAAAACATAACTTTCCACGCTACAGTGCGCCAGCGAATAAAGTTGGTTCTCAATGTGTTCTTGTTTCAACACAAGTGCAAGGTGGGGGAACCCCGACCTGATGTTTAACCAAAGCTGTGCCGGCCACCCTATGTCACTTGCTGCACTGCGGACTCTCCCATGGTCTCCACCCAGCACTTTTTCCTTTAATCTTTGTCTTGAGTGCAAGAATAAAGCTGCACTTTGTGGAGAGCAGTAGTACATTTCTTGCTCCACTGAATCTACTAGGTGCCCTTGTGCAGGCACTGCCTGTGATAAATAAGAGTGTGCATATTCTCTTCGACACGTCGCATGTGCCTGTTTGATCGTAGCATTTCCCAGCCACAGTTGGCTAGGCCCGCTAGTAGAATTTTTACATGTTTAGAGGCTGTCCTCATCAGTTATGTTGTATTGAGCTTTAATGAAAAAAGTTTTGTTTGTGCAGCCATGGCCATAAATTAGGCCAAGCCATGTTACAGGCAAGCCAGCCCTTCCATATCCCAGCACTCCTATTCAATTCACAGCACATGTTCAAAAAGATACACAGAAGACGGCACCATAATTCCCTCAAGGCAGCTCTATAAGAAACTGTGCAGTCTTCCTCGTTTGGCACGCTGATATGGTGTGGGAAGGTGCCAGCCTGCCAGTGCAAGAAACAGTAGAGCTGACCACTTACCTTCGTCAGAGCTCTGGGAGGCTCCTGCAGGCTCAGCCACTGGTTCCACAAGCAGATCATCCCTACAGAGAACTTCCACTCAAGCCAAGCCAAGGCACGAAACTGTCTCACATGCACTTCTGAAGACACAAAAATGAAAGTTTCAGTGACTGTCACACTGTCATTAAATTGAACCATGTTCGAAATGATCTAAAGGTGGCTCCCATGCCCTAAAAGCTTTCTTCAATTCAGACTTTGCATGATTCGGGATGCACATATCACTTTTCAGGTAGGCAAACAGCTGTCTTTGCTGCACTCGGCGCCTATCTCGTCTGCTTTCTGTTTATGCCTCAAAGCCTCTTGCCCCCAACAACTTCAGTGATCTCACATAAGGCAAGAGCCCTAGAGGCCCTCGGGTACAATACAGCACTTGTCGCACCACACCACGATAAGCAAGGCAGTCATGAATAAGCAACAAGTTGAAAAAGTTTATGGAGTACCACCAGCTGTCAAGCAATACTGGCACACAATACGATCAGCCCCTCTCCTATCTCGTACCTGCTGTTAGCAGTAAATTCTCAGTACAGGTGTGCCTCCAGTGTTGGTCAGCCAGCTGCTAACACCTTAACTGCTGGTCACCGTTGCCTAACACAAAATCTGTGCAACCCGACTAGGAAAGTCCTGCTTCTGCATCTGGCTTGCACATTTTATGGTTTGTCTAAGTTTCTGGATACTACACCCCCAGCCAGAATACCGTTCAATTTCTTTCTCTGGTACTGTGTGTAGCCATGCTGGTTACAATCTATCAACCCCTAGTAAGCACTGACTATTATATCAAGCACTACTGGTGCTCAAGTTCAGAAACATCAAACCACAACATGACATAGAAGAAACAAAAATATGACGATGTGTCATTAAAACGAAGCTACGCAGATTGAAGATAGTGTACAACTGTACCGATACATTAGAATTTCTATGGCTCCACACAACAAGCACTTCTTTGCAATTTGTTATTTTTTTTTCAAAACTTTCTTTAAAAGGATTTTCTAAGATAACAGAAAATGCATAGGGGGAAATCTAACAGCCGAACAGCAAGTTAAAGTGTACTGCCCAGTCACTAGAATGCACCATTAAGTGTGCCAAAGCAACACCCATTAACCCTTTCAGATGCTAACTGATTCTGTTGATTTAAAACTTACCTCCAACCGCATTTCCTACATTTTCAGAATCATAAAAAGCATACAGCTGCAAAATACTGGTAGATTAACAATTTTCAATCCTTTAATGTGTTTATCATGTTTAGAGAATGTGGGCTCCATGTGAAAACACATACAGAAACATCAGCTATGAGATTTCATGTCTAGCAGGCTTGAAAAGTACCTATCCAGTGTCTCGAACATTGTGCCTGGTGCAACGAATTGTGAAAAACAATGAAAGAAGTGTACCCACTGCATACAATGACATACTCACACCAAGTAAAAATACCAACCATCTACATTCCCACTCGTTTTACTAAAGCATTTTGCACATGTTATTGAAACTTGCAGCCCAATTTCAATCAGAAGTGTTTTAAGATACTGTACATGTGAGACATTTTAAATGTCATTACTTTCATCAGTGCCTTTACTGTTGATGCACAACATTGGCGTACACAGCGTCTCAGAGGGTTAATAGGGCAATGAGGGGATCAAAGTACCACACAACTCACGTGTCTTCCGGCGCCTCAGCACTGATGTACTTTTCGTAGACGATCCCCCCGTCATTGGGAAAGATTTGCTCTTGGTGCACAATGAGGCCCTTGACAAGCTCGTTGACCAGATTTTGGTACTGGACTTGGTCCTTGTCCTCAGGGATGGGTATCAGCGTTGGGCCAAAGCAGATGGCCAGGTTGTAGGGGTCCATCATGTTCTCATCACTGAACTCGGACAAACTGCACAAAACAGAAGGCATCCATCCACACATGGCCATGGATTCCACAAGGTTAAATTAAGAGCAAGAAATACTATGGAACGATTGTCCTGTACTGTGAATTATTTCTCAATAACAACACTAACTGCACATACACCACAGCCCTTTATTTTTTGGACAAGCTTGCTTAGACAAACAACTCTTGCGGACATAGTCGGCTGCCCATTTCATGATGTGCTTGAGTAAGAAAATGAAACTTCAAGTAGCAGCAGCTTACTTTAACGCGCACTGTGAAATCAGTGCTCTGAAACCCCCCTCCCCCCTCTCCCCTTTTTGTAAAATTGCAAACCAGCAAGTTGCTCAGGTGAGTTGGTATTTTACCATCAGAAGTAACATACAGGACACATTTGCCTTGCTAGCCTACCAGTAACAATAGGTATACTTATCCACAAAAGTTTATGGAGTACAGAAAGATCAAAGACACTTTTCAGCCTAGACATCTGGCCCACAGTAAAAAGGTGCAACACTGCAGGTGTCATAGTAGAGCGTCAACCCGCCCCTCTATTGCAACTTACTGGTTAAGGAAGGCGAAGAGGTATCGAAGCACGACAAATACAGGTCTTGGGAAGCTCTGGACAACATCTCGTACTTTGGCTACAAACTCCTCCTTGGACTCGAGCTCTGCGCAAGACAAAATGTACAAACTCTAAATCATTTGAACAAAGAGAATCACATGATTACTAAAGAGGAAGCTTTGGTTAGTTAGTTAGTTAATTGGGGTTTAGTGGCGCAAAAGCGACTAAGGCTATGCTGCGCCAAACACAAGGTGTTATGAATAAAAATTTAAAAACAGCAAAGGCTGTGTTGGTCTATAGCCTGTTTAAATAGCCGGTATCGTCCAGAAATTTAAAAAGGTCTGGTAATGGCACTAGTGCATCATCTCCTAAAACTAAGGCAGGGTGTAACAGTATGTGTAACTTGTATAAGTTCTGCAAAAGGTTTCGTCTCTGTGTTGCGATATGCTTACATGTCAGTAAAATGTGCATCACTGTGAGCGGTTCTTGGCAGTTCTCGCATATTGGTGGGTCTTCTTTTGGGAGTAAAAAATTGTGTGTGAGGTGTGTGTGCCCAATCCGTAGTCGACATAAAACTACTTCAAAGAACCGTTCCTGATGACTACATGACTGCCATTCGCCAAGTACGGGTTTTATCAGATGTAGCTTGTTGTTTGTACAGTGGTCCCATTGCTGTTGCCATTTTGACCTCAAGGCCTTCCGAATCGCACGGATACAATCTTTATATGGGAGTGTTGTGTTTGTTATGTCTTTGTGTGCTGCCATTGACGCGCATCTATCAGCTTCTTCATTACCCGGTATTCCAACATGGCTTGGTACCCAGCAAAACCTGATTAATCTGCCTTACTTGTTTCATGTTACCAGGTTTAAAATATCCCCTAATAGGGGTTCACATTCAGATTTCACATGTAGAGCCTTCAGTGTGCTTAAGGAATCAGTGTATATGACTGTTTTCGTGTTTGTCAGCGATGACCTTTTTAACTACAGTCCATATTCCGTAGACTTCGGCCGTGTAAGCAGAGGCGTGCTGTGGTAGTCTAATACTTGTTTCTGAATTTTTGTCACGACCCCCACTCCAACGTGTTCTTTTGTTTTAGAGCCATCAGTGTAAAATTCCATGTAATTTTTGTATTTCTCCTGAAGAGCGCGGAATTCTTGTATGATGTGTTCGTGTGGAGTGTCATGTTTCTTTAGAGGGGTTAAAGCCCAGTCACATAACTGTATGAGTTCGCACCATGGGGGTAATCGTTGTGGCCTTTTAGCAACCTGAAGGACCTCAAGAGGAATATTATAATCGCGACAGTATTCCTCATATTGCAGCAGAAGTGGTCTAATCATGTTCGGTTTATTTGTGTAGTGTAATCGTGAGTTGCACTGTGTGACGATGCTGTAGCATATATGTTGTGGTGATGACTGGATTCTGAGTATATAGGAAAACATTAGTAGCGCCCTGCGCTGCTGTAAAGGAGGCTCATTACATTCAGTGCATAGACTCTGGACAGGTGATGTTCTGTAAGCACCACTTGCCAGTCGCAGTCCAAGATTATGAATTGGGTCAAGTCGTCGGATGTAAGACGGTCTGGCTGAACCATATATGATGCTACCATAGTCTAATATGCTACGTACTAAAGAACGGTATATGTGTAGCAGGCATTTACGGTCAGAGCCCCAGCGCTTCCGGGACAAGACTTTGAGGATGTTAAGTGCATTACTCCCTTTAATTTTAAGACTATTTATGTGCGCCAGAAAGTTCAACTTTTTATCAAACAGAACGCCCATAAACTTGTGTTCTTGTTTTACCGGTATTATGACTTCCTGTAACTTAAGCGTGAGATCTGGTTGCAGGCCTCTTTTCTGTGAGAAGACAACACTAATCGTTTTTTCCGTTGAGAAACGAAAACCGTTTTCAGATGCCCACTGCGTGAGTTTGTTTAACGTAATTTGAGTTTGCTGTTTGCAGGTTGCCATGTTCAATGCACGACATGCAATTTGTAGATCATCCACATATAACGAGTGCATTACAGATGGTGGAATTATATTATTTACTGAGTTCATTTTTATGACAAACAGTGTTGTGCTTAATACACATCCCTGTGGCACACCATTTTCTTGGATGAATATGCATGAGAGCACCGTTCCTAAACGCACTTGAAAGGTTCGGTCGGACATGAAATCGGCTATACATTTGAGCATTCTACCACGGATCCCTAAATCCGCTAAGTCTCTCAAAATACTAAACCAAGAGGAAGCTTTGGATCAGGGTCCCCCCAACTGTGATTCCCCAATTCAAATACAGTAGAAGCTCATTCATAGCTTTCATTCGTTCATTCATATGAACTAACTGGGAAAATGTGCGATCCAAAGCCACTAAAAATCGGCATATACAACTGTCTCTTGGCAAGAGTCGCTGCAGCACGAGACGCCGATGTGCGCCAATCTGGTAGGGCCAAGCAGCCCGAGATGCACTGTGTCGTTTTCCTATAGGGCAGTGTTTTACAGGAAAGCTAGCTATTAGTGTTTGTTTACTAGAAACCGAAATGAAATCTAGCTGGGAGGTGACACTGGAATAAAATTCCACCAGAGCGAAACATGATGCTCCCTTTGCGCGCTTCTAGCAGGAAACAGTGGCGCGTTTGGGTTTTTGTCTATTAAAAGCGTGCAGTATGCTTTGAGGGGCAGTACACCACATGCACTGTGAAACAGGTAGGTGAAGATGCTTATCGCAATAGGCTTGGCAGAGATAGGAGATTTGCTGGTACCAAAGAGGAAACTGAATGCGTGCCAGCATTATCACGTGACACGAACAGGCGAATACTGCGGGGAAGCTGCCATAGCAGAAGCCTACTTCTCTTGATTGCACATGCCTCGCACCTTTTCTTGTTCACATGGAATCTAGCACATGGAAAACGTATCACATGATCGCAGTTTGATGATGTACTGAACATTGGTGCCAAAAGATTGTGTTTCCAGGAATGTATTAAATGTGAAAAAAGAAGCTAGAAGCTTAACTGTACAGGGTCCTGAATATTTCGCTGTGCCTGTTCGAAAAAAGGTTCTGCGCTTACCGCTGCACTGTTCTTGCTCAAATTTTGTAGTACGATCGCATTTTTGGGTCTGCTTCGCTTAGTATAACACCTACCACAGTTAATTGCCTGGTTTTTATAAAAAAAAGTGCAAGTTTGCTGTTTCTTATGGGGGTGCGAGCTGCTGCAGCGACAACACGCGACAAACCTCCCTGACTGGCTGCTTTCTGCAGCTGCCAGCAGGCGACGACATAAGTTTATGCTAGCACCGTCGCTGCAGCAGCTCACATCCCCATAAGTGAAGGCAAATTGGCACTTTTTTCTTACAAACCAGGCAATTAACAGTGGTAAGTGTTATACTAAGCGAAGCAGACCCCAAAATGCGATCGTCCTGCAAAATTTTAGCAAGAACAATGCAGCGGTGAGTGCAAAACGCTTTTTTGAACAGGCGCAGCAAAATATTCAGGACCTTGTATTGGGTCATCTTCTGTGTTCTCAATCGCAAACATTGGCGCTGGGAAATCATATGATACAGGATCGTATCATCATCGTCAAAAACATTTATTGTCCTCTATGTACAGGGTCTTTTGTGGTAACCTGTCAGGGACGCTTGTATCAATGAGCTTCTACTGTACTACATGTGAAATTCATAAATGTAGGGGTGTGTGAATATCAAAACTATCGAATACAAATCAAATACAAATACCTAGCTTCGAATATTGAATAATAGTATGCACATGCATTTATTAGGAAATTTGGTAATTTTAACATCAGAACACTGAAATTACACTGTCAAAGGTAAAAAATTAAGACTAGCAAGCCATTGTACTAAAGGATTGTATATTTGGATGGCCTTAACTTGGAAATTTTAGTAATTCTCAATAGCCGTCTGTTCTCGCCAAACTGCACCTGATACAACATCAAATGCCCATAAACTCAAAGGCATTTGACCCTGTACGAGCCATCACTCATTGCATTTGCTGTCAACCATTAAGCTCAGGACTGGGTGTGGCACTGCATAAGTAACAAATGAGCAAGGCAAAAGCTGTGCTCATACCCAACCAAAACGAAGTGGGGCTGTACTGTTCTGATGACTGTTGCTTAGAAAAGAACATTAAGAACAGTCTTTTCTTTTTCCTATGTTTCGCTCCACATGCAAGCAGGACTTCTGCAGTACAGCTTGTGCAGCGAGCCCCTTCTGTTGTTTTCCTTCAGTGTGAGACATCGGACAAACTAATTGTTGTCGAGGTATTGCATTTGCAAGGATGTAACGCAACCACCAATACAATGCGAGGTATACTACATTATACTACAGGAAGAAAGGAGAGGGCAACCTGATTGCATGAAAAAAATGTTTTGATTACAACTCCAAGTAAACATGTGCAATGCAGCCGCACTCATTTAGAATGGTGCCTTTTTGCATACCGCACTGCGCGCAGGCATCATCGTAATGCCCATTGTGGAACGCCCATTGCCTGCAAGATCTGTACTACAAGTCTCGCTACCACGTAGCGGATCGGCCATCGCTCTATCCTAAAATGTTATAACATGCATGCAATACGCTGCACAAGGAAGCTACATGGCAGATGCATATCAATTTCCAGAAAACTGTATCTATTTCATTTACCAAACATTTTTTCCCTTCTCAATTTACCTATTCATTTAATGGCTGCCCTCTAGCAGATGTTTCACAATATAAATATCTAGGTCTTCTACTCACTCAGGATTTATCTCGTCGCATCACATCTAACTCATGTGCAACCGTGCGCTTAGAAGGTTAGGCTACTTGCAACGCACATTACATTCAGCCCCACTTAGCACACGACTCTTCACTTACAAAACGCTGGTTCGTCCAATACTGGAGTATGCCTCTGTCATATGGAACCCACACAAAATATCTGATATCAAGGAAATTGAATCTGTCCAGAAGAAAGCTGTACGCTTCAATTATCGTCGCTTTGACAGATATTTTTCACCCAGTTCCTATCTTCTTAGTCTTCAACTTACCAGTCTCTCTTTCCGTCGAATCTTTGAAGTTTCTTTATACTCTAATAAACTCCCCACGATTTCCCCTACTTAGCAAATACATCGCACCTGCTAAACCTACAACCACCAGACATCACCACGAGTTGAATATGACCACTTTTCACCATCGTACCGATGCGTTTAAATACACTTTTTTTGTCCGTTCTATAGAATTGTGGAATGCTCTGCCTGGTTACGCAAGATCTTTACCACTCGATGAATTTTTATTGTATATTACTAATCATTGATGTTCAGAGCTCTTTGTTATGCTTTTCTATGTATTGTATTTCCCCACTCCTGCGATAGCCCTTTGGGGCTGCAGTATTTTGAAACAAATAAATAAATGGGCATGCAGCAGGGAGCTGGCATATTTACTTAGTGAGGCCGCATGGACGGGCATCGCTGCTGAGCGATGCTTTTGCCCATTGAACCTATACTCCCGCAAGGGAATTCTTAGTGCAGTTGGATTATCTCGCGCAGCCACCGCTATCACGTTTCGTTCAGCTTTACGTGCACCTGTGCTGCCCACAAACCCAAACCCGTGCCCCTTGGTACTGAGAAGCCGGCTTTCCAGCAAAGCTTAGTGGTCTAGTGGCTGAGTGTGCTTTACAGGCGAAATTTTGCCAGCAGTAAGATATTTTCACAAAATTCAACACAAAATCAGATAAACTAGCTGTGCATGTGTCGGTGTCTAGTGCTCCAACGATTCGCACAACGCTTCACTTTACATAACTGCGAACAACAGTTGAGTCTTTAAAACTTTTTAGTACCTCTAAAGTCCTCTACTCTCATCTGCTCTCTAAAGTCCTCTACTGGCTTTATTTCTGCGTCCAGAAATAAAGCCAATTATTTCTGCAAGTACGCTATGAGGCATTTTACAAAAATTGCCAGAAGCTGTCGCATAATAAAATCATTAAAATGTGAAATATCATTGATGACTCTCACTAGGTATGTACATTAGAATTCTGTAAACAGCAAATATTAGAACACTTAGTCTAACACATGCAAACCTACTCTACTAGCTTACAGTTAAAATCAAATTACTATGTTTGCACGAGTCTTCCAAACGTCATTCTCCAGTTACCGGTGGTACATTTCAAAGCAATAATGTGTGTCGTTTCTGCATGCCTCACACACCCTAATAGACACAGTTAATAGAATTGTGACATCAATACGAAAAAGCAAAAATAATAATAGAGAGCAACAGAAAGTTCCCTACGGAGAAGTGAACTGTCGAGCTAATGTAGGTGCATGTTCTCGATGGCAGAATACGATCTCGTTGCTTGCAGAGGGGCAGGGGAGGCAGTAATAGAGAGAGGTTCACTGGAAATGCATCATGTAAACACCCCTTTAGGAAGGAGTATCAATATCTGTTCCCAGTTATTCTCATGGATGTCACGTGTTGGTGCCACTAAACTGACCTGAAGTCTGCCTCAGCCATTGCTTGCACGTTGCAACCTCTAATCGGGAGAGCACAGACTCACTTGCCAGCAACTCACAGCCAAGGCACCACTTTTGGTTATATGGTAATTCCCTGTTCTCCTGCAAATCCCATTGTACTTTTGTTATCAGACACACACACTTACATTCAACACTGTCCCGACTGTGCCAAGCAAAAACACAGGATGCCTGTTCTTGAACTAATGGAATAGCTTATCAATTCTGGAAACATAATTAACAAGAGGTCTTCCAGTTCCAACATTGCACTGTCAAGCCAGCGAGATCAGTCTCATGAAAGCAGGTATGCCACCACAGCTGTAGTCAAAGAAGTGCAACTCACGACTAATCTCCATGAGCTGGTCAAAGTAGAAGATGGGGAACAGTGGTTCGCGGAGCTCGCGCAGGTACAGCTTCAGCACACCAGCCACTGAGTTGATGTCGCTTGCATCTGACACGTCCGCCAATGGGTCTTCCCCTGCACCAAGGCCTCCTCTCACTTTCCATGCACAAGAACATTTAACAACACAAAGGAGTAAGTAAACCTTCCTTATACCCATGTAGCGCACAACACTCGGCGGGAGCCAGGCGGACACGGGAGAGATGCACTTTGCCCTCTCCCAGCTCTCGCTCGCCTCTCGCGACGTGCGTGCCCACGCGGGAAGAGGGAAAGTATCCGACGGGCGAGGAGGACATTCCCCTCGCGAAAAGGTAAAAAGGTATAAAAGAGCGCGACCGAGAGACCCCCGAGCCTCTGACCTCGCTACTCCTGACCTGCCCCTACGGCTATACCCGCTGCAACCCGTGAGTGACCTCGTTTGCGTGACTATCACACGCAACGAGGCAAGCCTCTTTTATTACTGATTATACAGAGCGGACTCCCCTCTGCAAGTGTGTATTATTGCCCGCAGCAATAAACGTTGTTGAGTTGACTCAACCCTATGTAGCTGCGATTGCTCGCGCTACGGGTTGGGGAAGACCCCCACATTTGGCGACACCACACACTGTATCTAGAGGTGTTTAATTCTGACTCTTCCTGCATGCAGCTGTGAAAGCTCATGCACTAAAAATGCCTTTGTCGCAGAACAGATAGTGGCAGCAGCCGCAAGGTGAAAGCTGGAAAAGCACCGCACCACGTTCGAAGCAATCTCTGAAGTGGTTGATCTCGACTTGGGAGCCCGACACCCGGAACACACCCTGATGGTGCAGTCCTGCAAAAGGCACATCAGAAAGCTCAGCTGCTGTCTACAACTATCCGTGCTGCCAAGCGTGCTGTTAGGGCAACTCACCGTACAGGTTGATCACCCGCACACAGCTTCGAATGACCAGCGGAACCTCTTGGTTGGTGGTCTGCATGAGCACATGGACCCATAAGCCACTTTTTCATGTACAAACTCGTCTATCCGTGCCACATTATTGGCCATGTTTGCACTCACAAACTTACGCCTGATGGTTCAGCTGATGCATGCTGTCACATAAACCAGATGTGATTAAAGCATTGTGCAGACAAGGTCTCTTTATTACAGCAGACTTCCGTTAATTCGACTCCGGTTAATTTGATCCTGACCAAAGGACTCGGAACAGCGGCCGTGCATTTCTAATGGACCCAAATTTTCGTTATTTCGATCCTAAAATTGTCCTGCTCCGGATAATTCGAACTTGACCAGCAGCTTGTACGCGCCTGGCCCCTATGGTAACCACAATAGCGACCCCTTTACCAGCAGCGCCAGCCTGGGCAGAGCTTAGGCGACAGTGATTGGGTTGAACCCATGTTACCTCACATCGAAAACAGCTGTTGTTGGAATGCCCTAGTAAAATTTTCAAGTAATAACGGTACTTAGCAGATTAGATTTTTACGCAATTCTAACGCGCGCTATTTCTCCCCAGGAAAATTGGGCGGAAAACCGAGTTAGCGGCGATCATATGCTTTGCTGCATAACGTGGCTGTATTGTGGCGAAGCTAAATAATAATAAAAAAAAAACATGCTGCCATGCTAATTTTAGGAAACCGGTCACCACTGGGCAACACATATCCTTGCCCATTTTTCTTAAAAGAAAGTTGGATGCATGTTAGGTTTCTGTATTGTTTAGGAACTTGAATGTTATTTCTATATTAGTTTTCTACCTTGAATGGGAGCGGGAGCATGTTTGATTCAGGGACGTGTTAGAATCCGACTAATACTGCCAAATGAATCAGCAGTGTGTTTTGACATTTTACAGCGAAGCCGTTCGCCTCTAGTTGGTCGGCGGTTTTCGTGTCTGTGTCAGTCAGCAAGAAAATTGCCATACAGTAGAACCCCGCTGTTACGTTCCCGGGTGCTGCGTTTTCCCGGCTGTTACGTCGTTTTTGGCCGGTCCCGGCACATCTCCCATAGAACCCAATGCATTGGTAACCCCGCTGTTATGTTGCAACTGTGGGACCGTTCCCCCATCATACATTGCGAACTGCCACCCCGCTCCAGCCGGAGCGACCATTTTTACTTTTCATGTCGCTTGGCTTGGTTGCTTGACGATGGCATTGGCCGCCCTAAGTGCCGGGGGCGACACTTATGACGTATTTTCGGTTTCCGCCAGCAAAAGTATGGCCCTTGAGATCCATATTTGCTATTTAAAGATGGTGTCCATGACGTGTTGCGGCCCTAAAATTGGTTTTGGCTCATAGATGTTCCGTATAAGGTCCAAGGGCGATAACGCCGTCGCCGCGAGCCGTATGCTCTATGTGCGAGAAAAAGCTTGCAAAGGGAGCCGACGACCGCATCTAAATCTCGCGTGCAAAAGACGGAAAAGCAGGGAGGAAGCGCGCCTTCTTCCGTTGCGCTCGAGGCACCGGCGAGGAAGCGAGGGGGGAGGGATAGCGGGCGGCGTTGTACTGTACTCTAGCATCAAGTGCATACTACGCGGCTGCGCAGCGGCGCATGGTTGCGCGGGTCGTATCTTGAAAGCGATCTACGTTGGGGGCAGAGTCCAAGCAGTGTAGGTGCGTCGGCGGCTCTTAGCTTTGTGCGTGCTGTGTGTTCTTGGCACTCAGTTTGCCTTAGCGATAGACAACAGCACGAAGGTCACTTCGCTCGCTTCTGCAGCGGCGCTTAAATTCTTCACGCCAGCGTTTGACAGTGCGTGTCCGCGCTCAAAGAATGTGATGTGTTCATGTTTGCCTGTGGGCGCTGACACCGTGCTTGTTAATATAGTTAATAAGCGAATGTTTACAAGTTTATATGGACGATAAAACTACTATTCTTACTTTGTATAGCTGTCTACTAATTTGCTATCGCAATCGATACTTCGGCTGTCGGGCGAAACTCCGGCTTTTTTTCCCACGTAAGAATTAAAATAATATTGTGTGCAGTTCAACACTACTCCCATTTCTCACCTTTGCCTGTTTCCTGGCTCTTGCGTTTCCCGGCTCTTACGTTTTCTTTTTACGGTCCCGTGAAAAACGTATAAGCGGGGTTCTACTGTATATATTTACGTATATGTATATGCCACATCTTGCTATATGATATACGGTACGTGCAGGTTACTTTGCCACACCATTCTATCACTAAAGTTGATCATACCTTGTCTTACATTCTTGACAAAGTAATTCCTCAGAATTTTGAGAATGACAGCCCACAAACAAATGTCATGAAACAAAGCACCGACAGTGCATGCTTTTTATGTCTTCTCAGATTGAAATATTAAAAGTACAAAAGAATAAAAGAAACCTGAAAATTATGCAATTTTTCGTGCGGCTGTGCACTATGTTATATCCTCAGTTTCAGTTTCTTTTGAATGCTAGCACCACATCGCGCCCAGCATTATAAGTGCACTGCGCCATGTTCCTCTTTCCATCTGTTGAAATAAACGTGAGTCTACATCTGGTCCCCGTCCAAGGAAGTTTCCTCTTTTTCCGCAGCGCTCTGCGCCCTCCGCCGTTCCGGCCGCCCCGTCGAGGCAACTACAACTTATGGAAACACATCACACTACCTCTGGGATCGGCCCCAGCAAGAGGCCGCACTTCTACCAGAAAGCTTGCCTTTGTGCAAAGAATTATTCACCAACGTTTCCCGGTAAACATTATGGTTACATAAGCTGCAGTTGCCGGGAGCTTAAGTCTCCTCCAAGTATTTTTTTCTGGATCTTGTTTAATTCGACCAGCCCAATAATTTCACCAATTTCGTCGGTCCCGTCAGGGTCAAATTAGCGGAAATCAACTGTATTTGCAGACCGCCATACGATGGGGTAGTTAACATTGCATAACGAAGTGCTGTAGCCACCACAAAACTAATGTAATGACATCTCGTAGCAAGGTTGCATATCACGGTAATATTATGTACTTTGTGACATGCCCCATGCTGCAATAACTGCACTTTTCAGTTTTCACTGATTGTACATTGTGGTAACAACAGGTGCTGAAAAGATACCAGTATGCATGCTGGTCCACCTACCTCCAGGTACTCCTCGAGGCTCCCTTCGAACAGCCGTGGCTGGCCACCGTGTCGGGCTGCTAGGGCAGCCTGACGGCCAATGCGCTTCTTGCGGGCAGCAGGCCGTGAGTGAGGCTGCAACGTCTGTGTCTTTGTATCGAGGCCCTCGCGCTGCAGGGCTGCCCGCAACAGCTCCGCCTTGGCTTCCAGGCGTGCCGCCACACTGCAGCCTAGGCTGTACGTTCTGAACTTCTGCAGGCCACACGAGAAAAGAAAGGGTGCCTAGCATTTACTTGATTTAAATTTGATTAACTGTAAGGCTCGACAGAATTGGGTAGCTTGAAAGCACAGGCCCTGAATGCTATGACAACATATCCAGCCGACATTTTGAAATTTGCTTCAAGTAACAGGAATATTGAATAATGCAAGTTTGAATTATCATGTATCGATCACAGCACAAAGTTATTTGGGATGCTGTGGATGTCTTACAAGAATGATTAGCAGCAGTCCCATAAGGTGCTCCCCCACACACTTTCACTTGTACTCATGTGGTCAGCCTGCCTGTGCATTTGGGCCCAGTGTAATAACAGGTAAGTGCAACCTGCAACTGGACGACCAACTTACAAACTCATTGCTGCAGGACCTGCACCACACAAAGCTGCATGTGCATATTTGATGCCCCTTTTCATTCATCTTCTTTTTTACCCAATTTGACTAGTGGCCGATCCCCAAAACGATAATAATACAGTCGAATCTTAATAATTCAAACTAAAAGGGGCCGAAAAAAGTGGCCGAATTAAATGGAGTTCGAATTAAAGGAACCTCATTGAATAGAGGACTTACATGCAGCACTGTGTTAGGCAGCGCATGGTGCACCGAGCTAGCACGTGACGAGTTCCGGAAGTGTGACTTCACAACAGTGCACCCTTTGCTGCTGAGAAGCAACACTCCTATGCAAAATTTTCACTGCTGTGACGCCTTACCTCAAGGCAAACTTTGCATATATCCCACACCCCCACTTTACTGTTACATTTACAAAATGTTTGGTGCGAGTTATATGCGCCAAAATACGGCACTTGCAACGAGAGATTAGCAACAGCTGGTGCGTAGCTGTACTGCCGGGTCAGAAGCCCCACCACGAGTTGGCGTGCTGATGAGAGCACGGTCAGTGGCACAATATGCTCACATTAACCGTCACAAACTGATTACGAGGTGTTTTTACGCATTAAAGTACATGTCATACCTGCCAAACTAGCAAACTGAAAATTCTGGAGACCGCCGCGCATGCCCGATGCAATGGGAAGGGGTCAGAAAAATTTCCCCGATGATTTGCTTTGGTCGCCACACTTCGGGAACACTTTCCAAAATAAAAGTTCCGCGTGATCACTCCTGCTTAGCGGCAGGTTGTGTTCGACAAGAAACCCCATGAAGAGGCACTCTACACAGATTACACTGTCTTTGCAGTTGTCTTGGAGAAAACTGCTGATGGTGCCCTGCAGCAGGGCCTCCTCCTTATAGAATTTGCCGAGGGTTCAAATACAGTATAGACCACTTATGACGTAACCGTTTATAGTGCAGAACTGGCTACAACGCGGCCTTTTCCGACTCCCGTTTACCCTCCCATAGAACTCCATGCATACGCATACCGCTTATAGTGCAGCCGCGTGAGACGAAATACCGGTTATAATGCAGCTTCCGCGAGAAAATCTTGCCGACAAGGGCGGCAGCGAGCACGCTTCGCAACAAGGTGCGTGCTCCCAGCCGGCATATGCATTATTCAATGCACTCAAACTCTCGTTATATCGGACTTATTTGGCCGCACATTGGTAAATTCGGACTACTTTCGCAGCTCGGTGAGCGAGGGGCGCCGCAAATGTGTGACGCAAAAGAGCAAGAATGATGCTAGCGTCCAACCGGAAAGAAGCGGCGGAATCCGCATCGCCACAGCCATCAGTTGAAATCGTACGTGAATGACAGAAACGCCGGAACGCTTCGAGCCTATTTGTGTGTTTAAAGCCTGTATTATTGTGTTTACCGCTGCGCATAACACCACGTTGGCCGCAGGTTTCGTAACTGCATAGTTAGCATCCACGATCACATCGATAGCGGCCGCGGTTTTCTCCGCAGTGGTTGCGGCGAACAGTAGTTTCGTTTTTACTCGGTACGCGTGTCGGCCGTGTGCCTAAAAAACTGCGTAGTCGCCATCGATGATTGCATAGAGAGCGACCACGGTTTCAACTGCCCCCCCCCCCTCCGTTTTGCAGCGAATGGTAGTTAATTCATACAGACTCTGTGCATGCGTCGGGCGCGTGTCTTCAGCACCGCAAAGTCACCGTTAATAATCACGTCGATAGCGGTCACGGTTTTTTCTGCAGTGGTTGCGGCAAACAGTGGTTTCGTCTTGACTCGGCGCAAAGATGTCGAACTTGAAGAGCACCGGCTACATCGCGATTATGTTTACACCAGCTCACTGGCGAAAACGTAATTGCGATCTGCATGCGATAGTACAAAGCGTGTCTACGTGCTTGGTCTACATGTTTTGCATACGTGCAGGGCTTGAAAATCTTTGTTTTGGTTATATTGCAGTATCGCTTGTAGTGCAGATATTCGTGACTCCGGCGACTTAGGTTATAAGCGGTCTACACTGTATATACATGAATAATAACTGCATTGCCATTACCAATGCCATTGTATATTAGATGCTGCAAGCGAATTATTGAACGCTACGCACTGTCAAGTAAAATATGTATTTTTTCATGAAAGAACATATTCATATGTACCAGAAATTGTGGCACAAATAACTGATATCAATGCTTCCACGTTTTCTTTTGTCTATTTAATAAGAAAAGAAAATATCACATGAACTTTAGAACTATATCAGTTCGAAACCAGCAAAGCAGTGCATGCAGGTGACAAAAAATGTAGAGGCCATGAAAAGAACAAGTTTAGGACAAATATTTTGATGAATCTTTGTCATTCAAGAACCTTGTTTACATTTTTGTACATAAGCAATGGCCAGAAAAAAAACCTTAATGACGCTGTCCTTCATTGCAATAGATTGCGCTGGAGTAGCTGTTACCGGTCGTGTATTTTAATTACACAGAGATTTTAGTCGCAACAGTGAGTACATATAAAAAGCCAGAGTTCTGCAAGATATACATTAGAAATGCGAAGATAGAATGTAATATACAAATGCAAAGGTACAACTTGATAAAGGGCAAAAAAGTGTTGCTGGAAAGAAAGTTCTGTGCTTGCATACACAAAACATCGCAACAAGATATTTAAATATGTGTATAAGTCTCCAATAAATCTACGTATTTAAGCAAACTTCACTGTATATAATGCGTCAAACAAGACAAATAAACATGTTGTGCAGTCACAGATAGCAAACTTTACGCATAGAAAGACAGAAGATCCAGGCAAGAACAAAACTATGATCGCAGAAATCATGATATGTACTTGTACCATGCGGTGGTCGCGACAGCACCATATAGGTGGAATAATAGAGTAACAATGCAGAAATCGGTACGAAAATGTGTAATTTAACTGCCAGCAGAGCGGCAACAAATATTCTGCACCCAAAATTAAATAAGGTTATTGCTTCGGTTCAAAAAGGAAGTAAAAGCAGGTAGCTAAAATAGAAAGAAAAGGCCAAACGAAAGCCACAGATGATACGGCAAGTTGAACTACCCAACATCCGAGTGTGTTTGTTGGGAAACGCCGCGTGGGCCGGGCTTTCAATGAGCAAGGTCGGTCAAAATTGGTTATTGATATCCTCGCAATTTTCGTATTCACATAATAATTTTGATCATGATCCTAACTGTTACAATAAATGGTGAAAATTTCTGGGGTTTTAGAAGCTAATGAACAGGTATACGTTTTCATAATATTGAGTTTATTGACCTGAAGGAACACGAGGTATTTGAGAACACTATTCCTTATCGCCATAGACACTAACAGGCTCATCATCTCTATCTAGGCGTTCGGCTTCTTGGTGGTTGACCCCTTATCATTTATACTGTGCAGTTTGTTCAAAGATGGAAGTGCACAGGTTGACGCAGAAAATGAAATACCATGCAGCCCTCATCACCCTGGCCGCACACCACAGCAACTTGAAAATTGCCACCTTTCTGAACGTAGCAAAGTCTCACGATAACAAGGTACAGACAGATCCGATGTGTTCTGGCAGTGAAGTAGCATCTGTGGCGAAAAGGAAAAAGCACAGTCAGCGGTCAGACGTTGTCAGAACCCCTGATTTTCTCCGGCGGCTGCAAGCCATCGTGAGTGACGACCCAGGGAAGTCAATGCAGGCCATTGCAAAGAAGATCCAAGTCACAGTGTCAGGCTCACTGTGAACGAGGACTTGAGGTACCATTCCTATGTCATGAGAAGGGGGCAATTTACGTCCGATAAAACTCGGGAGAATCATCTGCTCCGCTCCAAGCGCTTGCTAAGCAAGCTGAAGAGACCTGAGGAGCCTGGAATGCTCTGGTTTTTTTCAGATGAAAAGAACTTTGAAAAAGACCAAAAAGTTAACTGCCAAAACGACACGTGGCTTTGCGCAAGCGCTGATGAGCTGCCTACACTGATGCACACAAAATTTCCGTCATCTGTGCAGGTGTTATCAGCAACGCAGGTGGCGTCAAGCCGCCACACTTTCTTGCCAAAGGACTCCGCATTAATGCTACCGCGCCCGTGGAGGTGCTTGCCACCAAAGCCCTGGATAGAGACTGTTTCGAAAGGAAGACCTTGTGTCTTTCAACAAGATTCAGCTCCCACCCACACCGCCTGCGTCACCTAGGAGTGGCTGGCTAACAACTTCTACGACCACGTCACTCCCTACTTGTGGCCTCCTAGTTGTCCAGATTTAAATCCGCTCAACTACTATGTCTGGTGCATCATTGAGAGGGAGGCCAACAAACAGCCACATAATACAAAAGACTCGCTGAAGGCTGCCATTGCTGACTCAATGGCCAACATCTCTAAAGGCCCAACTGCATGCATGCGATATCCAAGCGACGCGACAGGCAACCCTGTCGCGCTGTCGTGTCGCGGCGTGGAGCAACCACATGAACGCGACATCGCGAAAAAGAGTAGCGACGGATTTACATTGTTGTGCGAATAAATGTTATCGTGCGCGTGTAAAGAAATCTCAATTTTATCAAAAGGTGAACGTTTTATCTACGAGTAGATCTATAGCTAAAATATGATATCATCCCCAGTAGAAATCCGTCCCATGCTGCCAGCGTGAAATGCTCTGGCGCGATCTGTTGAGTAAAACTTAAAACACTTTCTCGGCTCTCGGTGGCATCTCAGGCCTAACAGCGTCAAAACAAACAACCTATCTCAATAATAAAGACAAGAGAACGCCGATACTTAGTCCTCAGCTAGCGAGAGGTGAAGCGACAACTGATTGTACTATTTATTTTTTGCTCTCACAGCAGAGAGCAAGTTGCAAGAGCGAATTCTGATCGAAGCGGGCAGAGTGATTGCTGCCATGTTGTTGCTCAATCGCTGTCCGCAGCGGATGTCGTCATGCTGACTTCCGGACCACAAGCCATATTTTCTGGCTGGCCAGAAACCGGCGACGCGACCAGCGACAGCGACGGATCGCCCACCGCCGACGGCTTGTCGCCGTCGCTTGTCGCTCGAAAATTGCATGCACGCGGTTGTGCCTTAAGGACCACCTGATCTGTGCATGCAGCCGTTTTTGAAGCTCAATTGAATTGGTTATTGCCGCGGATGGCGGATTCATTGAGTAATCGTGGAAATAAACCGTAAGAGAAGTATTTCCCAAAGTTTAGTGAGAATATGTCTGTTTTTGCTGGAGATATTCTTCTCTGCCTGAAGCCAACATTGTGTTCTCAAATACCTTGCACACCCGGTATATTATAAGGCATAATAGGATAATAGCGAAAGGACGTAAAAAAAAAAAAAAAAAAAAAAAAAAGAAAAAAAAAACGAACAAACGCTGTGCTGTGGTTGCCACTTTTTGGGAGATTTGAGGTCGCGTCTGTACAACCAGGAGATGTGATCTAAATTCGGGAGGCTCGCGGACAATTCGGGAGAGTTGGCAGGTATGTACTGTTGACAGGACCACAGCGTCAGTTCAAACAAACCGGAAGTTCGAATTAAGTGGTTTCGAATTAACGAGATTCCACTACAATAATATTGATAAAGTTAACTGCATGCCACTTTCAATTGCAGTGCAAACAATAAATTCACACATGTGTTTGTGGCATGCAGGGACACAGTGACTACAGAAACCAGAATCTATACTGTCCACTTTCTGCGTGACTGCCGCTCAGAAATGCCAGCATTTGGCAGTAACAGGCTCAATACCTCTGAAAATGTCATTTGTAAATTCAGTAATGCTTTCAAAACTTTAAAGACTGCAAACAGTAAAGGCATAGTGCAACTCCCAAACCAAAAGCATCCTCCGCAAATGTTCAGACTTCAAATCAATTCAGGCACTACCAGTGTATTTATTGACCCCCTGACCTCGAGATAGAAGTCCTCGGTCTCCTGCTTGTCGGCCCGCAGTTTCAGCGCCAGTGTCTCGGGTTGGGGTGGGGGCCGTGCAGCCGGACTCTCCTCAAACACAGGACGGCAGTCAATCTCGCGTGCTGCCATCATGTCGAGGAGTGAGCTCTCGGCTGTCTCCAGAGTCTTCCACACCTCGTCGTTCTCGGTGCAGAGGGACGTGAGGCGCTTGTTCAGCTGGCTCAGCCGCTGCTCCAGCTCCTCCTCCATTGGGTGCTCTAAGCTCACCTGCTGGGACTGTAAAAGCCACAACACAAGCAGCAACTTACCAAGATGTGTTGTTGGAGCGAGTTGTTTCATGATGCGGCACAAATTAAAAGCCCTGTCCTCTCCGTGTTCTTTTTTTTTTGATATTTTAATTCATTCCAGAACAAAGGACAATCTGCTTGCTTTCTTTCATTCCCCAGCAGCATTCCTACACATTAGTTCTTTTGTCACTTACTCGTTTTGTTGTTTAAACTGTGTCATGCACATCCCCCTCCACTTGCAAAGGATGCATGTCATTACTTGTGCAGTAGCTCAAAGCTTAGTGTGTCTGACACCCACACAACTTAATTAGCAATTGAAATTACCTGTTTGCCAGACGAACCTCTTATTTGACTGTTGATTTAAGAGCACTGACTGGTCCACATTTAGAAGAAAAGAGAAGACCTGTCCCCTTTGCACCATGATATGCATGAGTGCAGACAGCCCCACTGCAAACCATGCTCTAGAAAAAGGGTTGCATAAGCACTGCCTGTATTCCCCATGGAAGTTTGTTATTTTAACATTTCTGGATCATGTCCTGACTCAGAGATCACAAAGTTTCCTTTATTGAGGAGCTATTAGCGTAAATGACCATGAAAATTAAGGTTTCTGTAAATTAAGACAACATAAGCATCATAAATGTGCATTGCATTTCAAAAGGCTCACTCTTCCTTCAGGATGCTTACCTCCACATCAGCACGGTGGGGCTGGAAGGCAAATCGACGGGGCACCATGAAGGCATTGTGGTGCCCCTCGAGAAAGCGCTGCTTGTCAGCACGAGAGTCCAGGTCGGAGACACGCTGGGCCATTGCCTGGCAGCCCTGCTGTAGTGACCGCTGCAAGCACTCTTCCGCATTGCAGCTGGTGCGTAGCGCCCGCGACAGGCACATGTGGAAGCCAAAGTCCATGCACTGCACACGTGGGAGGACACATTCATCGCTGTTCTCCGCACTGACACTAAGACTACAGCCACCACATTCTTGCTGCAAAGCCTGAGAATAGCTTAAGAATATGCAAGTGCCCTGTTTATTCAGAGCACAAAAAGTTAGATCAACAGCTGGCTGACCCGTAAGGCCAGTCAGGCGACTCAGTAAGGTTCAATTAGTTTGCAGTCAATGTTTCTGTGAAGCTTATTTTTCTTCAACTAAAAGCTGCCCAATATAGCCCTATCTATGTGATCTACCAATCGTACACCTAGCACGGAACTCCTCCAACTAGTTACTCAGAAAACACTCATAGTCAAAATACACCTTATTTAAAGTTGAGCCTTGCATCATCAGACTGCAATAACAAGCTCATACACAAGTACCTAACTAAACCCGTGCACTGAAGCAGCAATGACAAACAAAAGAGCATCACACTGTGATGGGCATCAACGTATCAAACGGATGCAAGTTAGACGGTGATTCAAAAATAATCACAGCAACATAATGTGTGCCGTTGTCAACACAAGTGAGGAGATCAACATGGAGAGCATGCCAGCGGGAAAACACCATTCCTTCCACTCGCGCCCCATGCTTTCAATTTCAACAGCTGTGCTTCTGCCAGTAAAGGTGCATGAGCTATACTTTCTCACAATTGCCCAAAGGGAAAAGTAGTGCTGTGAAGCAGGTGCTTCAGACTGGCATCGTCACTAGAGCGCAGAGCACCCCGAAAGCATCACTAATGATCAATATTCTGGATTTAATTTTGTACCAGAAGAGTGCTGCTAATGCTGTATCAAATCTGAACAGTACCATTTGTGGGCTGCTAAATTTGGAGAAAGGATGTCGGAGAAAAGACCTGGTGAAAGATCAGAGCGTGCTGTGCATCCTCTAGCCTCTAACACCATCACCTTTGTCTCACCTGTGACCGGGAAACGTTCCAAAGTGCACACTCAGGCGCATTTTGAGTCAATGACAGTTAAATTTGCTTTTCACTCATTATTCGCCTGTGCAGTGGCCCTGGGCCCTTGAAGGGTCCAAACTCGCTCGCTTAATAAAGTTTTTCCATCCATCCACCGCCTAAGTAGATTCTAGTGTTTAAACCCGAAAGCTTGGCAAGAAGCAGTCTATTGGAGAACGTTGATAAGGGGGGGTTGATTTATCTGTGACAGAACTGTTAAAAAAATATGAAGGCCTCCACAAAAATTTTGAGGCCACAGCCCAGCCATGTGGTGTGGGGACTTGAGCCAGCTGCCACAGGAATCATTGCGCTTCCTGGAATCTTCATTGCAGAGTAGCCTAGAGGATGCCAAGAGTCGGCTTTATACATTAGGAACTCCTGATGACGGAAACAATCACCTCGTTCGAGTCGCCTGCCTAGGCGCCCACCTTTTGGCTCAACATTCTTCAGCAAAGATTGCGAAATAAGGGCCAGGAGTTCTGGAATGCACTCCCACCCCTCAAAGCTCGTGGATAGTACTATCAGCGCCGAGGCTCGAGAAGCCATCCTGGTCCTCGAAACATTGGTGTACCATGTCTCATTCGTCCTTGTGGTTTGCAAATGTATGCAGGTATGGACCCTTCACTGTGGCACACATGGATGAAACATGAAAAGCACAAGGGATTTCTGACGGACATTGACAAGGAGGTTTGGGCCGCTCCCATGGCAGCAATTTCCCATGTGGCACCCCAAATGTACCTATTGAGCCTTCAGGTTGGGGACAGACAACCCTTTCCAAGCGACAGACAACCCTTTCCAAGCGTTGAGGTCCCGTAATGGCAGACCATCAGGCCAGGAGCGCGCTTGTACCTATTTTACCGTTAGGTACCCGGAAGCAGCACTTGCCTCCCACAGCCGCAGCGGATGCTTTTTAACAAGGCCATCTGTGGTTGTTCGTATATTTGATTGTATATTTTCTAGCCTTTCTCCTTTTCCCACCTTCCTCTTCATCTTAAGGCCTCTCTGTCTTCAATCCTGTTCCCCATGAAGGGTAGCATGTAGATGGCTACATGGTCACCGGCAGAAATCTCTGTATTTCATTAGTGCTTTCTCTCCTTATTTGCTGTGCATCGGATCCAATTGCATGTTTCCCTTTTTTTCTTTGTTTACTTGTCATATTCAACATGTAATGCAGGAGAACCAAGACTTTCAAAGAATAAATTCTAAAAAAAGCTTCACTTGCTGAGCCATAACCATGGCCAAGCCACATTCAAAACAAGCCAAACCTCTCCTATCCTGGAATTGTCGTGGCTTCACTAAAGAAACTCATTCTGACAGCACTTGTGGGATTTCTAGTGTCCCAAAGCAGATGTTTGCTCTGCACATCAAAACCTCATGTCATGTGAGCGGGCCCTAGTTAGCAGCTTAGACGCAGAGGAAACATCCCATAGTGGTTTGCGCACTGGAATAAGTAAAAACCCTTCTTAACCTAGCATGCTCTCTTCAAGGAGGCTCTCAGTGATCTGTGCGGCTAGCTGCCCTGCTCTAAGTATTATTCGCAAACGTAATAAAATACTTTCCGAGTGTGCAAATCTTTGTCACACATTATTTCCTTCTCGGTAGTACTGTAAAAAACTCTGCGAGGCTACACACACTTGAGCATGCCCTTCCACAGTGCACTTTGTACATGCTCCGCATCTGTTCTGGGTGCCTGCTCGCGGATATGTGGATCTGCTCGGTCAGTCCACTCACATCGACCAGGTCTGAGAGGTCCTCGGCGAAGTACTTGTGGACGGCTGCATTGGCAGCGCCAAGGGCAAGCAGGTACTCGTTGCGGGCTTTGAGGCACTGCAGGCGTGTCTCCCGGTGCTTGGCAGCCCGCTTGGCCAGCTCCTTGGCCACCACCCGGAAGCGCTTGCTGCGCTCCAGCTTCTCCCGAGCCACGACCGCCTCAAGCCGCCGCTTCTGGCCGGCCACCAACTCCATCTTGGCACGTGCCTGCTCCTCTGACGTGCAGTACACGTGGTACGTCTTCATGGCTGCTTGCAGCTCGTGCAATACCTGAGCATAACAATGCACCACTTACTTCGTTTTTTCCTACTTTTTTAGTACATTGGCCTACATGTGACAAGCGAGTAAATAAAGAAAATTTAACAGACTTCAGCAGGCTCATGAGTCACATTTAATTATAATGTGCTGATATCAACAATGGTCAACAAGGTGGCAATAGAGGCTAGTTGATTATACAATGCTGGCACATAGTTCGAAAACATAAAACGTGTTGTGTTACAAGACAGTGCAACAAAGGGTCAATGATGACCAGGGACAGTGAAATAGAAAGTACTTTCCACTAAAAATAAAACAGTCAAAACTGGAAGTGATAGGCTAGATTATCTGAGCATAGTTTTGTCACGAGAGCCACATTGACATTTTCCATGTTATAGGACAAGCAAACTGCGCCTGTACCCGCTGACTGTAAAAATGACTACATCGCCATTTGCTTGGCCAACTGCCCAGCGGGAAAGTAAGATTTACAATAATGAAAAGGGTCTAAGCTCCAGATGACTTGAAAGGAAGTTGTACAAGAAGTACCCACTTTAAGCAGTTCTTCATGTTGTTGAGCCCCTATTCCACGGCACTTGCGGTAGATGCGCTGGACGTCCTCAAGCAGGTGTGCAAGCTGAGCCACAAGTGTTGCTCCATACACTTCAGCCAGGGCAGCATGGTCTCGACTCTGGCGGCGTGCATTGGCCACCAGCTGCTCCCAGCAGCCATGTGACGAGAACAGCGGCCAGAGCTCACGCCGAGGCCGCTCAGACCGGTGGCGTACTGCAATAGCACGCGCCATCTTGTCCAGGGTACGTGAATACTCCAGCTCCACCTCGGCACGGCGCCGGAAGTAATCTTGCATCTCGGACACTAGCGCCAGCTGCGTCTCCAGCCGCACGTCCAGGCACTTGAGCTGCTCCCCGAGCTGCTGCCGGATGTCTGCATGCCAAGAAAACACGCGCGAGTGCACTCGGATGAATGCAACACAGCCTCGTGACAGATTTTTGCCTCGAGCTACTCAGCAAGGATGTTTTTGTACAAAAAGAAACACAGTGCATGTTCAGCTACACCAAAAAGAAGTCATTTACACATCACCAGTAACACCTAAGTGGGAGCTTCTTTCAAGCCCGAGAGAGAGGTGCTGTCTTCAATGAAAGATTGCCCGACTCATGGCCTGGAATACTACTTCAAGTGTTGGGTGAAAGATATGATGTACACAATGATCAGACATACACATATGGCACATACATCCACAGACAGGTGCACACACACTCAACCTGCTCATAAAGTTTCATCAAGGCCCGTGGTTGTCCAAAAAAATTAGAAGCGTTCTTGCTGCACTCAGTATGCAAGCAGTTTTTCTGCACAGGCCAAGAATATCCCGCAGTTTTAAGCTAGAGTTGTGGTGCAAATACAACACATCCTTCAGAGAGAGTCTGTCTGTTGAATATGGGCTGCAGTCACATAAAGCATGCTGCAAGTCCTCAGGAACATCGCACATTTCTAGCCTGAAAGCATGCCCTCTGCACTATACTTGGAGTACGTAAATGTACTGTGTAAAAAAGACTAGCGGTACTGTGATTGCGTTGTGGCCAGTCTTTGTCGGAAGTATATAGCCGACTGCACACATGGATGCAGCTGGTTCAAGGCTCCTACTGCATTTCATGTGACAAATTCTGGAGATCATGAGAGGCAGGGGGGCTTGCTCATCTGAGCTTTGAAATGCTACAATAGCCACAATGCATAAGCAAAAGTTTACTCTAGTCTCGACCTCAGCGACTCCATACTTTGACACTGTGCACAGAAGCTCTGGCACATTTGGTTAGGCACTAACAAAGCAACCATGCCAAGACCTCAAGAAACTATGCCATCATGAACTTGTTTTACCATTGTTAAGTTAGTGCATTTCTATTCGAGAAATTGTTCAAAGATCCAACAGCACAAGGTCTTAATAAAAGCTACAAAAACCAATATTCAGAAAACCTGGCTGTAAAAAAAGAAAAAAGAAAATGAGGACATGTGAGATAGACAGTGAGAGTAAATACCAGCAATATAATGCTTTTCCTGTCCTAAATAAGCAAATGAAAAAAAAAGTCAACTGTCACTTTTGAAAGCACTGTTAATGCATGGACTAAGTCACTGCACTATTACAAATTACACTCCATAAACCTTTTTTGTTGTTCTTTCTGTAGCATTTCACACTTTCTAGAACCCTTTTGTCTCAAAAAACCTGGCAGTACCTACTTTCATCAAAACCTTATTCAACATGGCTACAGCACAATCAGAGTGTAAAAAAAGCCATCATGAAATTAAAGGTTAATCTAAATAATGTATGTTGAGACAGCCGAGCACTTCAGCAAAGATACATTGACATGAAGCACAAGTGCAAAAGAAAGCTCTTGGAGTTATCCACAACCACGGATGAATTAGGCATGTGAATGTAATCTTTAAACAATTGCATGCTTTGCACATTGTGAAAGCAAGTATGAATGCTCTATTAATTACCCACAGCGTTTTTGAAAGAAACGTCAAGGACGAGCTCCACTCCTCACAGAAATGGTAAAAAAGCATCAAAGAATGCCCAGCCTCCTTAAGCCATTGCTGTGAAACAGAGTGTGACAGGAAAATCTCATGCTCTTCGTCCCCCCCCCCCCCCTTTTTTAAATAATGATGCTGCGGGAAAGATGTGGCGAAGCTTGGCTCCTGCACAACAATAAGGGTTTAAAATACTTTTTCGTGCCCATTTCAATTTTTCACGGAACTAGACATATGAAGACAATAATTATCAGAATGTGTGGGAACATCAAGGTTCATCCAATACAACCACTCTTGCAAAACAAGAAGCATGTGCCATCTACTATTTTTTGCATGGTGCAGCTTCAGCAGAATACTCTCACACAACATCAAAGACTGTGGCACCCTTTGGATGAGGGGAATTATTTGTTAATAAAAAAAGTTTACATATATAATTCAAAAGTAAAACTAAAGTCGGCCTGGCAACTTTTGTCAAATTTCATTTATGCAAAATAATTTGCAACTTGTGACTAAACTTCCCGGCACTGACGCTTGGGCACGAAACTTAAAACGGAAAATTGAGCCTTCATTTTTTTCAGCTACTGAGTTACGCTTTTTCGCCCGATAAATGCAAGAAGAGTTCCAGAAGAGACCACACTCGCTTGGTACCCCTTTAACGCTTTCCTTACCGCAAGAAAGGTGCTCATTTTCTATGCTTTAATGTTTTAAGGTTTTATTTCCAGATTTATTAGTCGCAACGTATACTATGATACATTAAATTCAGAGGTGGGCAAATATCAAACTTTTCGAAAACAAATTGAATACGAATAGCAAGTATCAAACATCCAATAGTGAAACATAAACATATACATTTATAGCATGAATATTTCGATATAATTACGTTCCAAGCATGTACAGACAAGTGAAAAAAAGGACAGCTGACTATCAAAAACAATTAGGATCACTTTCAAACACAAGGTCACCAAATGTAAATAAAAGAACTGCAGGAATAGCCTCTCAACATCATTAGACACCAGCCGTCCATGAGGTAATTGACGGAGGGCGTTTGCTCCAGAATGCGGTAGGGCCCGAGGTATTTCACGACAAGTTTTGCGGAGTGGCCAGGTGTGGTAGCGGGTGCCCGAAGTCAGACCAGAGAGCCAGGGGAAAATGTTGGTGCAGAACGGTCAGCAGGCTGACGGGATTGCTGCTGCCACTGGTCCTCAGCGGAAAAAAAATCACAGCATATCCACGAAGTGAATAATGATGAGTGGGCGAAGCACCGGGGGATCATTCGGGTAAACCACAGCTACGGACGAGAGATAAAGAGAGCGCGCGTCGGGAACGAGAGAGAAAATTACACCATCTTCCCGTAGGGGAACCCTGAGTAGTATGCGAAGCAGCCATGGGGTCGACTCAAAGTAGTTTTATCAGCTGTATAAACTTGGACATGCAGCAGCATCAGCAACGCGCAGAACTGTTGTCGCGTTTTGCCCGCGTTCGCACCGAACGTGCGCAAAGTGGAACCGGAACCGGAAGTGGAACCGGAACGCCATCTAGTGATCACTTCATAAAACTACAGGCGGCGGCGGCTCCTCCTCCTCCTCCTCCTTCTCCTCCTCCTCCTCCTACTACTACTACTACTACTACTACTACTACTACTACTACTACTACTACTACTACTACTACTACTACTACAACAGAGGAGGGAACGACCCACACCCTAAGGAGCTTCGCCCCTAAAAGAGCGGGCAAGCTGGCGGCATTCCTCAGCATGTCGAGCAGCTTCAGACAGCGAAGTACTTTCCGACGCATGAGGTTTATATGAAAGAATTGTATTGAATGTATTATAGTCGGGTACAACTTAAGAAGACAGGAGCGGCCCCGCCCAGATGACCGAAGCGCAGCCGTCGATTGCCTCCGCGAATAAAGAAATAGTCCTCGGGCCAGCTCCAAGCGTGGGCTGCCATGCTCTCCGTCGGCGGAGTCACCAGCCGTCCGGTTCATGACGTCAAGCTAGAGTGCGCACCCATTGGTGGAGGCTCGTATGCATCCGCCTTTGATGAGCAAATGCCGCTGCCTTCTAAAGTTGTACCCGACTATAGATGGTTCTTGTCCATATAGGAGAAAGTACGGGGGAAATCCAGTAGTTGCTTGGGCCGCAGTATTGTGCACATACGTAACGAAAGGGAGTACTTGGTCCCAATTTTAATGATCAGAGGCGACGTACATTGATAGCATATCACCAAGAGTACAGTTGAAGCGTTCTGTCATGCCGTTAGTTTGCGGATGGTACGCTGTACTTGTGCAGTGAACGATGCAGCATTCGTCGAGTAGTGCCTTCAAAGCATCGGCAAGAAAGGCTCGGCCTCTATCGCTCAGAAGTTCGCGAGGGGCACCGTGGCGCAGAACGAAATGGCGTAACAGAAACAATCCAACATCGCGGGCGGTGGCAGTCGGCGGAGCGGCGGTTTCAGCATAACGGGTCAAGTGATTCACGGCAACAATAATCCAGCGGTTCCCTGCTGGAGTGGGTGGTAGTGGTCCGTATATGTCAATACCAACGCGATCAAAGGGTCGACTAGGGCAAGGAAGGGGTTGTGACGGGTAGACTTGTCCGGGAGGTAATTTTCGGCGTTGGCACTGAGTACAGGAGCGAATGAACTTTCGCACGTAGTTGTACATCAAAGATAGCTGGCGAGCGACCTCTGCGCAAACGAATTCTTGAATCTTCAGAAACAGAGTAGCATGCTCGTCGTCAACACCAAGGCTGGACACAGAATCGGCGGGCGCAGGGGGACATCTGGTGTGAAGCCGTTGCCTGCGCAACTCGCCGTAACTCTGACACAATTCGATCACTTCAACGACAGTGCGAGGACTCTTCGATAATAACATTTGGAATGCGTCGTCCTCAATACCCCTCATTATATGTTTGATCTTCTCCTCCTCTGACATCGACGCGTTCACCCGTTTGCAAAGGTCAACAATGTCCTCAATGTAGCTCGTGAAATTCTCTCCAATCTCTTGGGATCGTGTACGCAAACATTAGTATGCACGGAGCTTTCTTACTACTGGCGGATCGAAAACTTGGGTAAAGCTGGTCTTGAAGACCAACCACGTAGTTAGGTTGCCTTCATAGTTTCGCAACAGCCGAGACATAGAATGCTACGTTTCGCAACTTGGTAGCATCGTCCCACTGGTTATGGGCACTCACTCGCTCGTATGAAGAGATCCAATCTTTAACGTCTTTGTCATCTGTGCCGGAGAAGATAGGGGGATCTCGCTGTCGCAAGGCGCCGGCAGTATCAGGGTGGGCTAAGAGGTTTATTAACAACGGATGCAGGCAAACGGGCAGCAGTCACAAGCGTTCGGCCAAAAACAGCAACCACAAGCTCATGCCGGTGGCGATGCTGCTGAGGCGCAGGCTACTCTTCATTACATTATGCTTAGTTATAAAGGATGTGATGCGGCTGTGAATTAGTTTTTCGAGAAGTTTTGAAATAATTGGCAAGACGGATATTGGTCTATAGTTAGTTAAATCGTTTTTATCACCGCCCTTGTGTAACACTTTAACTTTAGCAACCTGGAGGCTTTTTGGAAAGTACCACCAGATCTGAACAAGTAACTGAGTGCGATATAAAAGACAGACACAAGAAAGGAAGAAACAAAGACAAGCGCTCAGATAAAACAAGGTTGTAAATGTGTGCCAATGCCGGAGTGATGACATCTAGTACATACTGGCTATGGGCCTGACTTGATCATTGTGTTTGATCAGCTTTTCTGTGCAAGCAAGCTGTTGTAGTCATGCGCCTTGAACTGGCACTGGAGCCTTCACGTGCTTTGTACAGTACTTGTAGCACAGCGCTGTACAGTAATGAATAAGGGCATAAGTCAAGCTTCTGCAAAAGGTCTATGAAATTGACTGTGTGCTCTTGTGTGAGTGAAAGCTCGACAAGTGGGAAGAATTGCTCATCATATGCTGTACATACACTGCCAAAACGCTGATGGATAAACGGAACCCACAGTGGGAAAAAATAATGCTGCACTTCATATTACTTGGAACACTATCATCAAAACCCGCACTCCTGAGCATGTACCAATGCCTAAGACATTGTTAAAACAGCACAGACGTATCGAAAAATGAGATAACCTGACAGAAGCTTCTGTGTCCTCGCTGCTGCTCTCATTTAAAAATTATGTTGCCTAGTCGACCAAATCCCAAATCTTGCATTGTCCCATTAGGGATATGCTAAGAGCACTGGAGGCTAGTTTCAAACAAACCTCCTGCCAAACTTTTATTTTTCCAGACCCCCAATGTGTCGAAAATTGCCAATTTGACCAATATTTAAAGTGCAGTGTTCATTTCATGTGGTGCATGGCGTTCTTGTGGAACAATTCTAAAAGCAATGTTTAACGCGTCAAAAAACTGTAGATCAAACTGATCAATTTCTTTAGGTGGGGTAAGGAAAGTGCTAAGTCTACGACTGAAATCATAGCACGATGATTGAAATCAGGCACATAAAGAAACATAGCCCAACAGATGCAACAAACACAGCAGAAAAAAAAAAAAAAAAAGCCTCATAAATGTGCATCTGCACGTCGCCTTTCCATATCTTGCCCAGCGTAAGTAACCGCATCCCGCTTTTTCTTTTATCTTTATTCTGCTCAATCGGAGCGTTCCTTCCTGCTGGGGTCGACACGCGCCGCGCCCCAGATGGGACACATCCGAAGGCGATACAAGCGCGTTGCCGGACCCGCGCGGCGCCAAGACGCAGCGCGCGAAGCGCACTCGACATCCGCTCGTTCCCTCGCCCGAGCAGAGAGACGCACCCCGCGACGGCTGAGCAAAGTCGGGCGAGTCACAACCTCCCTCCCCCCGCCACCCAGCCATCAACCCCGCTTCCTAGCAGAGGGGTACGCTAACGCGGCTAACGGGCACACCCCACCCGTCGGCTTGCGTGCGGGCCACGAGAGGGAAACCACCGCGATGCGGCTAGCCACGAGCAGCGACACATACGGGCTTGTCGTGAGCGAAGGCGCCCTACGCCGACCGCCGCGAACTTTCGCACGCCTCGCTGCGCCCACCATTTTTATTGTGTTCGACGACGCGCGCTCCGCCGTCAGCTGCCAGGCCTTTCGACAGCGCTTCACCTCCGCGCGTCAAAACCGCGTTGCTCAAAAAGCGTCCCGCTTTTTTCACCGCGCTGTGAAACGGCCGGCCGGTTAAACGAACGGCCCCGCCGCTGGCGAGCGGAACTAATAATAGACGGGCTTTATTGCTTCGCCAAGCTTGTGAGTATGGATTGGGCGCGCGAAAATACCGCACGTTGCCTAAAGCCGTCGTCTGCTCGATAAGCCGCGCCGATTACGAGACGAAAGGCAGTTAACCTTTTCAATCCGGGACGAAAATATCCGCTATTATTATGCTTGCGTTTTCAAGAGGATCGGAGGTGGGATGCAAAATGTGGACGGTGTACGAAGTGCGAGAATGATCGTCATGGGAAGCTTCAGAACATGCAAAGTTCCAAAGGCACAGCCATTTACGTTAACGCAATGTGCAGACCAACGAGCGTAATGCTGCGGCAGAACAGTTTCAGACAAAGTGGTCTGTAGCATACACCGCTGAAGTCTTAATAATTGACATCAAAAAACACGAAGCATTGCTAATTTATGGGGTTACTGCCCTGTCAAGCTAGATAACCACACAGTCCTACGTGAATCCACAGTATTGACACAGTACCTTGTCAGACCGTTATGCATCTGCGCTTTTTAGTAAGTGTGCATGTCAACCTGGGTAGATGATTTTGGTTACACCAAATGGTTACTGCATCATACTGAGCCAGCTTTTGCCAATCTAGACAGGCGATTCTGATTGTGACCAGAACGCCTTACATGTATTATCGACCCAAAAAGTTTACAGACCAAGGGATCTGACAAAAAGCTGAATATCTCCGCAGCCTCAAAACGCAGCCTGGTTTTCCCATTTCCAGCCTCTACTGGTATATCGCGAACAACATTGTGTTGTACGGTTTTACTGGCTACTTTTAAAGGCTGATCGGATATTTAGCGTTTTCTGAGACCCCGTGGTCCATTAACTTTTTTGGTCGATAGTACATCAATTCAAGCGAATAGACCATTGTGGGTATCTGTTTGACTTATTTTGGTAGCCACAACAATGGAGTGGCAAGTGACACCCTGCCTTCAACTACTACTTCTCTGACACTTGTATGCCACACTCACCTTTACCTTTACCCGTGACACATCCAAGTAATGGCCACAAACTTCTGACTACGTAAATCAATTGAAGACAAAATTGAAGCAATTTACAAGAACTTTCACCTTGCTTCCTTTTCATTTATTGCCTTGTCCTTTTTTTCCACACTATAGACAAATTAATAAACCAGCCCCCCCCCCCAAAAAAAAGGGAATTGTTCACAATAAAACTCTTTCCATTCTCTATTTTCTTTTTATGTGCTCCTGCACTTTTGTCACTGCTTTTGACAATCTTGACTGATTTGCCATGGCAGTGCAACCAGCCAATTTTGCAAGTACACTTTTCAGTGAAACTGCACCATCGTAAATATTTTGCGTGGCATTCACAATGTGTTGTGCAAGTTAGCAGTATGTAACATAAGGATAATGTCTGATTCTCTAGAAGACCAATGACATGGCGAAGCACTATTGCTGACAAATTGAGATGGTGTGGGTTTGAATATGAGAGGTACCATGAAGTCTTTTTGTATCTTTTCACGTACAATAAACTAGCTTGCTCATTCACAGAAAGAGCGCCCTTCAGCAGGTTTCATCAGTATCACACAAACCAATGTAAAAGCAGAGCATATTGAAGATGTCTTCAGTTCATGGTCTAAACTATTTGCTAATGAGCTAGTTACTCTAGTATGCATATTCATGAGTTGATATGACAACATACCTACCAATGAAATCTATGTCATTACACATGATGGCAAGTTAATTGAATTCACTTGAAAGAACAACATAAGAGACCATAATTACCAAAAGCCAACAGGATGTAGGTAACAATGTTACAAGCTGGACACTGAAACAATGTTTGATAGAGAAATTCTTTTTTTTTAATGTTTAGTGTGCCTCATTTGCATTTCCTTGAAATGTTTTATTATTCCTTGCAATTTCCTAATCTACAAGATGTCATGAAATGAAAGAAAGCATTTTGAACTACTATTTCATTGCTGTATTGAAACTAGTCCTTTATTTCTCACTTATTTTCTTACCTATGTAAACAGTTTGTAGCGTTTATTAGTAACTGCTTTTCCAATGTGAACTTATCTGATGCATTTATATGAAATAAATTATTATTGATTAATTTGACCTTTGTCTTACATTAATATTTGTTAGCTTCATTGCATGCTGTTTCTGCCCACGTCACCATGCAATGGGATCAGGGCTTTTGTGAAGTTTATCTATCTTCTATTGCAGAGTGCATGAGTTGTATCTACGTCTTCCCTCATATTCGTTTTAAGTACAATGTTGTTCTTAGCCATGCACAACATGACACAATAAAAAAAAGAAAGCAGTGAATAAACCTACCAAACTCTTCTGGAAGAAAGCAAACAGAATGAGAAATCAATGCCCCACTACAGAGGCAGGCCAATCGACAGACTGTACAGGCACATGGCAGGATTCCAAACGATGAGAGCTTTGTTTAATAGTGCATCACTATCCAGACTGCCACACGTCATAGGCACTGCCTCGGAAATATCTGCAGCAACAGCTTGGAGGCCTCTCCAGAGTGTACCACTGCACTGTGCTTATTGCTCTGAACTTGGATGCCTACGTGCTGTACTAAGCAACTCAAAGCGTGGCCCCCAAGATCCAGTGGTGCACGCAAGAACACACCGCATGTTGGCCAATCTCAGAGGCCATGCTCAAATACCAATTGTATCACATGGTGCACCAGACTAAAACATGGTTTACGTGCACAGTTCCATTTTTAAGCATACAATATCTTCACCCATGGGCACTAGAGTTTTCTGATGACAGTGTATACAAGACTGATTGTTTGAGACTGTTGAGAAGTGACCTTGTTGATACATGACAATTGCATGTACAGTCAGGAGCAAAAGTCTAGAGATTACAAGATCAGCAAGGAATTCTATCACAGCTGTATAATGTAATAATTTCTCAATGCATTACACTGTTCGAACAAACACATGTAGGCTGTGCTACATGATTTCAGCCGGCACACCTCGGTTGTGAAAAAAAAATGTTTGCGCGGCATATTTTGCTCATGACTGCGACTATTCTGTTGAAGAAATTCTTTTGATAGCCCAGAGCCATATCTTATTATGAGAGATATAAAAACGGGGATCTCAAGACTATCGGTTACTAGCTGAGATCCTTTAAAAGCAAGCTTTAACTTGCAGCCAACTGTAATTTTCCTATCCAAATACATGTGAGACATGTAAATGCTTGCATTAGGCAAATGCTGAACTAATCTTAATAAAGTATGCTGCTCGACATCAGCTAAATTGTGTGCATTGTTAAAAGTTAAAACAACTTTTATTCAGGATCTCAAGTTGTTAATAAAAAAAAAGAATGTTGCATGAGTGTTGCTTGCTTGAACCAAGCACCATCAGAATTGGAGGACGCTTAACGTCGCCTTTAAGAGTGGAATGCGATAGCATTAAAAGATCCCTGGCTGCTTATCAGGCTTTTTTCTCGTATACTCAAATTACAATCAGACGCTGTCATGTCTGTAGCATAGTTAAGTCGTACTTTACCATTTTTCTTACGGGTTGTACTTTGAGAAATTCAATTTTTGTTCACTAACACCTCGCGCCAAGCGGAGGGCCTGTGTGGTCGGGGTGGTTCGGGATGAATTTCTCCGCTACGGATCCTGATGCTTATGTCGAAGCCAACACCGATGCTGCATTTTCGGCGAACGGGGCCCTTAACGTTATCGCATTAAAATTCCCAAATATTGGCTAATCTTCATAAAATTAAAGCAGAAGTTTACATGCCCATAAATCTGCACCAAAAGCAGATCTCACAATTTTATGAACTGCATACGTTAGATTGTCTAAAGGGTACAAATAAAAATATTTTACAGCTTCTGTGAAATCATTACACTGTTTATACGAGTTTTCAAAGTCCTATTTACAAATGAGTGGTATAATTCAGGGTGGCGTATATCAATTTTGTCTAATGGAAAGGTCTCAATGGATGAAGTTTCCAGAATTGTGCTTTCTTTTTCTATCACTTCGTCAAAGAGTTGTAAACTTCATGCATTTATTTTTATTTATAATTTTCAGTAATTAAAAAATGAATGGACACAAGGAACCTACTTTTAGCATTTGGTAAATTTTATCTTTCTTTTAAATACAACAAATCTTATCAAAATAGGTTCAGTGGAATCTGACCAAAATATTTGTTCTCTCAAATATTCAGATAGGAGCTCCTCTTCACGCTCCAAAAAGAATTAACGTTTTGGAAGCAAAACATTTTTTCACAGGAATACACCACACATCAAACAAGTATTGTGCAAATTATTACTTCTAGCATTTTTAATTTCCTAGGATAAATACTGAAATGCACGCCATGTCCTGTCTGCACACCGGAATCAGTGATCGGCATTATTATTATTTGTTCTTTCTCCGAGTTTCGGTGACTTTCAGCGATTCCGTGTAAAACAATGTTCGCACTTCCAGGCTCTTCGCACGTCGGTCACACAAAAAACCTAGTTGAACAGCTGCTCACGCGCCCTCACAAGCCGGTAGCAAACCCCTCCCCATGGCGCAACAGCCCCTGACTAGGCGCGCTGGATCGTCCGGAGCTGGGAGAGAGATTTTTGACCCACGCGGAGCAACGCCGGCGCTACACGCATCAAGTAAATGACGCCGTCTACAAATAGCGCGCCGAGCGCACGACAAAAGTGGGACCGCGCGGCGAGTAAAACGCGGGTGTTGCTGCTTGATTTGTCAAGATGTGCATCACTAACTTTTCTTTTATTTTTCCCCTCCGAGGTTGAGCGAACACGGCAGCGAACGGCGCTTGAAAAAGTTGTTTCTGAAAGGACAAATTTTTAGTTTCTCGGCGGGGGCAATCCAGGTGGTGCGACCAGAGGCGCTGCTTTATTCACGTTTTCTTTTTGTGTGTGTTTTGTACGTTGCTAATCCCGGGAGCACGAGGACAACAAACCGCGGCTGGAAGCAAGGAAGTAGCGCGGACATGCCAATGAGTTTTCCCTTTCGTCTGCAAGTATGACCCAGACAAGCAGTTGACTGGTTGGTCGTGCAAAGCAAGGCCCGCGCATCCACCCGCGCTAGCGCCGATCACTGTCACGGGGCGAGGACAAAGGGAGTCCGTGCCAGGGGTTCGGACCTGCCGCTGTTGTAGCGAGAACGCGCACCCACCTTTGACCTGCTGTTCGAAGAGGCCCAGCAGCTCTCGCTTGCCGGCCGACTTCTTGTAGTCGGCCGTCATGATGGGGTCAGGATCGCGGGCGTGTCGGGCAGGAAATGGGCCGCGGGAGCTGTCGCATCCGCCGCAGGAAATGGGGAGAGCCCCTCGGCAGCTACGCTTGGCGTCCTTCGACTGCCTCGGTGCGCGGTCCCAGCGACAACCGCGACGACATGCTCACTCGACTGTGCACTGGGCGCACACCGATGTCGCCGCTGCCTTGAGGCTTTGTTGACTCGCTTGGGCCGATTCACTCGCCGAGACTCCCGCGGGAACATCAAGAGCAGCGGCGGCGTCACTTTCTCGGGGCCCAACTTTGCAGGCGGCAGCCATTGTCCGTATGAGAGAGTCGCGGCGCCACCACCGGATATTCCGTAAAGCGAGCACCGTTCACGTGACCGTGTCTTGTGATTCTGAATCCGGAAACACATATTTCGAAAGAGCACGGACAAACATGCCGACTCGAACGCCTCGATCATGTGGACAAATTTATTACACCATGGACTGTGTTGTAAAAAACTCTATGGCGCAGAGAGAGGCCTCGCAGGGTTCCGATAGTGCACAGCAATTTCAGCAAAATTGCATAGAGACTTCTTTCAATGATGTTACAAAAATAGCGGCCAATACTTTGATACAAATGGACTAGATGGACTAACGCTTGATTTGTAGTTGGATCTACCTACCCACGCTTTTCGCGCATAAATAGAAAATTTCGGTAGAAGAAGCGCACGACGCTTGTTTGAGCGGCGAAATTTCACAATTTCAGAACTCTAGAAGCGTGGCCTTTATAATAGAACGCGCTACCTTGGTTTTTGTAGGAAACTGTACGGCTGCAACAGCGGACAGTCGCAATCTCGGAAGCTCTGACTGATGCTCAGTGCAGAACAAAGTATATTTACCTTGGCAGAACTTTGTTGCAGAGCTATGAAGTTAGACTGAATAAAGATATAACGCTCGCACAGCAATTCCTGACCTAGCCTGCTACTGCTAGCAAGTCCAAGTGGTCAAAAAGCCCTAACCACCCTTAACGCTAACGCAGAGCCGTTTCTACGTTTATTTTTTCATCTTTCAAACTCTGGGATACTCTGAGCACCGTGACTCTGAGGAATCTGTCGCTGGGGGGCGGGGGGGGGGGGGGGTCGAGAGGAGGTTCGAAGTGGACATAAAACTTTAATTTATACCACACTTGCTCAGAGTTCTCATGCGGTTTAACGGAGAAAGCAACGGCAGGGCAACGCTTTGTGCAAACGCCGCTTAGTTATCATCATCAAAGGATGCGGCGCGGTCAATCCAGTCCAATCCAACTGCTGTGACCTCTCCCCGCTTGCGGAGGTGAGACGAGCCTCGTGAGTGCAACCGGTGTTCTGGCACTCTTCGGGGCTGCCGAAAAAAACAAAAAGCTGATTCTTTCGTGTGGCATGACCAGCGGCGCACCGTCATGGTGGTGGCCGCATTCCCGATCGCTAAGCTGGCCGCTCTGGCCTTCCGGCAGCTGAGCAAGCCACTGGCCAACCGAATCAAGCAGGGGGCGAAGAGCAGTCCCTTTTTCCGTACCTACGTGTGCATGCCGCCGGCGCAGCTGTACCACTGGGTCGAGGTAAACATTAAAATGCGTATTCTGAACCTGGGCAAGCCCTCCGAGGTGCCCCCGCTCAACGAAGCGATGGCCATCGAGCTGGGCGCCGAGCTGCTCGGCGAGATGATCATCTTCGTCTCAGCCGCCGCCACGCTGATCGCCGAGTACTTGCGCCAGGCGCGCAACGAGCGGCTGCGCGAGAACGCCAAGGAGGAGAAGCAGCTCTGCCTCGAATGCGAAGTCAAGGACCTGCGGCTGCGCGTCGAGCATCAGGAGGCGCAGATCAAGCACCTGACCAGGCTGGCCGGCACCTTTGTCGTCGCGCCACCACCGAAACCACCACCGCCGCCGCCACCTCCGTCGTCGCCACCTGGAGATGCCGCAGTGGGCACCGGCGACAAATCGAAACCCGCGCCGGTTGGAAGCTCCGAAACGAAGGCTACCGCTCCAGGCAACACCGAACCTGCCAAGGGGACTTCGGCGAACAGCGTCGAATTCACAACCACAGTCGTAGGTCGCGCCTTGAACGATGCCACGGCGAGCGTTCTAGGAAAGACGTTGTCGTAGCCCCCGCCACGGTGCGGACGATGGGCTGTTCCAGTGTTCGAAGGTCCTAACCGCGGGACGTCGCACGTATCCAGCGTGGAGCAACTCGAGAAAGTTCGTGCCGTCTCAAAACAAGCCTTCGTGACGTTTTAAGTCTGTTGCCGTTAAATGTGCTGTTCTGCGTATGTCATAAGCTACTCCGCAAGGAGCAGATTTTTCACGCTATTGTGTTGGAATTGAAATATCCACGGTAATTCGATTACTTTCTAGTTTCTCTAGTTAGCAACAACAGCATTCGGAGCAGCACACACAAGTGGCAAAGCGTGCACCTTCAATCGTAGACTTGTCTTTCATTTGCAGCCAAACACAAGGGTGGACGCATAACTGAGAAGATTGAGGGCGCACAGTTTATTTTGCCGGTGCTGTTTAGGCAGTGGTAGGCACATGCCTGGTGTACAGTATAGTGTGTGCAAGCTTGGCTTTCTTTTTGTAAGTGGGCTTTGCAGGATGTTATAGATACTGTGCAATAAAAGACTATGATGGTGTAAAGAAGACATGCATATTCTACTCCCATGAGAAGCCTGAATAATAAATTTGCCTCTTCCTTATAAATTTGACAGATTACAAGCAACTTGCAGCGGTGTGTAACATCATGACGATACTTGTACACATTACAAGTTGCTGATTATTTCTAATCAGCTACATTTTTATTATTTCGTAGGTGATAAATTGCTTTTCCTGAGCAGTAATGTTAGTGGAAGGTTATTTGCTTTAAGTACTCATTTATTACATTATTCAGAAACAAGTAAAAAGCACTATAGCTTCGAACAGACAAACTTAGTGGCAACACTGTCAGTGTATTGTTTTTCTCCTGACTGAACATTCATGCAAATGGCAGAGAAACCTGTATAAGCATACCCAAGCATAAGGAGAACATGGTGCTGAGCTAGTTCGTGCTGGCAGTAAATACCTATATGAAACAGATGACTGCAATGGAAATGCATACATATGCATCTTTGTGGGTATTCATTTTGTGGATGTGTGCAGGAACCTCGTTATTTCATATCTGAACGTTGACCCAAGCACATACCATTAAAAAGAAAAATCCACATGGGAAATACAGAGAGCAGTCAAAAGTTTCTGAATACCATTATAGTATGACATTGTAGTCAAATATGAAGGACAATTCCAGTGCATGCATTGCAAGCATCTCCTGTGCTGTTGGAAAAGCGAAAAAAAAAAAAAGAACTTTCAAGAGCAACAGTTTGGTCAAGTTTATGTGATAACAAATAATATGAAAAAAAGCCAGACCGACACATTCAAGTTTGTAACATTCTAATAAATGTGTTGAAAGGACAGATTGCATTTATTGTAATGTATCACTTGCTAGGAAATTTGCAGGCTCAAGTTGGATCACTTGCTTTCACGAGGCCAAAAAAAAAAAAAAAAAACTGATGGCTAAAATCAATTGTATTTATGAACAAGGTAGTTAAAATTGGTTACATACTTTTTTTAATGTGGAGCACTTATTGGTTTCACAACATGAGAGTCCACGCATGTCATTGCTGCACAGTTAGCAGTATCTGAAGGCTCAAGTACATATCAGGGCTATGCTTGGTGTTTCAATCTGGACTGAACTAATTTATAAAAACAAATGAGTGGGCATCGATTTTTGTGTCAATTATTTGCACCAGCAAACATGAGAAATAAATAATTCTTTAGTGAGATTTATGTATAAATCAGTTACTGTAGGCGAATGCTACAATTTCAGACTTGAAGCTGCTGATTGCTCAGACAATGTATACTTATTAGGAATCCTGAAATTGCCACCAATTTTTAGATAAATGTTCGACACAGTTCAGTGCTGCAATTGATTAGAAAGACTGATAAATTAGGTAGAATGCCAAGCGCATCTTGCTGCAATATTGCGGATGAATATTTTGAAACTTGTGTTAGCTTCAATATGCCTACCAAGTGGACGGACTGGCCTTAGGAGCTAACTTGCTTTCATTTCACAATTTCAACATGTACTCGTGAATTGTTTAGTGAATTTTAGATAATTAGAGGGCTAATCAGTAATTATTGCTTAATTATTTATGTCCACCAGCACAAGTAATGTGTTGCTGAAAAGATAACCTCTTTATCCCCATGGCATTATTTTTAAGGATAAGTTAAAGCCCACACTGAAACACGTAATACTAAATCACTGATCACTACGCTGCAAGCAGTTGTGGCATTTTGTTGATACGTGTGAGGTGGTAAGCCTGCTTCATGGATGTGACGGCTACACTGCGATTGGAGCACAGGACAGAAATGTGTGATCAGAAATAGTTTGTGGGGATTATGACAATTCTATGGAAGCCCAGCTAGTGAAAATGACTGCAACCACAACAATGCACTACGATGTTTCTCACATACCAGTATGTAAAACGCAATTATTACTTCTAAATCTCTGATCACATATCAGTAGCAGTGAACAATGCTTGTGCAAAATCTAAAGGCAAAATTTGTGTTTGTGACACCTCTAGCTCGCAACAAGACACTATAGATTTAGTATATGCTAACTTGAATTGTTGTTTAGCAGCAACCAATTTGTTGTTTTATGTCTGTTAAGCCCCTGCAGCTTCTTACTAGCATACTTCAAGTCAGCACTTGTCTCTGAATCACTGCTGAAAGAAAACTGTGCAAGCTGGAGTTCGCTCACAGTTCAAGTGTTCTTTGCCTTACGAGTGTATATGCTAGGATAATTGAAAAATAAAATCTTGTTTCTGAACTCCCCTAAAATTTGCGAAAATGTTCAAGTTTCAACCTAAAACCAGTGACACAAAGTTGCACGTTGAGCAGGATCTGCAAATTGAAATTAGCCATCTCGAACCCGCTTGAAGTAGAAAAAGTGCTTCCTATACTCTCCACCATAAGCTAACATTTTTTTGTGTCTATAGTAAGATGTCAGTGGTCTGGCTTCACTTTTGGGACATTTTCCCCGCTTTATAAATATTATTTAAAACCTCCTTGGTTTCACACAACTCTGATCTGCCTTCCTCACTGCTTGCTTGACCCATGTTGCTCAGTAAAGCATGTGCACAAACATGGCACTGCCTGTTTTTGTCAGCATGTTACTTAACCCTGGAAGCAACTCTGTATATGAGGGAAAGGACTAACTAATAGAATAAGGTATTGGGGACTGAAGAGGAGTTGCTTGAGGCTTTTTCCCAAATGGCAGTGGTACGTATCCTCGTGTCTCTAGTGCTTGCTACTATGCACTGTTGCATTTCAGGCTTATAAATTTCTATTAAGATGCTATTAGGTGCAATGGATGTTGTACTGGTGGGTTGCTCCCTATTTCTCTGTTATGAAGAAAAAGTATGTCATTGATGTGAATACAGAGCACAATAGACTCGCTTTAAGAAAAGCTGTGCCTGTCAAACTTTCAGATATGGCTAACGGTTTGGACTGTGCTTTAATTGTTTCCCATATGGTTCCAATGGGCTTCTGTTAGGCACAACTCCATGGAAGTAAGGCAAACATATTAGAATTTAAACGGAATCTAATGTCTATGTTTTTATGATCATCATCACACATTGTTTTGGTGTCCTAAATGACATGGTAAAGGCAGAGGAACTTTACACCTTCCAAGTACACATCTAGAGCCTACCAGATGGAAAAGCTGTTCCTTAATATATTTGATCATATGCTCTCTGCTGTTTGTATAGCTTCCAGCAATACTGAATCATGAAACTTCCCAACAGCATAGACGAAGGTAGAACCAACATTACTTGGGTAGAACCTGTAGTCGCATATATCTACAGGAGAGGGCCACTGAAAATCTTCCATAGTGATACTGCAGCTTAGACAGCTTTTCATCAGTCACACCAGTACAAGCTCATTTTAAACGCATCTGGTGATAACGAGCTGTTGCCTTATTGGTTTACACTGCAGACAGTTGTTAGAGTACTTTAGCACCACGGCTCGCATTTGGCTGATTTTGTACACTGCGCCAGAGCGAAGCATTGCGACTTTGGCCTAATGAACTTCAAAAAGGGCGCCAAAATATAGCATCAGAAGCAAGGCGTGCGAGACATTGCGAAATTAGGTCACTCTACCGAAATTAAACTATAACATGATGCAACGCTGCTTATTTACTCTCAGTCAAGACTTTTATGAATAACCGCATTATTTGCAAAGAAAAATCCCGTTTGCGCATTACCTGTCAAAGCATGTTGATGGTCGGCTGTTCGTGTTTGGCGGAAGATTCTACAGCTATAAAGGACACAAATTTTCATCTGTACAGAACTTTGTGTACGCTGTTCTGCTGCATGCCTGCCAAGTTCGGAGAAACTAAATCCGGGAGATCTTCCGACCGAGGGGGGGGGGGGGGGTCAGTTGGTAACACCCCCCAATGTCGATACTTTCATGTACTCCCACATGAACTTCATTACAATTTTATTTACAGATATACAAATGACCACATGAACAGGTCTCACTTTTTCAAGCATTTCATTGTTGCTAATTTTGCCTTGAAAAATTCTTTAAAATTTAAATTCTCGGGTCTTACGTCCCACAACCACCATCTGATTATGAGGCACGCCATAGGGGGGATCTGGATTAATTTGGACCACCTGGGGTTCTTTAATGTGCACCCAATGAACGGCACACGGGCGCTTTTGCATTTCGCCGCCAACGAAATGCGAGCGCCACGGCCGAGATTTGATCCCGCAAGCTCGTGCTTAGCAGCGCAATGCCAAAGCCACTAAGCAACCACGGCGGGTGTTCAAAAATGATTCAGATAATGATTGATTGTAAGAAATTTCTTTCACGTTTTGCAAGTTTGACGTTTCCCAGCGACTTGAACGAGCAACACATGGACGAGCGGCACTGCGTCCTCGTATTTTTCACAATGTTAAATTGCCATTCACACTCTGCATTGCTCTCTGGTATCAACAAAACACCCACGTCACTTCGGCTGAGCACTACATTAAAAATACTTGAAGATACTTTTTGCGCTAGCGCTCCTTGCTTTTAAGGCCATGACTGGCAGGAGGCCTATGCAATGCCAGAGCGGCTGACGCCGAGGTATGGTCACTCCATCGTTCTCCTCGGCCACCATAGCCATTGTACAGCGTACTAGAATAGGTAATTCTAGCATAGAGAAAGAAAAAAAAGTTTTTTTTTCTTTCTCTATGCTATAGTCGGGTACAACTTCAGAAGGCAGCGGCATTTGCCCCCTCAAAGGCGGATGCATACGAGCCTCCATCAATGGGCGCGCACTAAAGACTTGCGTCATGAGCCGGACGGCCTGTGTCCCCGCCTAATCATGTGGCAGCCCGCGCTTCAAGCCGGGGCGAGTCGCGTCAGCGGGACTATTTCTTTAGTCGCGGAGGAAATCGGCTGCTGTGCTTCGGTCATCTGGGCGGGGCCTCTCCTGTCCTAAGTTGTACCCTATGCTTGTACCCCACGGGCCACTAGGGCACCCAACAACCCCGTCAGGGTGCGACTGTTTTCACAACAAATCCATGCAGGGGCGGGGCCTCGCCTCGATGACGTATGACCATTTTCTTTTTTTCGACGAAGACGACGACGCTCGAACGCAATCATGTGGTTCGCATGGATGCATGCCCCGGAACGACGCTCGCCTTAGGACCGGGGGTACGCGGGTTCCAACCCCGCCTCGGCAAGAAGTTCATTTCATTTCCTTTTCTTCTTTGTTTTCCTCTGTTTGGCGGCGCGGTCGGTTGTGCCCCGGTGCTGCGGCGGTCGTTGGGGTGTTGCAAAGCACAGCGTAGCAACACCCCAAATTAAAAAAATACTGCTCCAGTCGGGTAGACTGCTCTCTCCCTGATAGTGAGATTATATTTGGATCATCAAAACAGTGATGCGCTTATTTAAGAATACCATCGAGCCCTTAACAGCATCCACAATCCTGCCTAGTCACCACCAGCCCAGCGTGTTCTTCGTTCCAACGCCGCCAAACAGAAGTATGTGTGTGTGTGTGTGTGGGGGGGGGGGGGGGGGGGGGGGAGAAAGAAAGAAAATTGTTGTACGTCATCAAGGCGAGGCCCCGCCCCTGCAGGGATTTGTTGTGAACATGGTTGTGAAAACAGTCGCACCCACCTCGTCATCGTAAGGAGCGGTTCTGGGGTTAACGAAATAGCGCATGAGTTTCCCTACTACTTTCTTACTTTTGCGCAATGAACCTCTAACTGAATTAGATTAGGTTGGATTTTTTTTTTTTTTTTTGCCAATGTGGCCTGACAAAGCGCTAGACGCGGGAACAGGACACAACAGCAATTTCCGGGAGATTTTCCTGTCAACCGTACAACCGGAAGATATGGTCCAAATCCGGGAGTCCGGGAGAGTTGGCAGGTATGCTGCTGTAATCTAAAATTAAAGAACAGCTACAACAGACATTAACTTTCCTCCATGATTCACAGCTTGTAGAAGCGATGATGATGAGAGCGACTCTTGCCTGTCGGTGTTTACGGCAACCTTGGGTAGCCGTGTCAGTCGATCAACAGGGTCAACACAAGATTATCTGTGCGTGTGTTGTTGCTCTTTTTATTTTTTTTATTTCTTCGCCGGCATCGACGCCGATTGCAACTGGCCGGAAGAAAACGACTCGCGCAACGTCGGCTGAAGTACGTGGAGTGGCGGCAGGAATGCGCCGCCGCGATCGACGTCCCAGCGCAGCAGCGCGGTGGCGGCCTGCAGCAGCATCGCCTGCCGCCGCTGCCGCCGCTACGACAGCTACATCGCTGTTGGCGGCCGTGTCTCCGACCGTGGCGTGAACAGTGCGGACGACTCATCGCGGGGACCGCCAGTGCTGCGGACTCCGGAAGGCGAGCGCCATGTTGGTGAATAACAGTAGTTTCGACGTGCGCGCTTTCTGCCAAAACCTGCGCGCGACCAAGCCCCCGTACGAGTGCCCGCTGCCCAACTGCGGTCGAATCTACAAGACCTACTCGGGCATCCAGTTCCACCTGTACAACTTCGAGCACGACGGCAGCAGCAGTAGTGGTAGCGCGCCGCCGAGCAGCAAGAAGAACAAGCGCGGACGCTGGCACCACCGGCAGAATCGGCGCTCTCCGACACCGCCGCCGGGGCTGATACCGGCCGCGCGCGAGGCGCTCACATATGCAGAGGCGCAGGTGAGCACAGTGCCGCTCGCGCCGCTTGACGCCTTCCCCTGTGCCCGAGACCAACCGCTGCGCATATGCAACGCGCCGTACACGGCAGAACCACGCACTCGTCAGTTTGAGTTTGAAAGCTGCGCGGTGTGCTTTCGGCAGAGTGGCGAGCTTTCTCAGCGTGCTTAAACCCTTTTACCCTTCCACTATGGGACGTATACGTATTCTGAAACATTCCACTTTGGCGATATTTCGCTTTCGCTTTCAGAAGCGCGCTAATTGGCTGTTCTAGCCAAATTGGATGAGCTGATTGGCTGGTTGAGCCCAACGTCAATCAATTTTGCTCAACCAGCCAATCAGCGCGCATCTGAAGGCGAAAAGCGAAATATCGCCGAAGTGGAACGTTTCAGAATACGTCCCATATATTGCCCCTCTCTCGGCGCGCCATGGCAGCATGACACTTAATACTACTGGAGTTGGCTGCTTGTATTAACTACCGCTGTATGTGCCCCACCACATACATTCACTTGGACGGTGGGGTCAGGTCGCAGACGTAAGGAACAATGGTGGCTAATCTTGCAGTGTTAAACATCTGCAACGGGTCGAAGCAGTATTAATTTGCATATATGGCAAACAGGCTCGCATGCATAACATACACAAGTAAACACATTTGAAAGTACTAAATTGTCTGGCAAAGCCCAATGTCCCCGAGAAAGGCTAGAGGGCATTGAAGAACTGCAGTAAAATGAGCTAGTTAGTATAGATGCATTATAAAAAATGAAACATTGCGCAAAAGACATGACCCAGAGAGGTGGACAAGGGATGGGTGTACTCCTATTGTGTGTCCACCTTTCTGTCTCCTGTGTTTTGAGCATTGTTTTATTATTACTAATGGATTATGGCAGTGGTACTCCAAGGTGCAAGTGCATTACTTGGTCACCCTGGAGGGTGTAGGTATCTACGGATGCATATTACATTATGTAGGCCATCACTGCCGTCATGCATTCACAATTGTGTTAACTGCAACTTCAGGAATCGGTGTTCTTGTCCAGCAGATAACCGTAGTTATGTGTAGCACTGACCTTGGGTAAAGCTGGTCCACATTGTTTCCCTGACAGTGTGAATCCATTTTCTGGCAGACCATCAACTGTGGCTCGAAAGTCGCATGACTCTAAGCACTGCTGTTTTCTTGCTTTTACTATGATCTGTTTTGTGCATTTAAATGTTTTTCTGAAAGAGTATGTTAGTACTTTTTTTTACTTTATCACTGTACCATTTCATTCATTCTGCTGGGGATAAGCATTAACCTGGAGCAGCATTCTGGGCCGATCACTTTTACTATAAGCTGAACAAGCTGCAATGGACAGATTGCCTGTTACTCCAGTGAAATACATGCAGACGCTACATTACACAAAAGTATCCCCGAAAGTGTGCAGTCGACAATCGAGCCCCTGTTTAGTGAGTTATTATTTTAAAGATCTATTCTTCAGCCTTCATGGTCTCTTTTGGGAGATTTGAATCTCTGGCCCATTGCTGGACTGTTCTCTCTTTCTTTTTGTCTGTGTTGCTTCTGTAGGGCTTTTGTGTCCATACATTATTTGTACATTTAATTGCTTGAACGTTAGCATGCACAACAAGACAGTGAAATGAGTCCATGAGGGAAAGCATATGTCATGATTTGCTTTGTATTTGTCTGTTCCTTTATGGTGCATTTCCCGTCTTTTGTTTCCATGCGCGGTCAGTCCTCTCCTGTAAGCTCGCCTAGTAACGCGGTGCTTTGCGGTGCCCTGCAGAAGATCGTGGAGGTGGACCTCGATGGCTGCCTGCACCGGATCAACATCTGTGAGCCACTCGACTTGGTGGCCGCAGAGCCCGAGGCGGGGGCTGCAAGTGAGCCAGAGCCCGCAGCCGTTGCAACAGGTAGTGGGAAGGCTAAACTGCCCGAAGCATCCTTCCGGCTGGTGCCGGACTATGAACCCCCTGATGCACCCCCAAGGCCCGCTTCATACTACCGTTTCATGGAGCGTTCTGTCGAGGAGCTCGACGAGGCAGTGGAGTATGACATGGACGAGGAGGACTGTGCCTGGCTGCAGCTGATGAACAGCCGGCGGCGTGCCGAGGGCCTCGGTGAAGTGAGCTGTGACACCTTCGAGCTCCTCATGGACCGCCTCGAGAAGGAGTCCTACTTCCAGAGCCAGACGAGTGGCCGAGACCTTGGGCCGCCCATTGATGAGGATGCTGTGTGTGCCATCTGCAGCGACGGTGAGTGCCAAAACTCAAATGCCATCCTGTTCTGCGACATGTGCAACCTGGCAGTACACCAAGAGTGCTATGGTGTGCCCTACATACCCGAGGGCCAGTGGTTGTGCCGCCGGTGTCTGCAGTCACCATCGCGCGCCGTGGACTGTGTGCTCTGCCCCAACAAAGGCGGGGCCTTCAAGCAGACAGATGACGGCCGCTGGGCTCATGTAGTGTGTGCTCTCTGGGTGCCCGAGGTGTGCTTTGCAAATACCGTCTTTCCTCGAGCCCATTGACAGCTTGGGCAACATTCCGGCTGCTCGCTGGAAGCTCACCTGCTACATCTGCAAGCAGCGTGGCGTCGGTGCGTGCATCCAGTGTCACCGTGCAAACTGCTACACTGCCTTTCACGTGACCTGTGCCCAGCAGGCAGGCCTCTACATGCGCCTCGAGGAAGCCACAGGCCTGCACGTGCGCAAGGCGGCTTACTGCGACGTGCATGCGCCCGCCGCGCCCGTGAGTAGCTCGTCGCCGCCGACCACCCCCCCGCACCGCCTGCTGGCAAGCCCCCACTGCCCGGTAACCCTTACCCTCAGTCCTGCTTTTGCTGCATGCAACACTAACCCTGCTGGCACCCCCCATGCACTGACCCTTGCTCTGCATTGGTGTGGCATGTCAAGCGGGCCTTTGAAAGTGGCCCCAAAATTGGAAAAACATTTCTGATATTCTGCTGACAGACTCGGAACCCTTGCGAGCACTAAATATCATTTTGAAACTTGCTTGCGCTACTTAAATTGGACAGCTTTAGGGTGCTTTGCAACACTTTTTTAGAAAACCGTGGAATTTGCCTGGTTTTCTGGGGCTTTGTCTCCTAAACCAGTTTTACTAAAATGTTTTTAATATGCTTTGTATGAGCATAGTTACTGGCAATCAAATGTGCTGTAAGTTCTGCCTCTTTTTTTGTCATTTTCAGTGTTCTGAAAGCAGTAGCAGCATAAAGAAATGGGCTGCTCGGCTATGGTATTGGTGAAGTGGTATTTAGTTCTCTGTCGACAAATGGTGCCACCATTTTACTAGTGATGAGACTTGCTCGTCTTTTCTTTTTTTTTTAGCCTCACTGCAATTGTCGGCAGGTTTTAGCTGAGTTTGCATGAAGTACAGATTACTGCTGCAAGCCTTTATAGTTGCCAAACCAAATTAAAAACGTTACCTGTGTTTTGCTCAACCTTGAGTGAGAACACTATGCATAAGTGCACGTAAAATATTGCACCAGGGGAATAGTAAGGTGCAACACCGCAGCCTATGTGCAGACAATTCCACAGCATATAGAGGCACAGAAGGCACTGGGGCATAAAAACAATAGACAAAAGTGAAACCTCAGTGGTGATAGCATTATACTGCTAAGGAAGAAGCAGCACAAGTGATTCTTGCTGAAAAATAACGAAATTATTCTGCACTTTTGCATGATGGACACTTACAACTTAAATTTAGCAAAGTTGTATTGCTGTGAGTGTGTGTTGAATACATTCATAATAGGTACAACAGGTACGGGATTTCAACAAGATGCAGGCAAGGACAACTGGCCTTTTAAGTGAAATTATAGGCTGCAAGTTAAACAGCACAAATAAGAGACGACAATGGACACAAGACCAGCTCTTCCGTCTGTTTTATCACGCTGTTTAACTTGAAATATGTTGTCGCCTACTTGCCCAAACAGAAGTACTCCTCAGCAAAATTATAGGACCTCTGCCAAGTGTACAGAAATAATATTTAGCTTATTTGTTCACGATAGCATTGTCAAGTGACTGGGCAGGCTTATTTGTCATGTTCAAAGGAGCTTTGCAGCAGCCCTGAATGGAAGAGAAATTGAGACATCATCAGTTTAGCATTACAGCCTTCATAGAATCAAGACCCACTGCTCAGAAATTGAAAACATAATTTTGGTGCCCATATTTCATTCATAATTTAGGGGGGGGGGTTTAATGGTATGCAATGATATCATCAGTTATGCATTTAACTTTCTCAAAAATATCTCAGTATATTTAATTATTGTTCCATTGAAGTGCCAAGTGCTTATTTGGAGCAACTCTTTAATATGAGCTTATTTTAGAATGTATAGCAACATCACATTTGCATTGAACCCATTTTTCCAATTTTGGGACCATTTCAAATGAACCTGAACGGTCAACATGGCACTCCACTGTAATGCAGAGGCCCATGGCACCATGTCATTTCCTGCTTTCACGAATGCATTGCAGGGTTCTGAGAGTGGTGACAAGGCGGATGTGGTGCGCAAGGCCCAGGCCAAGGCGCAGTCGCGGGAGAAGATGCGCAAGGCGCGCAAGATCCTGGCCGAGAAGCGATCAGCCGTGCCCGTTGTGTCAATCCCCACACTGCCCAGCGACCGGTTGGCCAAGATAGCCACGCTCACGACACTGGCGCGCAAGCAGGCATTCCTTGAACGCCTGCTGGGCTACTGGACCCTCAAGCGGCAGTCGCGCAATGGCGTGCCCTTGCTGCGGCGGTTGCAGATGGCACACCCTGGGGGTGGGCGGCGGGGAGGGGAGCTTCGCGATGGCGACGATGCCGGTGGTGGGCTGCGCGAGCAGCTCAAGTTCTGGCAGCGGCTGCGACAGGATCTGGAGCGTGCGCGCCTCCTCGTCGAGCTGATGCGCAAGCGCGAGAAGCTCAAGCGCGAGCAGCTGCGCCTCCATCAGCTGGCCACCGAGTTGCTGCTGTGCCCACGCGATGTGCTGCTGCGGCGCCTGCTTGCCCAGCTGCGTGAGCTTGATCCCACGGACATCTTTGCACAGCCAGTCAACCTCAGTGAGGTAAGCAGCAGGACAGCAGATATCCAGGTAACATAGTATGGTATCATGGCTAAGTACTCGGCAACAAAGGAGTAGATCTAAGAAGAGCAGGAGCTTAAAGGGCCCATCATCAGGTTTAGGCATTGCAAAGAAGCAAGCCTGGTGCATAGGTCACGCTGTGATAGTCGTGTCTGCAAAATATTACACTTTTGTGCAACATAAGTCCTGTGAAAGGCAGAATGTGCAAAACTGCCACCGGAAGGGTCGTGCAGTAAGAAAGTAATCAAGAGAGACAGATAAAAAGTCTGGGCTTGTGACATAGACATGGACTCTCAACTTCAATATGGGAGAGAATGGGAGGAATGTCAGTTGCTGGTGTCGGACAATGCAAAGGGAAAGAACATTTAGTGCAGGGAAAATGCCTTGCCTCATTTAACCATTGCCTTGCACCATTTGATTTGCTTCTATCTCCACTATTACTAAACCCTTTTGAAGAATCCTTGCAGTGGAAGGCTTGCTGGACGGCACCTCACAGTTTCGAGTGTAAAAAAGAAATTCTGATGGGGCCTGGTGAGCAGCTCCAAGGTCTGACCTAAGAGCCACGTTTAACTGACAACAGAACTTTTATGAGTGAGAAGACAACATAAATCTGTGACAGGATGTGAGCTGTTTCTGCAAAATTATGGTAACAGCTACTAATATAACGTATAATGCCTCTTTCAGAATTGGTAAATTGTAGTTGAATACTACTGTCAGTAAAAAGTTCAGTTAGAGCCCTCCACTACCTGTGAAGTTATGCACCCCCCCCCCCCCTTCCCAGCTATTTATTTTTGTAATGAGGAAGTGCACTCAGCAGATGGGGAAGAATGCTCAGTACCAATATCCACTAGACTCAAGAAATTTGTTGCATTATGCGAAATGGAAGCATAGGGGTTTCAAAATAGAAGTGGTAGCATTCATGCAGGAAAGAACACACTATTTTTTGCCTCTCTGTAAGAGGGTGTTGTCATTTGACACCACTCTCCTACAGACATAAAATAGCATGGCTTTAAGGGCCCTTTTTGGTAGAGACAAAGTTCTTCTAAGAAAGAAAGAAACATATGGTAAATTCAGCTGGTTGTTCTTGAGCACTCTCACGACGCACTTTACATTTCACTGGTTGAAACTAAGTGCTCAGAACATTTTCATGTAGTTCATTCAGAGTTACGTGCTCTTGCTGGAAGCATTCAGAGGTGCCTCCACCTTTGTGCTGGGAGTGTGACAAAATATCTGAGAGTCCCCTTGTGTCGCTCCTGCAACTTCTATTCTTGGCATAGCACCTGCTGCACCTTTTTGGTGGGGATTTTGGGCTTGCACGGCGAATATGCTTGTTTACAATGCAAGCAGTGTTGACGTGGTTCTGTGTCTGGCTTCGGATTGCTCTGGAAGCGGTTGGACATTTGGTTTGGGCAGGCTGAAATGGCCTCTGCATTTTTGCTATCTGAGCTGGAGTATGGTACGAGTAAATCCATGCAGTCTCTGAACTGCCTTCGGCGTAGAAAGGAGGGAAAATAAAGCCTACATTTGGTCTTGGTTTTTCACAGGTTCCTGACTACCTAAACTACATTAAAAAGCCAATGGACTTCTGGACGATGGAGCAGAAGCTGAAGCGGCACGAGTACTCCAACTTGGAAGAATTTGAAGCTGATTTCCACCTAATCGTTGACAACTGTACGACGTACAACTCGCGTGACACGCTCTACTACAAAGCAGCTGTCAAAATGCGCGAGCAGGTAAGCATTCACGCTGGCAAGCAGCCCCCTTCAGCTCTTATACTACACTGTTCTTTCTGGCTACAGCCGACTTTAGAGCTAATATTCACATTTATTTTACAGCTGATATATTTGAGATCTCTAGGTGAGGTGTTTGTCCTGCAATGGACTTAATTTTATTGACAATAATGGTAGTGGTGGTGATTGTGCGTAAATTGTTTTGCTTTTTGCTGGTGATTGATTTTCGTCGTTATCGCTCTGTGCAAGGTGTGTCTACTGTATCTGAGATTTCTTGAATATTGTTGCTGATTCTATAGCACGAGTCTTGTCTAATCAGATTGTGCACATTATGCGAGTAGTGTTGCGCAGTCTCGTATGTAAGCAAGCACCAGCAATTACTGTGGAATGTACGGTTGTACATGTATACATAGTGGGCAGAATTGCCCCATGAAGGTTAGACTTGAAGACCAACAACTGTACTTGCCATTGTTATGTTGGTTTGGGAATTACTTATCTTTCTGTGAGCAAGTTCGACCAATAATGAGTTTGATCTTTTGGCAGTGTTTGCTTCTTCACCACTACCACAATGTGTTAATATCATCATCATCAGCCTATATTTATGTTCACTGCAGCACTGTGTTAATATACAGGCGCATAAATATAGTTGTCCTAACCACGTGAAAATTTTAAAATTTACATCAGACCTTGTCATCGGTCAAGGCAATTATTTTTTTGTGTTTAGCCTCCGACAAAATCTGTATGGGCAGAAATGACACCCTCCACTGCTTGAAGTGCAAACTTTGTTGCTGCATACTTATTGCCATGTATTGGTTTTTATACCACAGTGTGTGCATCTGTCATTCATGGCAATGTGACTTGTACTGCTGTGTTTTCGTTGTCTGCTCGCAGGGAAATTCCGTGATCAGTCAGGCTCGAGCTGCGGCAGACTGCTGTGGTTACGACACAGTCACTGGCATGCACCTCCCCGAAAAAGCACGTAAGTGGTTTGTGCTTCTCTCACCACTACCAGGGTAGTGAGCTTTCTGAACACACTGCAGAACAGAGAGCAGACTGGGATGCATTTTCAGCAACCAGGACCACATGGTCTGTGTGTAGGTAGCAAGAACTATAGAAAAAGAAGCAGAGATGCAATATCTTAAATGAGGACAGAGTAAGGCTGGAAGGAGTCAAACGGACTGGCCTCAGTCTGAGTTTCACTGCACCATCACTGCTGCTAATGATGCTGTAGTGTATGTTTAAAAGCTGGAATGCTTACTAGCTTAACTGTTTCAATGGAAAACTTCTGAGCATCTTCATTTCACTGGAGGGTGAATAAAAAAGAAAAAGGAACCTTCCAGATCTGTGCGCATGTCAGTGCTTACAGAGTCATACACAGCAGATAGGTGTGTTCCCTCTATTTGACTGCATTCCTATGAAATTAAGTTAAACCTTGCACTATAATGTGTGCTATAATCACAAAACTGGCATTCTGCGCACCTTTGTCAAAAGATTCTGTGTCTGCTTGCAGACACCTTAAACCGTATAAAAATGTGGCAGGAATTTTGCTGGAAACACGTGCCTGTAACCTAATGTGTTCCCATCCTGTCTCTACCGAACTTCTGCAAGCAGAGCATTGGACCAATCCCAAAGGTGGTGCACTTGGGCATATTGGTTACACATGTACACACAGAGAACCCAAAAACTGTGTAATGAACTTCTCACGGCTATTTCCTCCTGTGAACATTGTGTCTTCCGAGCCTTGCCACTGTGGGTGTGCAGTTGAGCACCGGCTGAACTTGCTGGGAAGGCATGCAGCATTCCTGGCATGTAAGCCAAGGTTAAATTGATGTAATTATAAGAGCGTGTCTGCAAGAACTACAGCCATTATCACACCTGCAGAAAGTGCATGCTTGCAAATCATTGTGTGTGGTGAGGTGGGTCTGTCAAACACAGAAGTCCTGAGAGCACTTGGAATCTTTAAGCGTAGCACTTGTGGAGTGTTGTGTGTTCTTTTGGCATTGACGCTGTGTTATATGAGGGCGGCCTTCTGCTACAGTGACAGCTCCTGCAGTACCTGTGAAAGGCCGCCGTGGAAGGCCACCTAAGCGCCCCGCCGTCAGCCAGCCACCCCCAACAACAGGTGAGCAGGCCTCTCTTCTGTTTCTTTTACCCGCGTTCAGGGGCGCGATCGGAGATCTTTGTTTAAAACACGTTCTGTTCAGTTGCTGCAACGCCACAAAATGGCATTATGCAAAATTTGTGACAACGGGAGGGAGACAGCAGCCAATCGGCTAGCGGTGGACTACCTGTATGACAAACGTTCGGGGACTTCATCGTTTTTGGTGACGTCAAAATGAGGATACGCTGCTGTCAATCATTTTGATTACGAGCATGTCGTCTGTTAGGAGCAGAATGCGACGAGAGATGTGAAGTCCGAGCGGTCATCCGCTCGCTACGAGACTGGCTTCGCATGGTACGTCTGGTGGATTGGATTGGATCCAAACGGCCTCTGCGGCTACAGAATGGTTCACCTGCTTGCTGATTGGCTGCTCTCTCCCTCCCGTTCCCACAAATTTTGCATACTGCCACTTTGTGACGTTGCATCAACTGAACAGAACGCATTTTGAACAAAGATCTCCGATCGCGCCCCAGGTTTCTCTTGCTTTGAAGGAACTGTATGCACATGTGTGGATCACCACGGACTGCCACCATTGAGGTGTTGTCATTGCACGTTGAAAAGTGTTTGTTAATATGTGCAAGCTTTTAATACAATAAGTTCTGTCTTTTAGATGCTTTAACTAATATTCAAAACATTATGCTTCAATCTTTCTTCTAATTCTAATTTTTGTCAATTTTCATTTGAAATTTGAAGACCTGATTAACAAGCTTGTTTCCTGCAGTCTTCAGAATATTATTCTTTTTTTCTTTGAATGCAACAGATATTCAATATAATTCAGCAATTGCCATTTGAGATTGCAACTGCTCCTGCTAGGCAACAGTTGAAATAGTTTATTTGAACACACTATGTTTGAATAGAGAGGCTAAGCAGTAAAACTTCCTCTGAATCATAGGGATCCTTCTTAGCTGCTTTGCTGGAACATTGTTCCATGCCGGTAGAAATGGTTAGCCTGTTTATACACTGTTATCATTTACAGAACACTGGAATTCCAGAGACTTAGCAACAGCAGTGCTAGTAATGTCATTTTATCCTCTATCCAGACATTACACATATAAAACATTTTAGACTTGCTTGAGTGCTCGTGTACGTTTATATTGTTGCCGACACCTTTAGGATAGTGACCAAGTAAAACATAGCCAGTCATTGTAAAGATAGTTCAGCATGCTTTTCGTTGAATTCAGAGTGACAGAATGTCAGTATCAGTGCAACTGCTCATGTCTACACTTCCAGTATTCCAGTACTGTGTGAATGATTATATGAACCGGCTAAAACTCTAATAAAGGCGACCTGATGCAGTGAACATGCTCATGGATTAAGCAGTCTTGTGGCAACTGTTGAAGTTGCCTGGCTGCCTCACGAACTGACAGGAAGGGCAGATAAGGAAACTGGACACTTGAAGGAAACATGGCAAAACTTGTCAAACTGAGTGATGTTCATTTTGAGGTTTATGTCACTACCAGTGCTGCCCTCTTTGTCATGTTAAGCACCAATATTTAAATAGTGTCTCGTGCTTTTTGATGTGTTGGCTGTTTCCTGTCTGCTGATATAATGAATGCGTTCCAACTCACCCGGTTTGCTGTTCCTCAAATGAAGGTCAGCAGGTCGCATGATTGTGTAGTCCATGGTAATTGGTAATTCAGCCTGTATGAGATCATCAAGAGCACCTCTCACATGTATGACATGATATTTGTTCTTTGCTGGACGCATGGTATCATTGTGCAGGATAAGAATACTAGGACAATGAAGAAGAAACCCAACAAAATTCTATTTTTCACCATGTGGGTTCCGTACAAACATGTCCAGCTTTTTTTGCAAGACAGATGTGACATTCTCTCTTCTGTCTTTTGCTTTTGAACTTGTTTCTCTTCTTACTGTGACAGCAGTTAAAATTTCAAAACAGGCATTAATCTGTCCGTCTACCTATTTCGTTACATAGTGGCATTTGCTGTTGTGCCATGATCCACGCACAATTTATTTAGTATACGATATGGTTGGTCCCGTCACTACCGTGCTGTTGTTGGCATCATAGCCAGATCACTGTAGTTGCCATGTTTATTTTGTTGTATAGATTTGGGTAAATTGCACAGAATTGCTGGAGTTTTACTGAATGTTGGTGTTCAGTGGGAGATGGAGTAGCAATTGCTGTCACAGTAAATGAGTTTATTTATTTATTTATGAGTACCTTACAGCGCCCTTGTGGGACATTGTGTAAGGGGGGCAATACAGCATGTACAGAATAGAGAAATACACATAGGTGAAATATTGATTATTACAGATGTAAGTGAACACACGAACAGAGAAACGCAAAATATACTATAACAGCAAAGTGTAGTGTCTGAAGGCGTTACACAAAAGATAATATAAAGCAACTATTTAAACACCAACAGTTTAACAAGATATGATAACTGCCGAAAAAGTATTACGCAAATAACTGTACATAGACGATAAAATAAAAACAGTTGAAAAAAGCATCGCCAGAACTATAAAAGCAAATAAAAAAGAAAAAAAAAAGCATACCGGTAACAGCATTGTAGGCACGGGTGAACGCGAAAATGCCATACATCAAATTTCGGTGCATAAATATTTTTTTAGGTTGTTTAAGAACTTTGCGTGATCCCGCTCTGATGCGAGATCATCTGGTAGGCCATTCCACAAACGAATCGCTCGTGGAAGGGCCGAAAGGTTGAAAGCGTCGGTTTCACCGTACATGCGTGATAAGCTAAAGTTGTTATTTAGTCGGCGTGAAGTTCGATGAGCTAGATTAAGGTGAACAGATGGCATCATGCTGGTGTGGATGAGTTTGTGGAAAAGTGATGGCGTGGAGTGCTGGCGTGGAGTGCTGGCGTGGAGTCACCGAGTCTTCTGATTTTTATTATCTATATGACAACTGACAATTCACCTATGTGTGCGTTCACTTGACAAAAGCTTTCGTTTTAACTGCAGCTAATGCAGATACAGCGACCACGGGTTCCCAGCCGCAATCCACATCAGCCACCAGTGCCAAAGAAGGCTTCCGCCGAGGGGCAAGCAGCCATCGTCGCGGTGGTCGTCGCCCACTTGGATCCGGGCTAGCACGTCGGGGCAGGCCCCCTAGCCACGGTACGCAGGTGTTCAGAGCACTGGCATGCTCGCCTGGAATGCGCCTAGGGGGACACTTTTCTGCAGAAGGCAAGTGCTGTGTGTGTGTATGTGTGCATACAACATGTCTTCTGTAGCAAAACTGACTGCTTACAAAGTAAGAAGCACCTGGGAAGGGATGTGCAGTAGACTACCTCGAAGACATGAAGTGACCTTCAGTACCTCTTTGCCTCGCCAGAAGTTCTCAACGGAAAATTCACTTCAATAGAGAGGACGTGAAAGCTGTTGTTTTTGCCTAACAAGGTGTTGGACCTTAGTAAGTGGAACATGGTTAGCACAAGCAAAACACGAAGAACAGAGAGAGTGGTGCTCAGTAATCGCTGCTAAAAGAAACCCATCAGCTTAGTTGGCATGCATGCAGACTTGGAACTTTAGAAAGGCTCTTGCTTATGAGTTTCTGCAAGCCTACCACTTAAAATCCCGGCACCACAAAGTGCCAGACACTTAAGTGAGAAAGCTCTTGTCATTCACTGCTCATCAGGAGCTGTTCCTTTTCCAATTGTCTCTACGCTCTCACAACTTGCCAATACTAGAGGGAAGCAGGTAAACATGCAGGGCAAATGTCCACTGCAATTTTTGTTCCCCTTGATGCGATGTAATGGCAGTCCCAAATTGCAGTTTTCAGGTGAACTAAGTGTGTCTGTTCTTGCAGCCGTCCCATCCGCAGTCCCCTCTGGCGTGAACCGGCGAACAAGTGTTCTGTTCCGCAAGAAACGTTGCTCTGTGGGGAGGGGACCAGCTGGTCGTGGAGGGCGCCTTGGTCGGACCCCGTCTTCAACCGCTGCTGACAACCCAACGCCTGACCAGGGCACTCCTCCCGCCACCAGTGCTGCTGCTGTCGTTACACCGAACCAAAGCCCAGGTGAGCGGGGGGCCCAACGACTTTTTGTGAGGGTGTCATGAATTTCACGCAGTTCTTTCCATATTGTTCTGCATTCATTTTCTACTGCTGCCTGTCTGTACTGCGCTGAAAAATAAAACCAGCTGCAACAGCTCCTAGCATTGTCCCCAGTGGGACAAAGGCCTCCCCATAAAGATCCCTCATCGTTCCCCTGTCCAGTGTCAAGAGAACCCATGCTATGCTTGCAAATTTTCCTATCTTCTGCTGCCATCCATGACAGAGAGAACTGGCTGGAATGTGTCTTCTTGCTTTGACTTAAATGTTGCATTTTCTTTTAAGCAAGATCACCTCTGAATTCATCCTGACAGGCTTAGTGTCATCTGCCTACCTAACATTTCATGTATGGTCTTAGCTGTACTTTCAAGCAAACCATTCTTTCGGCATATGCTTATTCTTGCTTATGGAGTTTATCTTTTGACCGTTTTCTCACTCACTAATTAGGTTTGTTCATGCTGGGAGAGTGCAAAAGCGTCATTCAAACAAGCCTCTAAATTGTAATATAGCACTGCCTTCTGGGTCGGTTGCTCTAGGAAATAGAGAGCAACACAAAGCCAAATTAATGTGCAATTCGAAGTGGGTTTGCTGTTTAAGCATTATGCTGTAGTTCTATCAGCAGACTTTTTTTTCTCCTGCATCAAATTTCCTTCATCTTTTATATTTCCAGGCAACTGATCTATAGCTTCTGTGCAAGAGCTTAGCAACAACCAAGCAGCGAATTCAACATGATTGGGATCAAATACACTAGTGATGGTATTTTATGTGCCAGACAGCTCAATGGAGCCCTGACTAGATTGAAGTAGTGCAGGCCCCAAACTCCTGACCTTTTTTTTTTTTTCTTCCAAATAATGCATGCTTCTATTCAGACCAAGTTGGGGCCTTCTAAGGCATGCAAGTATCTAAGCAAGAAAATTACTTGAACATAGGACAGAATTAGCACTGCTACTATAAAAGTACAGTACCAACTCCCAGTACAATAATGCTGTTTCTAACTCTTTGCACCTCTCTTTTGGCACAATCCACAGCATTGAACATCGTTATACGAAGTCACATCAGACATGAAAATATTTTCATTATAAAAGATATTTTCTGTGAGCATACGCAAAGATATTGGCGGGGAAAAAAGTTCCAGTCAAGTCTATGCGAAAAAAACACAAGAGGGGTGCCTCAGATGGGCCAGCAAAGGAGCTCTTGCGGATTTTCGATGGCCCATAGGCACCTTCCTGTGCTGATAGAAGGCACGGTAAAAATAAATTACATACAGACGCTCTGCACTGCTGTGAATACACAACTGTGTGATTGGCTTTATCCTTATATTAGCGCGTTGGCTTGCCAACTGCATTCCAACCAAGCCAAGCAGCTCGCCAAAACATGCATGTGTGTTTCGTATGTCCCATTTTTGAGATTTGTCACCTTGCTCTTTCTTTCCTCCTTCCTCCCCTCCTTCATATATTTCCTTTCTATGTTTTTCTCTTCCTTTCTAAAGAGCAGGCAGGCGTTGTGCCCCTTCTGGTGGCAGTTGCCAGCCTTGCTTCTCGCTTTCTCTTTCCTGTGTATATGTTTTCAAATCAAATAATAATAATAATTCAAGTTGCTATTGCTGAGCACTGCTGCTAACCGACAGATTTTCTGGACATAGAGGGTACTGCATGTGGATCCCTACTCTACTACTACAGCCATTATTCTAGTCTGTGCGTCTGATTCCATGCTTGATCGCCGATAGCTGTATAAGTGCGAATCTACTGACAGCGAGTTTCCCGCAACAGCTTGTCACTAGCCACTCCGCCGCCCGTACTACTTAACCAGCACCGCTTCATAGGGAGCTGGCAACTAAAGTTGAGTTTTCGTGCCTAGTTGACATGGTGACAACTTTGTTCATGGCTAATTTGTTTGTAGTATTGTGCGTGCACTCCATGCCCAAAGCATTGTGCGGCATCAATCTTGCTATTGCCATTACACATCTGTGCTAGGGGTATATAGCAGTGCCACAGGGAAGTCTGAAAAATTGGTTGGCAACTTTTTTTACATACAAGCAAATAAAAGTTTTCTTCGCTGTAACCAATACTGTTGGATCCCACGTTTTCGACTTCATTATAGTAGGAGAAAACTCTATTGAATTAAAGCATGATCAACAAAATGTGGGATTTACTTCTTTATATCCAAGAATTTGTTACTATGCAGTAAAACATCATTAATTCGACCCTCGTTAATTCGGAAAATCAGATAATTCAGTCAGACTCGACCTCCGGTCCCGGCCAGCGTATACAATATTCAATGCAATCAAACTCTTGTTAATTCGTACGTATTTGACGGCACATCGGTTAATACGGAGAACTTTTGAAACTTGGCGACCGAGGAGCACCGCAAATTTGCGGCGCAGAAGAGCAAAAACGGTGCTAGCATCCAACCGAAACGAAGCGGCAGAGTCCGCATCGCCATAGTCATCAGCGGAAATCATTCGGGGATGAGAGCGACGCCGGAATGCTTCGTGCCTATTTGTGCCTTTAAAGCCTTTATTCTTGCATTTACTGCCGTGCATATCACCACGTTGGCCTCACGCTGTCATAATTACATAGTCACCATCCATGATCGCGTCGATAGCGGCCAGTTTCTTCCGCAGCGGTTGTGGCAAAGAGTTTCGTTTTGCTCGGTACGCGTGTCGGCCACGTGCCTAAAAAAGTGGGCAGCTTGCACTAGTGGCGCTAGGCTGGAGTAAACAGCGAAGCTGGTGATCAACCTAGCTTCTTCCAGGTTTTACTAGGCTTAGTGTGTGTTCTACTTTATTCTTTGAGATTTGTCATCTCGCTCTTTCCTCTTTCCTCCCCTCCTTCCTATCTTTCCTATTCCTAATTGGCTCGCTGTCAACACGCAGATTCTCGTTTAGCCGTGCGACGCGCTTCAAGATGAGCGGCGGCTTCTTCGGGTGTCCGGATCTTCTTTGGTCGTCCCATGTCAAGGCTACACGTACTCGCCACAAAGTCAACGAAAGTTCTGCCGCTGTCGCGGCGGCTCCGAGCTTTATCTCCCCGGTGACATCACGGTCAAGCTGCGCCTCCACACTTGGCGGGGTGTGGCTGGTCGAAACCTGCCAAACAGCTGCCAGAGGCGCCTGCTGCAGTCACGGACACCGCGCACGTTCAGCGTCAGCAGCAGCTGTGCGCGTTGCCTTGTTGGTTCTGCTAAAATTTCTTTCTTTCTCTCTCCTGAGCAGAGCGCATGCCACGCGCATGCTCTCCTTTCCTCTCCTTAACGTCCCATGTCAAGGCAACATGTGCATGGCACGGAGAGGAGGTGAAGCACACGCTGCTCCTTGAGGTGGTTGCTAGGCAACCCAGGTGACTCATCGCACAGCGATGTTTTTTGTACACGCTGGCGTAGTCGCCATCCATGATTGCATCGATAGCGACTGCGGTTTCGTCCGTAGTTGTTGCAGCGAACGGTAGTTTTGTTCTGACTCAGTGTGTGTGTGAGCCGCATGTCTTTAACACAGCAAAGTTGCCGTTCATAATAGGATCGATAGCGGCTGCAGTTTTCTCCGCAGCGGTTGTGGCAAGCAGTTGTTTCATTTTGACTCGGTGCCAAGCTGTTGAGGATAAAGAGCATTGGCTACATCGCGATCGACCGACGATCTGTTGACGATCAGCCCAATGGCGAAAACTTAATCGGGATGTGCGCGCGGCAGTTCAAAGCGTGTCGCAAATGCTGGCGCGCACCGCGGCCGTGCTGCGAAGGAAGTTGCGAGGCCTCTATCGCCGCTGCAAGAGCCAATGAGTCACGAGATGACGAGAATTTCAGCTTCCGCTCTGCTTTTGTGCAAAATAGCAACAGGATTTGCTCATTCATTCAGTAAATAAAAGCGTGTTGATGTAGTAAGCATTCGTTTATTGTTTTCTGGATACCCTCAATAATTCTACATTCGGTTAATTTAGCCATTTTTTTCAGTCCCGGGAAATCCAAATTAACGAGGTTTTACCTTATATTTGTTTTGTTATGTCGAAGTAAAGCTTTAGCACTTGCAGAGCATGACCTCAGAAATCATTGGCACTGTCTAGAATACCTGAACCCATTCATGGCAGGCATTACAGAAGAGTTTTGGTTTTCTCTGCAGCCGAGTCACTGAAGAAATATTGCAAGTTTTCTAGCAGGGCAGCTGAACAGTCTTGATTGATTCAGTGCTTGCCTTCAGCGTACCTTTAAGGTCTAAATGCCTACAGTGGCACGATGGTGTGCAGGCCCAAGGAAACGTGGCCGGTCAGGGAGTCAGGGCAGCTCCCCGGGTCCGCTTGGTTGCTTCCCACCACAGACGGACAGCTTCAAGGTGTATCGCTCCTGTGAGTAGCGCATTTGCCAGTACACACAAGTATTCAGTATGCATACCAGCTATAAGAACTCTCGAATTAAGAGGCAAACCATCTACACTCTAAACGAAGCTTGCAGCATTTGGGGCATATCTCGTCCCCACACAATAATAGTCGTCTGTCTTTCTTGTGTTTCCTTTCTTGAAAACTCGGCGCTCGCTACTTTCCTGTCATGAATGCTACGTCACGGTGATGATGTGCATGCCGTTCATGAACTGGAAGTACCGGGCGCACAGCGTTAGAAAAAGGAAAGGCACGCCAGACAGATGAGAATTATTGTTTGGGGACGAGATAAGCCCCAAAGGGTGCAAAATGTTTTTAGTGTGTACGTCACTGGTGCAGACACAACACTGGCCAACAATCATTGTTTGAACAGAGCAATTGTACTTATGTAAAACAATTTTCTGAGTTATAGCGTAAATATAAATTTATTATTGCTTTGTGTGTTTGTTAGGACCTGCATCCAGAACATGGTGCATTATAGCTGTGATGGCAAGTGCGACATTAAAGTGGAAACTTGTCGTTGAGGTTCATGTCCTGCACCCAGACAGCATCATGTATAAAGAGACAATAACATCTATACCAAATGGAATTTGAACTTTGTTTGTGGTTTACCGTTTTTCAAAACTTTTGTGAGCATCTGTCCAGCCTTTGTCAACAGTAGCAGAGCCACTTGGCGTGTGTAAGCATAAGGAACTTTGAGGCAGTGTGAGGGGCCAGCATGCACAGATTGCCTTTGTGACCAAATGCTCGAGCATTTTTTCCTGTCTGCTTGCTTCAACAGTGGCTTACTTTACTCTCACACGCAGATGAGCAAGGCAGCGACTCTGATCGAGAATCGTCAAGCGAGTCCTCCGAGTCGGCATCGAGCAGTTCATCGGACGAAGCCACCGAGCCAGACGAGGCCCCTGGTGAGTCCGTCTGTCGGACGACCAACTCGTTGACCTACGAGAGCCCTTGCCAGAAGCAAGTGTGTGTGCCAGCCTAGGTCGATAAGGCGGGAGTGCTTGAACTAGATTGGACTGTGCTCGTTCACAACAGGTGTCCCCCCCTTTTTTTTTCTGCAGTAAAGAATTTGTAACATTCCATTGTTGAATCCGTAGTGGGTTTGATCATAGTGCTGATACTAAAAATGTACATATATTTGTGAATAAACTATTATTATTCTAATTACTTCCATTGGTCATTGCGGATCAAGTTGACCTGCAGCAGATTGCTCTCTCTTGCACTGCCATCATGGTCCAGCTACTGCCAGAAGTCTGTGAAGTCAAGTTTGCCTGGTTCTAGTTATGCCTGGATCTAGCCTTTTTTTAGAAAAATTACACGCACTTTTAAGTCTTTCACATGACAATTTCATTTACTGCCACTGTGCAACTTGCTCCTAAGGGCAAGCAAGCACCACTTGCGTAAGAGTTCATGAAGCTGAGATGACATCCACCGTCCCTCAAGATGACCCTAATGATTTGCCGACTGCATAAACAAACAACTACTGTATATCAAAGTGACATTAAAGGCAAATATTAAATCAAGCTAAAGTGATGGAATAATGCTCGAAAACGTTTATATTATTGAGAAATGAGCTTTAGTATGTGAGAAATTGAGGTAAATGTAGGACACAATTTGAGACTACTGGGACATTCTAATACTAGTCCGATGTGTCATAACGCCTAATTGTAATTGTGTCACTAGTATTCAAACACAGATAATAAAAAGGTTATTGCATTAAAATACAGAACAAAATGCTACTTGTCCACTTTTGTTCGATTCTTAAAACAAAAGAACTTATTTACGTTACCTTTGACAATGACGCATGTCTTGAAAAGGCTTAGTTTTCACTCGACCCGGTGATGCCTGCACTCTCGCATAAAAGTTCTGGGGTTCTACATGTCAACATTACCATCTGATTATGAGGCACATCGTAGTGGGGGACTCCGGATTGATTATCACCACTTGGGTTCCTTAAAGTCCACCCTATGCACGGTACACAAGCATTTTTGCATCTCGGCCCCATTGAAATGCGGCCGCCACGACGGGGATTTTATACTGCGACCTTGTGCTTAGCAGCGCAACATCTTAGCCACTAAGCCACCACAGCGTGGCTCCCATTTTGGTAGTTTCGGTATCGCATAGTGCTGCGCTGGTTTTGCTGGCTTGCGCAGCTCATACTAACTACAAGCAGCAGAAAATGATGTGCTTATGTCATATTTCTGGCCAGTTTCGGGACATGCTTTCGCAAACCAGCGTAGTGCTGGTTTTTGGGCGAGTATTACTCACCAGCGGTAGTAAAGGGTGGTGATGATGTATGCAGAGTCACATCGCCTCACTCGTGGCAGGCAACTTGAGTTGCCCTAGAAGGATGAGGCCGTTTCAATCGATATTAACGTGACAGCGTTAAGGGCCCCGCGTCGCAGAAAATCCGGCGTCGTTGGCGGAAATAATCATGCCGAACCACCCTAACGGGGCAGGCCCTTCGCGTGGCGCAAGGCATTAGTGAACAACAATGGAATTGCTCAAAGTAACATCCGTCAGAAAAATCATAAAGTACGACTTAACCACAACCTACAGACTGTCACGTGATAGCTTAGGATTGTAATTTGAATATTCGAGAAAAAAGCCTTATAAACCGCCAGGGATCTTTGAATGCTATCGCGTTTCACTCTTAAGCGTCCTCCAAATTTTTTCTACGGAACTAAGTTTTTTCTTGGTACGAGACAAGCGCTGCGAGATTTCTGGAATGGTATTTAAACAGTCCATGTTGAGTTAATAATTGCCTTTAGTGTCCCTTTTAAACACTGTTTTTATTAATGGCTGTGTTACACAAGAGGCCCGCTGTTTGGTTTCATCTAGCAAATTTTGGATTTAGAAAATTTCAGTGTTTGCGTGAGAATTCGGGTACCTTCTATGGATCAACCACAAGAATTCACTGTTACGCCCAAGCTACCGTGTAGAGGCTGTGTAATACTTCTTTGCATGATGGATAGACAAAGCTGTCATGGACACCCAAGCCAAGTATGATTCCTACGCACGCAGCAGGGAGCTTACCACTTTATGCAGAAGACCACCTGCCGTTTCCTGCAACATGTTTAGTTTCCAGCCACCTTTTGAGCTTGTTATGACAATGTCCGAAAAGCAATGACTCTTGGCTGTTTTTTCATAGAATTCATGACTAATCAGTGCTTATTACAGCATTGGAAAGAGCAAAAGCCGCTTCACAGTACTGTCATTGCTAAATGCTAGTTTGTTAAGTAAAAATTATTAATGTCACTCATCCCAAATAGAGCATTAAAGGCCAATTTTGCACTTGTGGTGATGATTGTACTGCCTCCTCTATAGTAAGCATGGTCAAAGTGTTTCCATATTTGTCTGGTCTGCATGTTTGTATGCTGTGATACCTTTGTTCCTTTGAATCTCACACAAACACTTGGAATCGCTTATTGATAGGTTAAAGTTAGGGGTGTGCGAGTATTCAAAAAGTTTGAATATTATCGAATATTATATTTTTAATATTCGTATTTGAGTAAAAAAAATAGATATTCGAAAATGTTCAAATATTCAGTTCGTTACGAATATTCGAATGAAATTGAATATATATTCTAATGAAATTGAATATATTGCTGGCTGTGCGGGAGCAAACACGGTTCTTAGCATTTGTTTCTATCTAATCTCCAAGAATGTTGGGGCGATTTTGTGGTGAATTTTGCGACGATCTTGTGGTGAATGCTACGATTTCATGCTGCTAGCGAAATTTCGCCTGTAAAGCACACTCAGGCATTAAACGTCTAAACTTTGCAGGAAAGCCAGCCTTTCAGTAGCAAGGGGCACGTTTTTACGGACAGTGAGGGTGCACTTTTTTTTTTTTTCAACGCCACTCCCATTTGTGAGCTTATTGCTCAAAAGCAAGTGCGATGAGAAACTATTGGCACAGGGTCAAATGCCTCCGAGTTTACAGTCATTTGATGTAGTATAATAAGGCACAGGCTGGCAAAGAAAGCTAGTGGGAATTACCAAATTTTCCAAGTTAACATGAGTCAAACATACATTTTAGCATAACGGCTTATTAGTCTAGTTTGTTTACATTGACAGTGTAATTGAAATGTTGCACCATAGCAATTTAACTTAACTTGCTAATAAATGCATGTGCATATCATTATTCGATATTCGAAGCCAAGTATTCGATTCGTATTAGAAAATTTTGATATACGCACACCCCTAGTTAAAATTGTACCATTCCGTGGCTTGTTGTTCATTAGTAGAAAGTTTTTGCATGCGCCAGTCGGCTGTGTTTTCGCATGTGGTTGAGCGAATATTAGGTAAAAATAGAAAATGTGCAGTGTTCGCTACCTTACCTAGTAACAGCAGTAGTGTGCATTATTCGAGATATTACACTTGTAATTACACTTGCCACCAGAGGGGACAGAAGAGAGAACAGAGCGCTGAACTTCCAACAGTTTATTTTCTTTCCAGAAAGCATCGCTATTTGTACTGCCATACAATAGCACACGAACCATGTGCAGAACGCCAAGATAAAACCACACAAAATTCAACGTGGTGATAGCCCGAGGTATCTGATCTCCTAGTCAGTGAGAGCGACAGAGGGGGTACTGACGCAACCATTCCTCAAACGTAGAATTTCTCCCGCTTCGATTATCTCCTGTGTAACACGATCTCTCTGTTTCGCGACGATACTACAGCTGACAAATTGCTGTTCACGATGCAAGCTCACGATGCAATGAAAGCCTGTTTGCCTTTTCAATTGACGTTAAGGACCTTTATTATTCTATACCACATGACTCACTACTTCACTGCATTGATGAATGCATTAATGAATTCGGCCTTTCTAAGTTCCAGACTCAGTCTGGCATCAGTGTCAGTGGCTTTTTAGAATTACTTTGCTTTTATCTTCAGTTGACGTACATCTATTGGGATGGTAAAGCTCATCTTCAAAAAGAAGGCATTTGCATTGGATCATGCATCGCTCCGATCATCAGTGATTTGTTTTTAGCAAAACTTGACAGATCTGTTTCGGATGTGTTCATTAACACTAGCGTCTTAGCTGCTTTTAGATATGTTGACTTCTTAATTTTTCTTAACACTGATGCCAGCTCGTACAAGTCTGATGCTTCTTTCATTCTGGACATAGTGAGCAAATGGTTTAGACCACTTGAACTAACCCATGAATTTTCCGAGAATGGTGCAGTAAGGTTCCTTGATGTCAAGCTATTTTTGCACGAAGGGCGTTCCTGCTGGATGTACTACCCACGTGGTTACAAGCCTCTTCTTCCTTTTAACTCTGCGCATTCAAAACTTATAAAACGCGGCATTGTTAGTTCATGTTTCAACAATTCCCTAAGAAAATCCTGCGAACACAAAATGGCCGACAGTTTTCGTGAGCAATCCGAGAGGTTAACTTCGGCAGGCTACCCAATCCTTGTGCAGGTCTCTGTTGCTGAAGGCCTGCTGTGCAGATCCTTGTCAGAGGTAAATGTAAATCCAGATGGACCAACTTGCGATAGGCAAAAAATTGCAGTAATTCCGTACATGCATAGAATCTCGCATAATCTGAAAAAGGTCGCTGAGCTTGTGAACGTCAAAGTTGTGTTCTCTGCCCCGGAAAAACTAGGTAACCTATGCAAAATGACCGTCCCAGCATCCAGGCCCAAACGAGAGTGCCGTTTCGCACATCAAAAGAAACCTATAGATTGCACAGACAACGTCGTTTACCGGATTCCCGTCCTGTGGGAAATATTATATCGGACAGACAGGCCGCTGCATAAATGAAATGCTGAAGGAACACAAGTACAATGTAGACCGCGCAAAACAGGGATGGCTTTCTGCCAACTGCTGCGCATGTGGATGCAGTCCAAGATTTAAAAAATGTAGTATCGTCGCGAAACAGAGATCGTGTTACACGGGAGATAATCGAAGCGGTAGAAATTCCACGTTTGAGGGATGGTTGCATCAGTACCCCCTCTGTCTCTCTCACTGACAAGGAGATCAGATACCTCGGGCTATCACCACGTTGAATTTTGTGTGGTTTTATCTTGGCGTTCTGCGCATGGTTGGTGTGCTATTGTATGACAGTATAAATAGCGATGCTTTCTGGAAAGAAAATAAACTGTTGCAAGTTCAACACTCTGTTGTCTCTTCTGTCCCCACTGGTGGCCTTGCGCTGTTAACGTACCTTGAAGAATGATGCTTTTATGTGCCAGGCGTATTCTGTAGCTTTCTTAAAAAGTGTCACAGAAGGCATTTAAAGGTCAACGGCAATTAAATTTTGGACTGCGTAAAAAAGCCTAGTATAATGTAGATATAGAGCGGCCTCCATGCAAAATTTGACGTCTAGAACAAGCGCGCGATTGTCGCTACAAGCTAGCAAAAATACCCGTTTTTGATATCGAAACGGGGAAAAATGCCACCATTACCGCTCACTGGAAATGACACATGACCCAGAGCATGCGTTTCCTTGGAATAACCTCCAAGATAAGGCATCGACCGTGCTGAAAAATCCTGGAGGTGGTGTGCTTAGATTTGCATCATTCACGACAACCACCAGGTGCATGCGTCGTATGCTTAGGTGCTGTCAGCTAACAAGAGCACTTATACAATTACCAGCCCTGCAGCTTTGCCAAGATTGCTTTAGTGGTACATACTAGTCATTTATAACACGTTTAGCCAAAGTGACTTTTCGTTGTGGTTGGCCTTAAGTGTAGCATCTTTATGTAGCAGCATTGCACCGACTTTTAGGCTTTTTCTTGTTCGTAATCACAGAAGGATGAGCTTAACCTGGGAATGTCGGATGACTTGGAAGAAGTTTGCGTGATAAGCACGAGTGTTCCAAGCTGGGCTATTTGGTTTACATTCAACACGGCAGACAGCACAGACGGGACAAGTGGACGAATAGAACATATGCATAACGCATCTGTCCTGTTTGTTAACCCGTCCCATCGTCTGCGCTATTCGCCACGTTGAATGATAAGCATGCCTTCTGATGGCTTGGCAAGGGTCACCATTGGTAGCTCGTTATCGGTTTCGCATTGCTTTGCTGGCTCAGAATCTACTCCTTGCCGCAAGTATAGTGTGCATGAAAATAAGACGCTTGCAGTATACTAAGTTCTGGCTGCTTGGAAGTAGTGCGAGCTGTTGGAGATTCCTGAAGGACGGACAGAGAGAGACGAATGGGTGGCGGGAAACCGCAGGGCCTGATCGGCCGGAGATTCCACTGGAGCCACTGGACCTGGTGTGGGCCAAGTGCCGTGGCTACCCATGGTACCCGGCACTCATCATCAACCCCGAGATGCCGCGTGGCGGCTTCACCCAAAACGGTGTGCCTATCCCCGTGCCCCCCGAAGAGGTGCTCGGCCTGCGAGCAAACTACCCGGAGCCCGTCTATCTCGTGCTGTTCTTCGACACCAAGCGGACATGGTGGGCACTCTCTCCCTGCCTCATTCAAGCTCACCCTCATTATTATATCACATGCTTCAGTTAAGACTTCAGTACCTAAAAACAATGCAGCATAGATGAGGTGGATGCGTTTTTTGATATTTCTTTCTGGAAGAACGGGGTCAACCTGACACTCACACCTCCAGACATCAGAAATTTACTATTTGTGATGACAAAGTCTTCAATTAAAAATGTATGAACTTACTACCTGCTTTAAGGCCTATGTTGCAGTTTAAGAATTGAAGTTGGCCAGCACCTTGTTTGGAAGCCAGAGGCCAGTTTCTGGTATGCCAGCACAATTTACTGCAAGCTTGCAGAGCGATATCCCAAAATTGGAGCTGGTCTTCAGATTCCTATTTATTGGACGCTTCTAGAGCGCTGACCAGATTCAGTTACACATTTGTATCATATATTTCCTAAGGATGTTGGAAAAACTTGTGCATTTCATTTAATTAGAGCATTAGTCAGAGTTAATTGCACAATTTCTAATGTCCTATAACATTTAGCCGAAATTTTGAGGCTAGCACCAGTTCAGCGACATTCGTCCTGAAAGTATATAATGAAGTACAGTAGTGTTTCAGTCAGTAATATTTAAAAAACGCCCCTCCTGCGTTGTCTGGGATAACATGGAGTGAAATTTCAATGTGCATTCGTGCAGAATCATTATGTGTAGTGTAGTCCTTCACTTATAGTGACTTGCATATACAAGAATGAAATTATTGAAGCTTTCCAGCCACATCTGAGTAATTAACTTTGCCGAGTGCTATTACATTCCTGAATGCAGGCAGTGGCTGCCGAGAAACAAGCTCGAGCCGCTGGGTGTCGACACGGCCAGAGACAAGGCGAAGCTGGTGGAGTCAAAGAAGCCTGCCGAGCGCAAGGCCGTCAAGAAGGCCTACGAAAATGCCATTTTGCACCGCTGCCGCGTTACGGGACAGTCCACGGGCCTGTCGGGAGACTCGAGCGGTGACGACCAATAAACCATGTCTCTCCCTTTTCTCCTCATGCAGCTGTGTCCTTGCTCTAGAGCCTCACTGTCAGAACAGGAAGTTAATAAAATGAAGTGTAGCAAAATTTAGGCATCCTTGACTGTAGAGGGACATTGATTTCACGTTTCTGTTCAGCTTAAAAATAAAAGTAGAACAGAAGATGATGTGATCTAGTATCAGCAAAACCACAGATTTCTGCACGTATCGGCATGCTTTGCAACATTATTAGCATGTTAGTACTATGTTTATGCACAGTGTATTTAGTAACTAAGTCGTGTTTGAATTGGAAACCTGCTGTCTTGTACTACTGCAGTCGTTTTTCTTTCTCAGTACACCACCCTACTAAAGAGACCAATTGAATAAGCCCTGTCTTTATAAACCTACCTTACCTGCCAGGTAGTTTGTCAAGCTGATGGCAGCATAGCCAGTTTTTCTTATTAGTGCGCTTGTGTGTTAATCATGGCTAAGAGGCAAGTTTAAGCATGTGCAGTTCGCACATTGTCTTTTTTCGAGCAATTGCATGCTGCCATTAGTAGGACAAATGTGCAGCCAGGTGAAGCACACTTGCAAATGAGAAAAGTTTCTATGAAGAAAATAAAGGACAAAATGATGTACAGTCTGTTTCACACTTAGGGGAAAACTCGGAGTGCATGGCATCGCGATGCGGCGAGCGCTGGAGTTTCGTGCCGGCAGCAGCTCGCGCAGGTGCAGACGCGCGAGGCACGGAATCTTGAACCGCGTTGACTGCTACGGCGGCACGCGCTGGCCGCATGGTCGAGAATCGTGCTACTATCAAGGGCAGTGCACGGATTTCATCGTTACTGCGGGAACTGTGCCGATATTCTTAACTAAACGTTGTGCGACGCCAATCTCTGAGCCTTCATTGGCGATAATGGGATCCTACAAACTTCTTTTGACAGCATCTTTCGTTTGTTCTTTCGGAAGGCCAGGGTACCGAGTGCGTGCACGTATATTTCTTCACTGTGTGTGCTACCGTAATACGCAGCGACAAGAAAGAGACACCAAAATGTGCGCGCAACTTGCTCGGTCTTTATTTGACGCGAAAGGAAAACAAAGCCCTCGGCGATAACTATGCGGGTCAAACACGAACACCTGTCTGGTTTAATGAACTATTGTCGAGAAGAATCACTTCCAGCTCATTGTCTTAACTTAAAGCATTCCTTTATTTGTATCCATTTGTTTCGTGTTTGCGCCTCAATTCCACGCCTCAAGCGTCTGCGCCTGCGCGAGCTGCTGCCGGCACCCGACTCCAGCGCTCGCCGCATCACGGTGCAATGCGCTCCGAGTTTTACCCTAAGTGTGAAACAGACTGTACATGGTGTGCTACAATTAACAGGTCGTACACTGTCGTCCACTTTTGGTATCGCTGCTTGTTGCTGGGCTACTTGGTTCATGCTTATGGCAATGCAATGCAAGAAAATGACTAGAACAAATGGTACCACTTATGGCACCAATTGTGATAACCATTTCTAATGATTGCCTTTGTGTCCCGCTGTCATATCTGATACACTGATACGTAGTTATACAGTGGTCAGTCACTAATTATATATGGACTGTAATGTATCACCACGGCCTCTGGCTAAAAAGAAAAAAAAAAAAGTGTGGCCTGCGCATCAGGCAGATTGCAATGGAAGCGAATTTCACAGCCGTAGTTGCATTCTTGACCGCTTGACTGGACCGAACGGCGCTAGCGGACGAGGATGCGTCTGCTTCCACAGGCGACGGCGTTCCAAGCGTGTTCCTGACGTATTGTCTATGCCGATCCCAGACAACAGTCCCTGACTGGTGGTGCCGTGGCGGATGACACCGTTTTCAATGCACGCGACAGGCCGCACCTCTCTCTCTCTTTTTATTTTTACTTATTTATTTATTTTTAATTTTTATCCAGTGGCCGTGATATTACATACTGCCAAGTGGCATGGCGTGGTACAGCAGGATGAGGCCGTGGGTTTGCTCCCACTTGTTGGGCATCATCTGCCTTCTGTTCTGTCTCCATACTTACCAACAAAGGAAAAAGAAATTACCTTTATGTTGGCTAGTTAATTCAATTTAGCTAATAACTTGAAATTCTAGCACAAAATCCAACTGGAAAAAAATAGCAGAGACAGGGTCATATACTCTTCCTTTACTCTCTTATTTCCGTAGGTTTCGTGTGATGTCCACAATTGGTTTTCTTGTTCGTTTACAACATACTAACAAGTCTCTTGTTTCCTCTGAATCCCCTCCACACTGTGAGCACAGGCTTCCGTCCAAATACTGTACTCCTATCCTATTCACTGTTTGTCACTGTGATGCGAGAAGCCCTCCCTAGCTGTATTGCCAAGGCCTACGCAACCACATCGTAAAATTGTGCACGCCTACCATATTGCCACTTTTCTCAAGTGTAGTGGGCAAAAGCATTCAGCCTTCTATAAAAGCAAACTGAGTGCTTTGCCTTCGAACTAGTCATGAGATTGCTAGATTTGCAAGTATCATCTATCTTGGATTCTCAATTAAGTGTAGTACTTATCACATCCTTGAGCATGCTGATATTGACAAACCTTCAGTGCCAAATTTTCCTGAGGCCTTGAACTGTAAAAGCTGTCCTGCTTGCCCTTTAAGGAATGAGCACAAGAGCTGCCTTTTATCTTCTGGATAGCAAGCTGGGAATGTTGTGTTGCTTTCAGCAAGTTTATTGGATACTGCTTCGCATTCTGTATTTGTGTTGCAGGTTTATGAAGTGGCACAAACTACAGCATCATGAAAACACCACTGAAGCCCTAAATTTGCCATTGTCTGACTGAAGAGGTGATAATGCTGTTTGATTAAAATGCTATACTTGTAATAAGAACATCTCACTACTGTGCATAATTTTTCTGTGAAGAGCAGTGTTAAAAAAATGAAGCAACTTTCTCTTTCTGTTCAAAATGATTGTTTGTTGCATGTGAAAGGATTAAGAATGAGATAACTAAGTAACCTCTAGCAGTTTGAATGTCTCTGCAGAGTTGATGTGGAAGTGTTCTTTTGGAGCCTGTAAGAAGATGTACTTAGCATTATTAAACATAACTTTTGGATACCGCATATTTCAATATGTGGCTGTGTAGCTTTTAGAATTCTTACTGAATTCTCATTGCATTCTAAAATTTGAGTGTTCATCCATCATTAGAAAATAAATTTATAACTAGCACATTATAGGCTAGTTTTATGAGCAACTGTGCATAATTTCATTAGTGCATTGTAAACATGTGACACCAGTGAGTCCAGGAAATATCAAACAAGCTAATCTGCTCTTTTAGGCACATTAATTAAGGAGGAAGCCGACTGATTACGACAGTTATCGAGACTGCACATTTGTTTCTTCAGTCATCACATGACACCGGCATGTAATGGAACACAGCATTACATAGCATGAGCACACAGAGTTTCCTACAATAGAGGGAACTCTAGCACTAGTGTCTACAGGAGCTGCAAGTGTGGCAGCTCAGCCTGCATGATGGGAATGACGGTAAGGAGCACGTGGATTCATCCTCCTGGCTCCAAATGGCAATACTTGATCATTTTCGATCAAGTATTGCATTTTAAGTGCAACAATTTGCAATGATTTTGCATGTACACAGAGATTTATTGCCTTGGTGTACTTAGAAAGTTACGATTCCTTGGAAATTTAGAAAGATAAAGCGTAAACAATAATGCCGCAAGAACATCTGTAGCTGAAGCTTAGACAAATGATGGTGTGTATAGTGTACACATGTGTACATGGCAGCTGAGCGATTTCAGCACCCTCAAGTAATTTTTATAGGAAACTATATTCCTGAAACCTCTTTTAATTATTTGTGCTGTACTGTTAACCTACTTTAAAAAAGAAAATGCTGGATGTAGGTGAATACCTGAGTGTCATCTTTCTGTGTCCAATGTTATTCCTGACAGTGTTCTTAAAACAGCGCTATGGATGAGGACAAAAAAAAAAAAAAAAACACAAACAACAGGACTTTCCGTTCCCGTCCATAGTGCTGTTTTAAGAACACTGTCAAGATGAACCAACTCGCTCAGATCAAGGTATTCATATTTTTCCTATTGTATTGAGAGAGCAGCACTGGATTACTATGGTTATGTTCAGAAGCATTTCTGACATTGTACCATAAATAGGTAAAGGTTCTAAAAAATGTGTGTTTTTAATGTGCTCACAAAACAATTATGGTGACTATCTGGCTTCAGGTTCAGGTGTAAATTAGTTTTTATTCAGGAGGCCAATATTTCATCATTTCAGTCCAATATTAAGTGTCGCAGTAATCTGTGGCTGCTAAATTTCGCCGAATCAAAGGACAGGTGTGTGCTCGACAAAAGTGTGAATTTTTGTGGGACCAGCTTTTTGCCAATTGTAGGCGTTTCTGTAATGTACAAAAATGAGCCCCGAGTTTGAAGTATAGTATACTGATACAGATTACCGTTTGTAAAACTACTCTTGTCTGTGAGGCAGTTGCGAGAATGCTACAATAAATTCGTCGGCAATTTCCCTGAGAGCTTGCAAAAAGGCACCTGGATTGCCATCAATGCGTCGCAATAGGCAATATCATATTAAGTAGACTCTAGGCAAAAGCAAGAAGCTGTATTTTCTATACTCTCTTTGAAAGTACTTTATCAGTTTTGGTAAAATATCAGACATGTAATGGACACTGCATGCAAGTCTCGCAGATGTGAGCCCAGAAAATGATACTTTTTACAAACAGTAACTCAATAGTCCGCGATGTTTGTAAAATCTTGCTGCATCATGAAAACCGCAGTGACCTAACTTAGCTGGATGTTTCACCAGAGAATCCCAGCAGTGCCTCAGTGCCTTCAGTAGTCAAAAAAGTGTCAAAGCAGACAATGATCCACCACTGTAACAACTTTCACAATAAGCCTCCTCCACATACATCATCAGGTGGTTACCTAGCAGCACCAGCATATTGAACTCAGTACCTCCCACATATGAAACGAGCACCCCACCACAAAGTCATCGCTGTCGCTAGACATACAAACAAATGCTGGCACACTGGCTTGATGAAGCATCCCAGTAACCCAAACCAAGCAAAAATCTGAAGATGAGGATGGAGACTGAAGAACAGGCCATTGAGGTGTTCTGTCTCCATGAGACAAGAAAGGGGAAGATTTACGAAAGGCATAGCTGCGTAAGCTACCGCTGTCACTGCCCAGCACCCTAGATGAAACAGCAAGTTTTCTTTAGTACCAGAAACTGCACATATCAGCATACAAGCACACTTAAAACAATTTGATGAGTTTATTTATCACGTCCATAACCTACCCAGTGAAGTAATGGGAAGGCACAAACGGCATGCGTGTCACGGCGGCCTCAATGCGGCGGCCTCGCACTTCAAGCTGCACAGCTGTGCCAGCCGTGCTGTATTCGCGTGGCACATATGCCATGGAAATGTTGCTGCCCAGGCTAGGTGAAGGCAGCCCACTCGTCACGCGGCCAAGTTCCTTTGAGCCTGCCGAGTCGTACACCACAGCGCCATCTGTTGGTGATAACGGCACAGTGAGTGGTGCCTCCAACTAAAGGAGCACTAAAGGCAGTCACTAAACTGGCTACACTAATCGGCTACCGTTTCGGCAGTCTCCCGGCACTTGCTTAGTGGAAGAAAGCCAGTTGCCAACGCAGACCACCTGGCTGACAGAATGGTAGATTAATTGACAAATCAACTAGTAGGCTAAATATGGGCCTCCGGATTAATACTGACTCATAGGACTCTTCAACACCCACTGAAATCTAAAGCCTGTTTCACATGCAAGCGTTCTTGGCCCAGAAACGGCATGGCAGCCGTCATGTTAGCAAGCCTCCTTTCCCAAAACCAGTTTTTCGAGCGGCGAGAGCGGCAACCAATGGCATCCGCTGCCAGTTTGCAATGTCTCGCGCTGTGTTCAAGGAGCTGTTCATCACTAAGTTGTGCAGCGTCCACTTGTTTGGGATGCTAAAATGAAGGATTTCCTCAACAAAGATAAGAGGAGGATTCTTTGGGAAGAAATTATGGGGTGAAGCTGAATTTATACTTGTCGTCGCAAGTGGTGCATACTTCCATAAAGTAAAAAGTCGGCGTCACTCGAACCGGATGTGCGTTGGTGCCTCAGAAGTGCCGCTTGTATCCATGCGTTGTTTTCGAGTTCCATTCTATGGGGCTAAATTATTGGCATGCGCTGTTTTATTCTTCGTGCTCCTCCGCCCCGATTGTGACACCCATATGGGTCCGGTCCGAGGGGACGAAATTGCACTCTATGTTTCGTTCGCTGCGCATGTATTTGTTGGGTGTGTTCGTAGTTTTGTTCGGTCTTGTTTCTTCAGTTAAATGGACACGTACTCCGAGCTCTACAAGGGCGTAGAGGCGAAAAGGGACGCGAGCTTCTTTGAAAGCCATCCATAGGTCTCTTCAGTTAAATGGTCACGTACTCCGAGCTCTACAAGGGCCTAGAGGCGAAAAGGGACGCGAGCTTCTTTGAAAGCCATCCATAGGTCTCTTCAGTTAAATGGTCACGTACTCCGAGCTCTACAAGGGCCTAGAGGCGAAAAGGGACGCGAGCTTCTTTGAAAGCCATCCATAGGTCTCTTCAGTTAAATGGTCACGTACTCCGAGCTCTACAAGGGCCTAGAGGCGAAAAGGGACGCGAGCTTCTTTGAAAGCCATCCATAGGTCTCTTCAGTTAAATGGTACACGTACTCCGAGCTCTACAAGGGCCTAGAGGCGAAAAGGGACGCGAGCTTCTTTGAAAGCCATCCATAGGTCTCTTCAGTTAAATGGTCACGTACTCCGAGCTCTACAAGGGCCTAGAGGCGAAAAGGGACGCGAGCTTCTTTGAAAGCCATCCATAGGTCTCTTCAGTTAAATGGTCACGTACTCCGAGCTCTACAAGGGCGTAGAGGCGAAAAGGGACGCGAGCTTCTTTGAAAGCCATCCATAGGTCTCTTCAGTTAAATGGTCACGTACTCCGAGCTCTACAAGGGCCTAGAGGCGAAAAGGGACACGAGCTTCTTTGAAAGCCATCCATAGGTCTCTTCAGTTAAATGGTCACGTACTCCGAGCTCTACAAGGGCCTAGAGGCGAAAAGGGACGCGAGCTTCTTTGAAAGCCATCCATAGGTCTCTTCAGTTAAATGGTCACGTACTCCGAGCTCTACAAGGGCGTAGAGGCGAAAAGGGACGCGAGCTTCTTTGAAAGCCATCCATAGGTCTCTTCAGTTAAATGGACACGTACTCCGAGCTCTACAAGGGCCTAGAGGCGAAAAGGGACGCGAGCTTCTTTGAAAGCCATCCATAGGTCTCTTCAGTTAAATGGTCACGTACTCCGAGCTCTACAAGGGCGTAGAGGCGAAAAGGGACGCGAGCTTCTTTGAAAGCCATCCATAGGTCTCTTCAGTTAAATGGTCACGTACTCCGAGCTCTACAAGGGCCTAGAGGCGAAAAGGGACGCGAGCTTCTTTGAAAGCCATCCATAGGTCTCTTCAGTTAAATGGTCACGTACTCCGAGCTCTACAAGGGCCTAGAGGCGAAAAGGGACGCGAGCTTCTTTGAAAGCCATCCATAGGTCTCTTCAGTTAAATGGTCACGTACTCCGAGCTCTACAAGGGCCTAGAGGCGAAAAGGGACACGAGCTTCTTTGAAAGCCATCCATAGGTCTCTTCAGTTAAATGGACACGTACTCCGAGCTCTACAAGGGCCTAGAGGCGAAAAGGGACACGAGCTTCTTTGAAAGCCATCCATAGGTCTCTTCAGTTAAATGGTCACGTACTCCGAGCTCTACAAGGGCCTAGAGGCGAAAAGGGACGCGAGCTTCTTTGAAAGCCATCCATAGGTCTCTTCAGTTAAATGGTCACGTACTCCGAGCTCTACAAGGGCCTAGAGGCGAAAAGGGACACGAGCTTCTTTGAAAGCCATCCATAGGTCTCTTCAGTTAAATGGTCACGTACTCCGAGCTCTACAAGGCCCTAGAGGCGAAAAGGGACACGAGCTTCTTTGAAAGCCATCCATAGGTCTCTTCAGTTAAATGGACACGTACTCCGAGCTCTACAAGGGCCTAGAGGCGAAAAGGCACGCAAGCTTCTTTGAAAGCCATCCATAGATCTCTTCAGTTAAATGGTCACGTACTCCGAGCTCTACAAGGGCCTAGAGGCGAAAAGGCACGCAAGCTTCTTTGAAAGCCATCCATAGGTCTCTTCAGTTAAATGGTCACGTACTCCGAGCTCTACAAGGGCCTAGAGGCGAAAAGGGATGCGAGCTTCTTTGAAAGCCATCCGTAGGTCTCTTGCATCCCGGTGGCCCAGATGGCACCTACACGCCTTGTGGCATTCGAAACCAAGAGCCGTAGGTAGACATGCACGTGCTTCATGTACAAATCACAGAAATACAAACCAACCCATTCCTTTGCTTCCATATGGATTTTTAAGCTGTTGCCTATAAGAAGCTAAAGCAGAAATAAATGTGAATAAAAATTATTAGCAGTACAACACACATTATTATTATTTTCTGCAAGGTTTACGATCACAAAACTGGAGCACTGACTTAACACTGATGAAACCCGCAGCTCAAGCGTGCCAAGACATGGAAACGTTGAGCAAAGCACAGCTCTTGAAGACCACTGAAACCCGCGGCTCACGGGTGCTTTCAACAAGCAACACTGCACATCACAGTGGCACACATCACGCCAAGACAGAGCATGTGAAACGAAGGTGCGTCTGCCACCGTGCTGTCGCTTGCATGTGAAACAGTCTCAAGTGTTTTCGCATTATGCTCCCATTGGAATGTGGATGCCACAACTGGGAATGAAACCTGCAGCCTTGTGTTGAGCAGGCTGGAGTACAACATCGTCGAAGCCCGAGTTCGCTTCCTCAATAGCTCTCAGATCAAAATTACTTCACTGATGACATCACAGGATCACATCCAAGATTTTGCACTCTCGCGCCTTGAAGCATTGGGCCTTTCCCCTACATGAAAAATTCTGTAAAAGTGAACAGCCCAATTTTTAATTAGAGATGTGGTGCACTTTTTCTTAATTATCAACAATGAATAGTGCTTCAATGCCACTCATATTGGCTCAGAAATTATAAAGTGGTGCTGCCAGCAGTCATTCACTTTTGTGTTTTTATATTGTTGTGTATCAAACCTCTGCTACTTGATACTTCACGAGTGCAATTTACAAACCTTGCTAGGCTTGATATAACCAACTTCGATTAATTTAATCCTAGTGGAACCTACAAACATTGCTCAAGTTACTCGATTTTAGTTTAACTTTTTATAGAGCATGAGCATCTTTGGAACATTCACACACACTTGAATTAAATAGCACAATAAATTAGCAGAATTTCACAATATTTTTTCTGCAATGTCCCTTTTGTCTATACAGTCCAATGTTGCAAGATCTGGCCAAAAATTAAATGTCTACAACCAGCCTAGTTCTCGCCACCAATAAGCCTAAATTCAGCACTGCTACCACTTTGAAATGTAGAAGGCAAACTGCAACATTATAACCATGAACCCAAGAAAGCAGCAGTAGGAAGTTCTCACATGCTGTCAAAGTGGCGGCACAGTTTCGCAAGTATATTAGGTAAGAGTTGCTCGTAATTTGCATCACTCTCTGATCCAATGTAAACTACTAAGTTTCCCTTAAATAAGGCACCAAAAAATTAAATTGCGTTCTAGTAAAGTTAACTATCATAAAATACTAAAAGTTGTACTACTTAAGTTCAGTACTACTTACGGTAGTACTCAACTTAGATGAAATATTTGGCAGTTCTATATAGAGATAAAAATTGAGCAGGTGGAGAGAAACATGTCACCTGTTCAGAGATCAAAATTTGGGGGATTAAATAGAACACAGTGTTTGTTTCGTGTTTCATGAAGTACGTCAAGAGAGTCTGTGGGAACTATGGAAGTGGCAGAATGAGCAATGACTAACTACAAATCATCTCTGTCCTACATCTGCCGAATTCATCCCATGGTGCCATTGACTATGTTTCCCTTGCTTTAGCTCCCGCTCTGTCACTTCGAGTCCACGACCAAACCAAACACTCACTGCGTGCGGGTGGTCCAGCACTAGTGGCAACCAGCCCCACACGCCGCCTGCTGGGCTTCTGCTTCAACTGCTCCAGAATGACGGGTGCGCCCGGGAAGTCGGCCAACTGGCGTCTGCGCTTGCCTGTGCAGTCCAGTTGCATTAAGTTGAAATAACTAAATAAATTAGTCAACATTCAGCACAAACATTCATACAACAGAAGAGGGCCATCCACTCTAACACTGTATCATCTAGTGCTTTTTCTAAGCAAGTTCGCCCGGCTGGTTGTTTTGGTAAACATCCAGCCAGGCGAATAATAAAATGGTGGTGCAAGAGGTGGAAATGTCCCTAAAAGCACGGCACAGAGCGCTGTCTTTTTTCCCCGTGCTATGGGCTCGACCACAATGCATCTCTGACCAATGGGAGAAAGCTAACTATAAAATCAAATGCGAGACTCCAAAGGAAGGTTTCACCACACACTCAAAGTGCAAAGTGGTGCAGCACAGTGCAACCGTGGCGGCAGCAGCATTGGAGAGACCGGTGCAGCAGCCCGACTCATGGGCAGCAAGGAGAGGCTAAGCAGAAGCTACGGATAGTGTGAACTACCAATTTACAGGCACTTGCTTTACAAGTGCATCATTGCATGCTCATCATTTCTGTTTTTCTGAACTCTCATCCGTGGCTAGGGTACATGGCTTCAGGTCGTGTTATAACACAGTATTTATGCAAATCATAACAGGTGTTGAATCCAAGCTGGTAACTAGAAGCTAGGTCAAAAAAGTTTCCTCAAATGTAAGCCACCCAGAATATCAACAAAAATAAAATGTACTTCACCTACCGTGCAAGTCTCAAACACTTTATAACTGTGTGAAAAAATGAACACATGCTCTTGTGACATGTGACACAAGCTCACTCACTGTCACCTACATTGGCATCACATGCCATTTTCTTCAAGTGACGTGCTGTCCTCGGCTATGTCCAGTCCATTGCTGTTGAAATGCATTCTTTTTAACGCATTTTCCGTGGGCAGACTGTCTATCTACTGTCTCTACCCATTTCCCTGCCAACCTATGTCATGGGCAGTCCAAGGCCAAAAAAATTAAACGATAGCCTTCTGACGATGAATGTTGATCTTAATGCTATTAGCATTGAAGCAATGTAACGACACACTGTATTGCCAACGCCAAACTGTCTATGCAGCCAGGATCCTCTTTAAAGATGTGGTGGAATGAGTTTTAAAATAATGTCTTCCAATGCACCAACACATCAACTGCTATAAACTGCTATCACACATCACTGCACATCAACTGCTATCTTTAGCAATACCCACTTTGTTTGCCAGTTTAAGTTTAGCAGATGCATTCGCTCAGTCAGCCAACTGATGTAGCAACTTGGCTGTAGTCCTCAAACAGATTGTTGACATTAGCATTAGCATCTGCAAGTTACCTGCAGAATCCTTGAGCCACATATTGTTACACTAACCTTTAGAACTGTATCATCAAATCTAAAACAACCCTGAAGTTTCGTTTTCGAGTTCTTGTAAAAATGCACTGGTTTAGATTCAAGTAAATGCAGTAATAATAATAAACATAATAATGTTTCTTTTTTGTAATTTTTCAGGCATCAGAATGTTCATACATGCAAGCACAGTAACTAGCTGCTTATTGACAAAAATACAGCACTCCTGTGTGCATCAACACATAAATGCTACAGCTTAGGCTTTCTCTCCAAGTATGTTTTCTGGCAAACCCACCAATGGTGAAGGTTAGGCCGGCCTCAACAGGGGTGGTCTCCTCATCAATGTCTTGACCGTAGAGGCAGAGACCTGCCTCAATGCGAAGGGAATCGCGAGCCCCAAGACCGGCCAACTGCAGCCGACCACCAGAGCCCGACAGCAGCTGCTCCGCCAGCGGTGTCACTTCTGCACTTGGCACCGACAACTGTAATGCAAGACATTTCTTGGGGTGCAGTCACAGCTATATCCCTTTTACAAATGCAAATTTGCCATGTGGCATTTTTGTTCTTCCTTCAAGCAAACAATAAGAAGTTAAGCATAAAATGCACAGCCGATCTGCTTAATGGGCTCGAGCGCTATAATGGCCCTCATTGTACATAGGAGCAAACTTGGCGATAGATTTATGTGGTCTAACCTCCTCAAGCAACACAGAGGTTACACGAGATGTTGTATTGGAGGCCTCCCGATTAACTTTTACTGACCAGGGTTAACAAGCACCCAAAGGAACCGAACCTAGAAACTCAACAGCAGAATTCCACTTCGCCACTGCAATGAGTATCCACCAATGTCACTGATACTGAAAGGACACAAGTGAATGCTCACAGCATGCTTCAGAAGCACCTACATAGAAATGTAACATTGCTACTTGTTGCTGGGCTAGCCAATTTATACTTTCTTGAGACATAAAAATGCGCAATACTAAATAATAATAATAATAAAAAACAATTACAAACTACTGTCCTGTTGTCTTTTTTCTTCATATAGTCTCGTGCATTTTTACACCACAAGCAAGTTTATAAAGTTTACCATAAAGCATGGTATTTTGTTCTTTAATGAATCACACACCTTACTTAACTATGCTTTTTTTATTTTTTCTGTACGTTATCATATGAACACTTGATAAAACCATTGCAGTTTAGCACAGTTATTCTGCACTGTTTATAACTAAAGGTTCGTAGACCATGAGTAGGTAGAGCACTGCACGGGCCAAGGCCGTCCGAAGCGTTTGTCGGCGGGCTCGGGCCGGACCTGGGCTTAAAGCCGCGGGCCCGGGCCAGGCTCGGGCTTGAAGCCGCGGGCCCAGTCTAGACTCGGGCTTGAAGCCGCGGGCCCAGGCTAGACTCGGGCCCGCTCATTGAAGGGTCTAAGTAGGCCTTCGAGCACATGCGACCGTTATGCATTGCATCTTTCAATGAATTCTGTGCCAAGCTGATGTTACACGTGCAAGGTGACTGTCATCGTCATCATCAGCCTATATTTATGTCCACTGCAGGACGAAGGCCTCTCCCTGCGATCTCCAATTAACCCTGTCTTGCGCTAGCCGATTCCAATTTGCGCCTGCGAATTTCCTAGCTTCATCACCCCACCTAGCTTTCTGCCGTCCTCGACTGCGCTTTCCTTCTCTTGGTATCCATTCTGTAGCTCTAATGGTCCATCGGTTATCCATCCTATGCATTACATGACCTGCCCAGCTCCATTTTTTCCGCTTCATGTCAACTGGAATATCGGTTATCCCCGTTTGTTCTCTGATCCACACCACTCTCATGACTCTATGTCTTATCAGATGACTGTATATCTTATCAAAGAAAATAGTAAAACAGATGAAGTTCTCATTTTTAACAGCGGAGCTGCTTCAGCCGGGCGTAATGTGTCTGCTGAATCCAAAAATGTGGGCCGATCCTGGCAGGAGTGCAGAAAGGGTCCACGCGCAATAGCGCATACACCTGTGAACTAGCGAAGCTGAGCCTGGATAAGTCTAGCTAGGAATGGTGGGGACTACTTAAACTTAGTCAGTCATCGATAGGCAATTGATAGCCAATCAATAGATAGTCGATAATCGATGAATAATCAATAAATCCCCAAAAATGCTGCAGATGACTTGGTAGTGCTTATCCTAGCCCAAATACGTGGCCAATATCCTGCGATAGACAATCGATAGCCAATCAATAGCTAATCAATAATCAATGAATAATAAATAAATTCCAGGAAATGCTGGGGATGACTTGGTAGTGCTTAGCCTAGCCCAAAAGCCAGGACTAGCTAGGTGCCCATCAGCTCCGCTGTCTATCTGATTCCGAAATATCATCACTGAAAACCAAGTAGAAGTGCTCTAAAAAAATTGTTGTATCAGCCAAGGTGCCGAAAATTTTCGCGGAAATCGCGAAAGAACGGCGTTTTTCAAGCCACGATATCTCCGGAACGGCGCAGCCGAGCGCCGCCATCTTGGTCTCCTTGGAAAGCGCATTTCTCCGTCTTCAAATCTGCCGCTTCAGCTATCTCCTCCATACAGAAACAAGCACACAAAAAGCAAATGATTGAAGGTCGAGCCGGAGCCACCGATTGGCCGCGCCCGCCACGTGACTCCAGCGCGGTTCGCCATTGGTCCGGTGCTCGCTCCGTGATGGCGTCGTCTGCTTCGCTTGTTGCGGTTTCTTCGCGAGCTCCGGACAGTTTCCGTAATTTCGACGAGTGTTAAAGCGGGCGCTACGCGCACATCGCAGTAGCGTGGCCGATCCCACTTTTTGTGGACGTCTCAGACCCGCGGCGAAGCATTCCGAGCATCGGTGACGCGGACTTCGCGACCGAGCTTCGGGCACGGAATGCTCGGACACGCGGCTAAGCCTCTCGCGCGTAGGCGTCTCCGACTCGGCGATGAAGCACATCGCGCGCGGACTTCTCGGATCCTTGCCTAAGCATTTCGTGCGTTGGCGCCTCCGACTGCGCGACTAAGCAAATCGAGCGTTGACTCCTCGAGCCCGCGGCTACGCATTTCGCGCGTCGGCACATCGCTCAACGAGTGTCGACTCCTCGGACCCGCGACTAGGCACTTCGCGCGTCGGCACCTCGAGCGTCGACTCCTCGAGCCCGCGGCTAGGCATTTCGCGTGTCGGCACATCGCTCATGGAGTGTCGACACCTCGAGCGTCTATTCCTCGTACCCGCGGCTAGGCATTTCGCGCGTCGGCACCTCGGACTGCGCGATTGAGCTTACCGAGCGTTTGGACCCGCGACCAGGCATTTCGCGCATCGGCACCTCGGACAGCGCTACTAAGCTCGTCGAGCGTCTATTCCGCGGACCCGCGACCAGGCATTTCGCACATCGGACCCGCGACTTAGCACATCGCACGCCGACTCTGTTATCGTAATGCCACGATATCTAGTAATAATACCTATCATACCACCCTGTTTCTTAAAGAGAACCTCATCATGAGCTCTGTTCACTAGGCCACTTGCGCTGGCACAGACACCTGGCTGCAGAAGTGAGGCATGATACAAAAGTACAGGCTGGAAAGCACCTAGCAGCTGCATTGCTGCCTATTTATCAGTGGCTCTCCTAACCTCCATAGCCATTGTCAATGGAAGATGATTCAGAAGGCTGCTGAGAGCCTTCATTCAGTAACATGGTCGATTCTACCAAAAGAAAACAATGCCTCACTGACTGCACTATAGGCTGCTATCAATGAGGCAGTCTGCAGATACAACGCTAGAACTACTGTATATTTATGCCCACATAGTTCTGCACCTCACTTGGTTTGAAACCTAGGCACCATGCTCTTTGTAGAGCAGCAGTAAAGAATGCCATACAAACATGAAAAAGGCAGAACGAAGGCTCAGCAGACCAGAGGCCACATGTCCAAGAAGCCCCACGTCACAAAACACATCAAAGATTACAACTTTGGTGCGTTTTAGAGAACTGAAGAGAAGGTGCAACTTTGAGAGCCGTTTTCTCAAAACTGTTTTTTCGCCTTTCTGCTCAGTTTCTGGAGCTGATTTCTTCGTTACCGTTTAGCCTATTTTGATTCTGTTTTTTTTTGTCACGTTCCTTGGACTACAGTGCAGAGTGCAGGTCGAGACAGTCTCGCATTTTTATCTTGACATTTTATAAATTTATGGCGTGGCTATTCGTTCACCCCGAAAGTGTGCTTGGTGCGAAGGTAACTTGAAAAATGACTATCTAAAAAATTTGTGTTGCGAAAAAAAAAAAGTAAGACTGTCACGACCTTCAGCACGCATTGAGCTACGCAGTCAATACTCAACGAGCCTTCCATCATGTTTTTTAAGCTCCCCAGGCCCTCCAGAAAGTTCAAGAGATAAAAATTCTGCTCAATAAAATGTTCTCAAGGTATCACTCTGAAACTTTTATGGAAGTATCAGGGAGACATTCTAAACATTTGTGCCAATTTTCATCAAAATCCATGAAGAAATCAGGAAGTTGATTTTCAAAGCCACGTCCCCCCTTAAGCATTGCGCCGCCCAGTGCAAGCTACGCTAATTTTTTTCTTTTTCGCAAAAACGAACATTGTTTCTGCGTAAGGAAAAATAAATCATACAAAGAACCCCTCCTCAAACCATTTCCATGTTACGGCTTTTGCGATTGCACTATTACCAGTGTCGATACTATTGCATTATTTTAGTGCTAAGGCCAGTTACTTGTGTGCTTTAATGCATAAAACAGCATTTTCCTAAAAAAAGTGAACTGGAATGCCCATGCATTTCGTCGGACACTTTGAAAATTAACATCTCGAAACTGGTTCAGTCCTGAGAATTCCTTCCAAGTGGATACGCCTTGCGAACTCGGAGGCTGCAATTCGATCGTAGATTGAAAGATGTGCATTAAAATAATTAAAAAGGTAAATAGCGCAATTATGTTACATATTTAATTAGGCATATTGATCATCCATTAGGCCATCCATGTCAGAATTAGCTTGGAACTACATAAAACAATTAGCCTCCTTAGAGCGTCGTCGCATTAATGCAAACACAAGAAATCCTGAGATATGGTCTATTCCATACTTCAGAACACTCTATAAGCATCAGTCGTTAATACATAACCTACCATTCACTTTGAACAAATACAAAAATGTCAATAATTTCAGTAAGAAAGAACTCAGCTCATACTTTGGTCGCTTGTAATGTATCTTATGTGATTATTATTCTGCCTTTGTGTATGGTTCTGAGTATATAATGTCCATCCTGTTTCGTTTTCTTAGCAAATGTTAATCTTGTAAAATTCAGTCTCATGCTATGTTGTATAGCTGGTGTTGCATTATTTTGTATAGCTAGTATTGCTATTGTATATTGTATATAGGCTGATGATGATAATGATTGCTATTGTAGCGTTGCTTAAAATGCATTCTGTTAAAACTTTTTCCAATTCTGTTAACTCGCCGTGGCAGAAATATTCTTTGTCTTTCCGTTCATAGCTATTTCGTCTATGAGGAATTCCAGCAATAGCTGGAAATATATGTGAATTATTGTGCATTTGTGCACATTGTTTGCTGTACTATTGCCTTGCCTGGTCTTTTGGGTCACGTCAAGCTTTTAGTCCAAAATGACCATCTAGCATGTAAACTGGAGAATAAATTGATTTGATTTGAATGATTTCGTCGGACACTTTGAAAATTATTATCTCGAAACAGGTGTAGTCCTGAGAATTCGTTACAAGTGGATACGCCTTGCGAACTCGGCGGCTATAATTCGTAGGTTGAAAGATGTGCCGTAAACAAATAATTAAAAAGTTAATTAGCATAATTATGTTAATTCTTCAATTAGGCATTTTGATTTCTCCTGGAAGTAATGGCCGCCTCATCGAGTAGTTTAGATAAAGGATTATAATCGTGCTATCTGCCACAGGAAATCTTAAAAATTTGGTTCAGCTAAAATGAAACACCCTGTATATTTGCATGATAAATGACCATCATAGAACCATGTACAAATCAAGGTAAGTGCATGCGCACCAGCGGAAAAATAGCAGCACAGGCAATGGGCCGGATTACTGATGTTCCCGTGGGAGAAACAAAGATTTCTGCCTTTTATTGCTTATATGCTGCAGCTGATTAAACCTCGAGAAGGTGAGGCTGACAGATACGATACAATCTGTAAGTAAAAAAAATAAATTTTTTTCTTACAGGCCGGGCCTGGTCATGCACACGCGGGCCCTAACTAAACTTAGTAATGAACGCCCGGGCCTGGGCCTGGGCCGGGCCCGGGCTCAGTAACATGGGCCCGGGCCGGGCTCGAGCTTTGTATTACGGGCCAGGGCTGGGCTCGGGCCGGGCTCGGGCTGAAAAATCAGGCCCGTGCAGTGCTCTATGAGTGGGTAATGCTGGACTAATGGTTAAAGATGATAAAAAGAAGCAAGAAATCACTGGAAAAGGAAGAACTCGGTTTTCGTCAGCCAGAACAGGTAATCAGAAAAGCTAGCCAGAAGAAACCAGTGTTTATTGCACTGAGCAATGGTTCAGCACAGATTATGCTGCTGCTCTTCTTCAAAGACAGGATACAGGAGAGAATGGATGGGTGCTGCCAGGGAGTAGGAATGCAACAAAAAATTACTTGGTTATCAGGGAAATATTGGCAATGAGGTGATGATATGCATCTCCTTTTTTTGGCCACCAATGGCCAAATGCTCAGTTGACCACTTTCAGCTGTACATTCACCTTCACATGGTAGAACATCCACTGCTAAGCTTTGATAAATAGTAGTGCCCAGCGTTCATATTGCAACATTTTTCCTGCTGACAGAGTCAGTGCACTGATTAAATGCATGACACCTAAATAACGATGACTGAAGGCATATCTGCCCACAAATTTCCTTTAAAATGTATAATTCCTCTGGTACAGCTAGCCAGCATGGCCTGAAAGTGATTGAATGAACAAATTCTGGGGTTTTATATGCCAAAATCACAATATGATTATGAGGCACGCCATAGCGGGGGATTTCAGACCACCATGGGAACTTTAACGTGCCCCGAATGCACGGGACATGGGCATTTTTGCATTTCGCCCCCATCGAAACTTGAACGTGGTTCCCTAGGATGTCATTAACAGGAACAAGATCTCTCTCCCTCACCAAGTGGAAATATAGCCCAAGATTGTGTTATCGTGCAATAGACTCTGGGTTCCCAAGGCATTTTCAGGATTAAAGGCCATACCAAGGAGTGCATTTTGGTGTAGGTAGCACACCACAAAACAATTATAAAGGAAAGAGACATCTCCCTTCCCTTTGCATGCATTCATTCATTTTTTTAGTGCGTTACCAACAACAAATCATGAAGTACCAACTCACCTGAACCGCTATGCCAGAGAGTGAAGTCTCTGGCACTGATAGTTGCTTGCTGTCTTTAGACAGTCTCAAATTTGTCCCACCCAACTTTTGGAAGAGGCCAAAACAAAATAATACTAGTAGCAAAGATACAACACACCTCAAAGCCGTCCTCGCCTGTGTACCCACAGCGGGTGATCCTGCAGCCTGGAATGCCAGCCAGGGTCACTGTGGCACCCCGCATGAAGTGCAGCGATGCCAATGTGCAGTCGACAAGTGGCTGCAACAACTCGGCTGCTGCAGGTCCTGAAAGGTCGAAAAGGCCCTCAGTACAGAGCCTCACTTGCAGCATTCTTCAGTGCAGTACTGATTAACTCCGCAAGGTACCGTCGGTCCACTGTGCTGGTAGCTTTGGGGGCTGGTGGTGTGCAGTCAATGAGCACCGCTAAAGAGCCCACTACACCATATTTTCAAACCATGTCTTGCCTTCTTGGACATTTCGTACTGTGACAGAACAGGTCACCATCCTCTATTTAAGACTTCTTTATCAGTGCCAAAGAGTGCATCTGCACATTTATGTGTAAGCCCGCGCACACACTCTTCTTTTCTTGTGCACTGAAAAAGCAGTAGCAAAGTCTGGTGCAGGCTATCACTCAAAGCATAGTATGCACTGCACGTAAAAGAGGTCAAAATGTAGCATGTCTGAACTCTGGTATTTAGTAGAGTGCTTTTACATTACAATTGGCACAATACCATGAGGGGTAGGTCTTCAGTAGAGCAGGACTTCTTGCCTCGGATAAAGTGAAATGCTTCCCAGTGCCATGATCATAACCCATGCCACTAGACTAAGGTTGCTATTCGGGCCTGTAGGTGTGCCATTAGTACAGATTATGAACATGTTAGAGACTGCAAGGACAACGGAAAGAGAAAAATGACACACCATGTGTGTAAAGTTGGTCTCTTTCTGTCATCAAATCCACCTTTACTTTCAAAGTCAAATTAATTTGACAATTCTACGACTTGACTTTGACTTTCTCTCATCCTTGTTCGTAATGTGCTATATCTGTACTTTGTCACTAGCTTTCCTCCTCCAGAACTAAGGTGACAGCAAGTTACACAGGCTATCAGATATGCCTCTTTCTACTTTCATATTGCACGGCTGAAATTTCCATGCATGTTGGTACTATTAGCTCATAACCAAAGTGGAGCACAAGCATTAAAATTGTGAATCCTAGGTGGGAATTGCTTGGGCGATACTTCCTTATGAATCCTGCAACGTAAATTTAAGGAGGACATGAAATAAAATGACCAGTCAATAACAGGCCTGTAGCTTTTACAGCTGCAGTAAAATAGCTAGCTGGGCAATATGGAATTGTGTTGGCAATATGGAATGAATTCTTTTTTTTTTTGCAGAATTCAAGACAAAGGTCTTGCAATTCATTTTTGTTGCCTCATTTTCTAGTTAATTTCTTGGTTTTTAAGACTGAGTTCTCACTCAAGATAGAAGAGGCATGTATCGCATAACTACCTACATACTGAATGTTGCAGAAATACAAGCACCAGATATACACAACTCTTTCAGCTAAACCACTGGCTGATTTCCACTCAAACTTCGCATAGACGACGGACAAAGCATTTTGCTGTGACATAGCCTCCTATATTTTTTAATGCCCGCGCAGTGGAGCGGCGGAGGCCATCCGCTGGCCTCCCCCTTCCTCCTCGATTTACGCCTGCTTTCTCCGCAAGAGGCGCTCGCACCCCACACCCCATACGCGAGCTCCGCCTCGCGTTCCTGCCGACACGAGCGGCGTTGCTGCCGATGCGAGCGGCGTCGCTTGACGCGTTTCGATCTTGCACGCAAGAGGGTATAAATACGGGTCCACCACTCGTGCTGCCAGAGTCCGACGAACGCCGTAGGCGCGCTTGCTTTAGGGGCACAAGTTCGCCCAATAAATTCTATTTTAAGTTCATCGTCGACGCAGTGTTACTTTTTTGTCTACCTGTGTGCCAGGCAGCTCACCGTCACCTACGTGACAATATTTCATGCTGCATTACTTTCGACATACCGATTTGGTTTTCTATCCGCAGTGTGGAATCAGTTGGGGGGTGCCCTGCGCCCGACAAGATGCCGTACTGCTGCGTACCACGCTGCAAGTCTTCGAGCAAGCAACGGACGCCGGGCATATCGGTCCACGAGATACCAAGCGATCCGGAACTGTGAGCGAAATGGCTAAAGGTCATTTCTCGGGACGACTGCACACCGAATACGACGTCGTGTTACTCGACTGTATGCAGCCGACACTTCGGTTCCTCCGACTTCAAGGAGGGCTGCAAAATTCGCAAACTCAAAAAAAACGCTGTTCCCAGCATTTTCGAAGAGTATCCTGCGTACCTGCAGCCTCCGAAAAATAGAGAGAGAAACGACGCGTCTGTGAGAAAACGTGAGGCAGCTGCGCCAGTGAACACACCACCGCCGAAACGAAGGGCAGTTGAGAGCCAACTGGAGTCTCCTTCGCTTCCTCTCAATGACTTGCCGTCCGTCGACGTCGCCTCTCAAGAGTTATCACTGATGGATTGCTCCGCAACCGAACTGCCGCTACCTCTGGAAAACGGCGCAAGTGAGCGCTGCATCACTTCGACCGTGCAGGTGGACAGAGCTGTGCAGGTGTCGTCATTATTCTCGGTTTCGGCAATGGACAAACGAAAGTGGAGACGTAAGGAGCGAGACTTGAACGCGCGAATTTAGCGACTCAAGAACACCGTCGACAAGTACAAACAGGAACTGCAAAAGCTCAAGGAAGAATGCTATGTGTCTGCATTCCTGCAAGTTGTGGAGAAAGCGAAAGAGAAAGACCTGGCTGCTTCAATATTAGTGGAACAAGTTCAGAATTTCGCGAGGAAGAAACCAACGTGGTCTGAAGTGACAGTGCGCCATGCTATGGTTTTGCGTAACCTCTCGACTCGTGCATACGAACACGTAAGGAGCACAGGTATTCTTCGGCTTCCCTGTCGAAGTACCCTTGAGCGCTTTATGGGCTCATCACGTGGAGTAGTTGGCATGACCGAACTCGTGAAGCAAAGGCTGTCTGCAGAACTCGCTTCTCATCCTTCGTTGCATGCGAGGGCATGCTCTTTAATTGTAGACGAAATGCGCGTCAAACAACGGCTACTGTATCACAAGCAAAGAGATGCCTTCATCGGCGAAGTGGACTATGGTGTGAACTTCCCCAAAGAAACAACAAATGAGCCTGTGTTGGCCAACTCACTCTTGTGTTTAGTCCTCAACGGCCTTTCAGTTTCGTTCAAAATACCCATGGCGTACTTTTTCGCGAGAAACTGCACTGGCCGTGAGCTGCACATGCTCATGAGACATGTTCTGAAGGAAGTTGAAGAAATAGGATTTTTCGTCGTGCGCATTGTCACAGACAACCACAAGATGCAACTTCTGTGCAACGGAAGCCTCAAGCATTGCATTGACCACTCTGGCAAACCGAATCGAAAGCTCTTTCTTGCATTCGATCAGTGCCACCTGATCAAAAACGTGCGATCACAGTTTTTGTCCCGTGACATCGGAAAAGGCGGCGAAATATCAGCGAACCACTTGAAGAGCCTCTACAGAATGCAGCAAGGCAGCCTTGTAAAGCCAGTACCATTTTTGACGAGAAAGCACGTATTCCCTACGAATATGGAAAAAATGAACGTGCAGAGAGCAGTGCAAGTTTTTTCTCCTCCCGTGACAGCTGCTATGAAGCTCTTGCAAGAGCAGGCAGGCCACACGTGCGACGCAAGCTTCGCGGGTGTCGGACCGACGGTGCAATTTATGGACACCGTGCACCGCTGGTTCGTGCTCATGGACGTGAGTAATTGTACCCAGCACATACATCTTCTGATGTATGTGCTGACTGCAAGCAGTTTGAATCTGCAGGCGATGAACGACTAATCTGGTTGGAGACAAGCTTCCTCGACTACCTGGCCTTTCTCAAAAGTCAGTGCCTGGCAAAGAACTTTCTAACCAAAGAGACTTATGAGATCACAACTCGTTCGAACGTTGAGTGCATTAGATATCTTCTTGAAGAGATGTCTTTTCACTTCGTTTTGACGAGGAAAATGTCATCGGACCCAATCGAGTCGTTCTTTGGCTGGCTCAGGAAATCAGCAGGATAAAATGACCAAACGGACGTCCGCGCCGTGCTCACAGGCATTGAGAAAACCCTCAAGACCGGTATCGCATCGGCGTCGAGTACAAGCAACATAATGGCAGCAGAAGAGAGTGATTGCTTGTCAACGCTGCCGCAACAGAAAAACACAAGGGAGCAAACCAGCGAGGAATTCCCTGCAGATGCACGTAGAGAGCTCATAGAGCGACTAAACCGAGATAAGCCTCTACTTCCCACTCCAGATGTGGCCGCATTGGCTATGGTTGGTGGCTACCTCGCAAGAGCCGTACGAGAAAACTTCGAATGTGTGGAGTGCTTCGCGCTCTTAACAAAGCCAAACGCCTCGACACCATCGGACTCGCTCATTAAACACCAAGACCGCGGTGGACTTCTTTACCCGTCCGCACAACTTCTAGATGTTCTCTACGCACTACAGAAGTTCGTCGAAGTTCTTCCAGCTAGAAGAAGGCGTATGCATCACCCTCTAAAGGAGGCTGTGAACAATGCTACCGAAATCCTCCGCGAGCACAAAGCTTTGATGTGTTCAAAGCCAGGGCACCAAGAGAATTTGCTCAAATTGTTGCTTACGAAGTTCTTTCGCCCAATATTCACCAATTTCGCTCTGAAAGCGACAGACAAACAAGACGTCGCCAAAGTGTTCGCAATAAAGCCACTGTCACGAAAGACCCTGAAACTGTGAGCTTGATCTCACAGCTGGGGGCCTAAGTGAAAGGTCCAGTTTTCACAATATGTCTCGTGTTGCTTGCTTTCAATGTACTGTGGGGATGGAAAGAAACGCGAACAGTGCGGCACCTACATTATCTGATATTTCGCATTTCTTTTCGAGTGGTTGCAGCCTGCATGATAACTAGAAGCCACTAGAATAAAACTATTCTACCATCTTTTTATTTCCACCAGGGTCATAGCAGGATGAAAACATCGCGCCGCACTGTTTGCGTTTCTTCCCATCACCCCTGTACATCATGAACAAACACCAGTGCAACCTGCGCATTTATTTCACAGCTCCATCTCTAATACGAGCGCAAGTTTCTCTCCACAAGCACGCGCGCAACAAAGTAGTCGCGTCGTCTGCTCTGGGTATGGGGCGGAAGCGCGGCGTGGTGGCGAGCGCATGAACTAGAAGGTACGGGCGGAGCGCCTTGCTCTGCTTGCCACTCGGCGGGCATGAAAAAATATAGGAGGCTATGGCTGTGAGCTCAGTTTATTGCCACATTTGCAAGCATCATGTGCCTGTTTCGTTCACAATAAAGCCGAAATGCATCTTGTCCACAGTGATTCCTATAAAAAGAAAATCTTGATTTTGGTGCAATGCAACAGTGGCACCATCGGTCATTGCTACGGTGAAAGGAACATTTCACCATAGTGATGATAGATAGCATGCACTATTGGTTCCTTTCACCAAAATTGACATTTTTTGAGTGGCATCACTGCAGACAATGTGCACTTTGGCTTTTAAGCAAAAGTGGCGCAAGAGCAACCTACACTCTGAAGCTTTTATTTCTAAAACACGCCAAGACTGGAATTGCCTTCCTGCTTCATCGTCTCCATCCTGTGGTTTTCAAGACTGCCATCTGTGACCATTTACTGATTCATTAGATTTGTTTACTTGTTCTGTTTAACCACTCTTCTCTGTAATTTCTGCATGGCACTGCTATTTATGCAACGCTCAGTACAGTATTCATATTTTTTAAATTAAACATCAGCTACAAGTCTGCACCCATGTATGTCTTCTCTCCTGCCTCCATCTTGATCTACGCTTCCTGTTCCTTCCTCTGTCTTGCCTCATGATTTTTTCCAGTTTTCCTTTCCATTTGCTGGCATACCCTTATGTAATACTACAATATACCAACTCGTCCAACAAGCTACTCTTATGGTCTTTGCAGCTTAGGATATGAGTTGTGCAGTTGCTTTGTACAGTTAAATTTAGCTGTGCGCACCCTGAAGGGCCAGCAGAGACCACGAGTCCATGAGCTCCAGGGTGGCCTGACCTCCCGCAGCCTGGAAGTCTGCCAGCTTGGCCTGCACAGTGATGAGCGCGGTAAAACTGTTAGGGCTCTCCTGCCTCACCGACTGGTAAAGGGAGACTCCCATGTGCTAGAGCATGTTTCTCCCTCAGTCAATGAGGCACACCATTGAGTCCACCAAGCTGATGTTCCCCCTCCCAATAGTACACATGTAGGCATGTCGTTGAGTGTGTTCAATGTCATGAAGTGTATAACAGGGCATCAAATTGACACTGTAAAGCTGCATAAGTGTGTTGTCTAACAAGGAAGCAAACAAGTTTGAGTAGAAACTTTGTATCTACAAGATGAAACAGTCTAAAACAAAGTGGTTGACCACACTCGAGTTCATCACTGTAGGGAGAAATCTCATGACGCCACCCGTAGATCCCTGCTACCCAAAAAACAACGGATCAACAAGCCTGCTGTATGATCCACATGGGCTACTGCAATCATGTTTTGAAACAAAGTGAAAAGAAAAATAAATGTTCTGATTTCACAATGGGAAAAACAAAAGGCACTGCAAAGGACACAGGCCAGCACACATGTGAGAACCAAGAGAACGTAAGCATGAGAAAAAAAAAAAAAAGTGCAGATCCCATGCACCATGGGAATCAGTTTAAGCACAGCTTTTCTTGGTGTTTGCAAAGAATGCTGTTTTTGTTCAGCGTGCACATGGGTAACAGGGTGGAAGACGAGGGGAGGAGTGCAATTACCCCCTGCTGCATAAATTTTTATTTTAGGTTGCAAAAATATTTGATGAGCTTTTGCTTAGGCCAGATATGCCTAATCAAACCTCAATTTCCCAACAAAGTGTATGGTTGCGACTTTACGAGCCAATGTTGTTGCGTATCATATATGATACACCATGTAGTTGTGGGTATATTTTATGGCTACAGAGACAGACATTTGAATTGCAGAAGACTTGCAAAAAATATGGAAACCATTGAAAAGCTGGAAACATTGCTTTAAAAGAAAGAAGTATATTTCTCCAAGCTTCAGCTAAAAATTTGATGATGTCAAGCCTCACTAACTATTTGATAGCCTCAATATCTAGGCTGAATCACTTATAGGCCTTGGTTTTATGTCAATTATAGCTTTCCATAGTCTTTAGAATCTGCATGCAAGCTGACGGAAAACCTTGTTTCTTTCTCAGAGAGCTATTTGTTGCAGGTATTGTGATTAGCCCTTGTAACATGGAATGCCCTACATACACTATGCAAACACTGCTGGAATTTTCATTTTCTGGCCTAATCATCACAGATAATTGAATTGAATTGAATTTATTACGCAACAAAGTTGCGAGGATGACCAAGTGAAAAAGCTACAGGTTGCAGCTTGATGGGAACCTGGCCACCTCATACACAGGGCAGCTTCGTAGCGGTTGACAGAAAGCAAGCATTTTACATACGCTGTTAAAAAAAAATCATACAGAAAGACACAATAACCACGATCAGATTACATAAACAAATGATTGTGGAAAGATTTCATACAGCCTTTTGAAACAAGTATAATATAGATGAAACAAAAGAGACCAAGAACTTGCCATGGCAACAGAAACCATCATACAAATATTTTGCGTAGTTTTTTTTAAGGGCCGGGCAGATACACTTAGACCATTTTCTCTGCATTTGGTTCAACAGTGTCAGTAAACAAAACCTTAACATTTGATGGCTGCAGCTAGCTCTGCTCTTCTTTATATTCCAAGGTTGTGCGATGGAATGTAAATTACTGCATCAAATGATGCTAAGAAACTGCATAGCCTCTAGAGACATTACATTTTGCAACCAAATTTGTTCTTTCTCAAGGAAAGAAATCTCTGCTCCCCCCTTCACAAACAATGGATAACTTCATGCTATATCATATACGATACAGCAATTAATGCTTGCCTCACAGTACCGCCAGAATGTCTTTTTCGATATAAACATCACAGTAAAATGATAAGCAGCCATCAAACACCCTGAAATTTTTGTGCACTGATTTGGAATGCAGTAATTGTGTTAACAACCTGTTTATATGCAAACTCTTTCACACTTAGTGACAAGCTGCTGTCACAATTTTTTTAAGGAAAAAGATAATTACTGAACAATATTTCTGGTGCTACAGTCGCTAAGTATTTCAATACTATAGAGGACATAAATTTTAGGTAAATATGTAGAGTTCTCTTTCTTTTTGATTCTATTACGCTAGAAGTTGTTCTATGTGTATCATATATGATGAATGCGTAAATACGTAAGTGGTAAAAGGTTAATTGACTTCATTCAATGACACAAAATAACACAAACTTCCTGCACCATCAAATGATCACTATGTACTGGCAATGTTGCCACCAAATTGCACCAACTTTCAATGCGTAATGATGGCCAGAGAATTTGTGACATTGCCTGTTCAACAATGTGAAAGTTGCACTGCAATGCTAGAACAAGTACAAAAGAGCAAAGATGAGCACAGTGGATATAATGAGCAAAACTATCCACAGCTTTATTCAACTGTTCAAAGTTCATTCAGTGCATGCATGCACGTCTTATCCCCCCCCCCCCCCCCTTTTTTTTTTTGTTTGGAAGAGGGCTGCTTTCAAAACTAGAAAAAAAAAAGAACTTATAAATATGAATGCAATGCTGCATTATGCAGAATGGCCACCAAAGCTCCATAATTGGAACTGTATTTCTGTGTCATTTCAGCATTTCAGAGTCAGCATTTCATTTTTTTTTTTTTTTTTTTTTTTTTTTGTTGAGGGCATCACCCCTTGCTGCATCCTTTGACCTGCCGCTGTGTTGAACCAAATCACCTGCATGCAAGTTATTTGCTTTTACATATTTAGGTGTGCGGGAAAACCGGGGATTGCATTCTACCTATATGACTGGTGCTTTAGTGAGACAGTTTTTATGGCTAATCTAAATGCTGTGGCGTGAAAATGACGAGGACATGAAGACACACGAAATGTATGCTACAAATACCAAACTTGCAGCTGTTCTCCTTATCAAGATCACATGGCATTCTCAAAAAGCATGAAAACAAAGCCATTCTTTATCAGAAACAGTGAAGAAAAATGAATAAGTATTTCATCCATCCATTTAATGCAAAGTGAAATTGACACCCTAAAAGAATATGCTTCAAAAAATCTGTATTTGTAGCACTTGTATGTGTAGCAAGCCACCTGTCAATGATAATCAGTAAGGAAAACTTAATGCTATTGAGTGGATTTTGAAATTACTTGTGTGCCGTTTCCGGAATAAACTTAGTTGGAAGTTGGCGCTTGTGGTGTACATTTCAAGTGTCTTCGTGTTCTCATCTTTGTTGTGCTATAGCATATAGATTAACTATGTACCAAGTAGCCCAAGCATGAGTATTACTGCAACAGATTCCTATGATACCTGTACATGTTAGCTAAGGACACCAACTTCCAAATTACTTTGTCAGCCGCATGCAGATGCGCACATTATTGTGCATCTCTCTGTGGCATAGCGATGTAAGCAGCCTGTGCAGAATGTGATAAACTTCGGCAGGTCCAGACTGAGTGCCTGATCGCAGATTACTGACATGTCAAACACACAGCTAGCTGATTATACTAAACTTAGGATGCGACTTTGACTAAGCTTGTTATTTTTTGGGAGCCCTGGCCTATTTCACTTTGCAAACGGGTAGCAGCAAGGCATAGTACACTCCAATGTGATGATCAAGAACGAAAAAAAAAATATGTAGAAAAAAAAAGAAACTCACCATTAAACACGGGATTTGTGTACACTCATTCCCTTATGAATGCAACAAGTTACATACTCAAAAGGCCACGAAATAATAACATCTCAAGCTTGCAGGGCAACTGCAGGTGGGTACACACCTTGACGTGGGCTAAGTCTTTGTCCCTGCAGCCAGCATTGGAAACAACGTACAGCCAATCCTTGGTCTTGTTCACTATGAGGTCATCAATGATACCACCCTTCTCATTGGTGTACACTGTCAGCGTACCTAAATCTTCTGTCAAGCCTGCAAGGCCAGCAAAGATACAACACATGAGCAATGTAACACTTTTTTTTTTCTAGATGCATGAGCAGCACAATAAACCTAGCTGATCAACAGTCACACCTTTCTTTTTTATTGTAAACACACTACCACAGTGAGTGATCAGAAAAATATCACAAGTCAAGCAGCTCTACATTCGCTTCTTGACATTTTTCAGTCACTCTCTCTCCTAGTGCTTTAAAGATGAGCAACAAAATATTGTTATTTACTTTTTTTTTAAATTAAATGTATATCTTTCTTTGCTTTTTGGCCTGTTGTCAGCGTTGTGCAAACATTTCCTACTTTTACAAAATAATATATTGCAAAAATATTTACAAAAAAGTTTCAACTCACTTTCTTGCACACAAATATAGAAAGATTGTAGCTTTCAAGTTCATCTTTGACAGCTCACTGTGACTATAAATCTTACTAATTTCATTCTATCATTATGCTACCTGTATTTAGACTGAGGGTATGCTTATAAATTACGTTTGTATCACAGGTAGAAAATCTGTAGTGACAAATTTTTAGGCAATGTGATACTGTGCAACACCGGTGCAAATGGTCTATAGACTACTGTTCTCAGTTGCCATTATATGGGCTCTAAAACATTTTACAAGTTTGCATTGCAGCTTTTATTTTCTAATATTAAATCTTTTAAACTTAAAAGTCAGCTCATACTGCAGATTACTGCATCAATACTGGCACAAATAATCTCTTATATGCTGCCAAGCAACTATTCCATGTCTACTACAAACAAGAATGTGAACAATAACAGTAATCGATCTCCATTCACTCTCATCAAAATTAATTCCTGCCCAGAGGAGAGAAGGGCAGGAGGTGAATAAAAAGTGTGCACCTTCAATGTCGGAGACCACGAGCGACTCAACGAAGCGCACCCTGTCTGGGCCATGCACTTTGCTCTGCAGCATGTGTGAGACGTCAAACAGGCTTGCATGGCGCCGGGTGTGCAGATGCGAGGCGCTGAGGCTCAGGTTGCTGTATTGCACGGGCATCGCATAGCCCGCAAATGGAACCATCTTGCCGCCATGTTTTACGTGGAAGTCATACAGTGCCGTTCGCTGCAGGGCCTGTGATGTATGCACATGTGAAAGACATGCTCTGGCAACCATGGATTGCAGCGCCACAGGGACCTTGCACTGTTCTGGACAGTATATCCTAGGTGTGTGAATGCCAGTTCCTACTCGATCGCATGGTCATATTAAAAACGTGTTTCATCTGCATGCATTCTTCAAGTACTGCAATAAAGCATATCAGTTTTTCAGGTTTTGATAGACAAGGACAGATGACAACCTAATATGATGAAGACACTGAAGCATCCACAAGCTACATCAGTGGAAAACTTAGTTAACTATGACTGTCGTACGCATGTACGTACATTATAGTATTTTAATGGCAACAAATCCATAGCCGCTGCTCAAGCTACTCACCACCACAGCGCCTTGGTTCACAACTTTTATTGATGGTTGACGATCTTGGCACGGGTGCAAGGCACCCTGGTACTGACACCAGAATAGCGGTTAAGGATTACACAAGGGTAAATGATGAAAGCATCACTGATTTTTTAGGAATTGTGGAAGATGATTTTGATGATAACACGTCGGATGCCAACGACCTATGGTTAAAATTAAAAGGTGGGACTGTACATTGTGAAGGTAGTTTTATTCCTACCAAGCTCAAAAAAATTAAGTGGAGAACGCCGTGGATTACAAGAACTATCATACACCTGAAAAGAAGGGTGCAAGAGATGCGCAAGAAAAAATATAATTCCACTATGGTTAGTCAGCTTTCACGAGAACTGAAAGAAAGCTTAAGAAGTGCGAGAGATGACTTTTTTTCAAATACTTAAATTGACTTCATGACGAATCAGCCTCGGAAATTCTGGCGGTATCTGTCAAAACCGAAAAGTGCTCCAAGCAAATTGGACATTGCCGGTATAGAGGTTGAGGATGCGCATACTATCGATAACTCATTCAATACATATTTTCAGTTGGTCTTCTCCCGTGCCCACGTCCCTAATATGCCCTTGTCAGAGTACAAATCAGCAATGCCTGATATCTTGATAACAGAGCCCGGCATTTTGAATTTGCTGCTACAAATAGACGTTAAAAAATCACCTGGCCCTGTTAATTTATCAAGCACTTTCCTCAAGCGATACGCGGGTGCTACAAATAGACGTTAAAAAATCACCTGGCCCTGTTAATTTATCAAGCACTTTCCTCAAGCGATACGCGGGTCAGTTGTCCCCCTTCCTGTATAAAATGTTCAGTGCATCACTTGAAACGGCAGTGCTTCACGCAGACTGGTTGTGCACAAAGGTCGTGCCAATTGACAAAGGTGGAAACAAGCAGCTTCTAGACACATACAGGCCAATATCCCTAACCAGCACATGCTGCAAACTAATAGAACATATAATAAATAAGGCTATCGTTACTTATCTGGAAGAAAATAACCCATTATACTTTAGACAACACGGCTTCAGGCAAGGGCTTTCAACTGTAACTCAACTTTTAGAAATGATACACGACTTTACTGCAATAACCGAGCCAAGACTGCAAGCTGACGCAATTTTTATAGATTTTTCAAAGGCTTTTGACCCCCCCCCCCTGTTCTACACACTTTGCTAATCTTCAAACTCAAATCAATTGGTATTAATCCCAAGCCTACCTCTCGAATCGGTCCCAGTTTGTTTGCGTAAATAATGCTGAAGCAGACTATCTTGATGTTATTTCTGGTGTGCCACAGGGATCAGTTCTGGGGCCAACTCTGTTTCTTGTATATATTGACGACGTGTATACATGTATGGAACCAGGGGTTACAATAAGGCTTTTTGCAGACGACTGCGTCATTTACGCACCTGTTAAGACAGTCGAACAGACAAAGCTTAACAAGTCTCTACAAAACATTGTTACCTGGTGCAAAAAATGGGGAATGCAAATTAAAACTATGTGTATGACTGTAAGACGTAAAAAAGAGCTCTTAAATTTTACATATAAATTAATACTTCTTTGGAACGAGTTGACTCAGTCAAATATCTAGGTGTCACAATAACAAGATCGTTGAAATGGGACGCGCTCAAACAACTCGAATTCTTACGAAGAAAGCTAGCGACAGCCCCCATCTCGGTGAAATTAACTGCTTATAACACCCTCGTTAGGCTGATATTATAATATGGCAACATAGTATGGAAACCGCATCAAAAATATTTAAACTTGGCAATAGAAAAGATCCAAAGCAGGGTGCTCCGGATCATATACACAAAGTATTCAAGGTACGACAGCGTAACTGCGCTTCACACACAAGAAGGCATACCAACACTTGCGGGTCGGAGGAAGTTGGCCCGTTTGAAGTTCCTTTATTTTCTTTACCATGAGCTGATAAACTTAACAAAATCAGACTACTTGGTGCCCCCCCGGACGTCACTCCAGTCGAACTAACCATGATAAATGTATTAGACCATTTTTTTCGTGTTGTAGCACACTAAAATACTCTTTTTTTTCCTTTAGCAGTAGATCTGTGGAATTCCCTCCCAAGTGACAGCGTTTGCTCACAATCTGTGCGCTCATTCGCATCAGCACTTGAATTGCACCTCGAGTCATTATCGGAATGATGAACGTATTCTGGTCGTCTTAGCTGAGCGTTCCTCAAAAATTTATCAATGACGTATTGCCATGCCTCAACTTCTTCAACACCCGCCGGTGTCTGTATGTTCTTTTTTACTTTTCTGTGCTCAGTTCTTGCACACGTCTGTCCATTGGATGTTAATATTCATTGCACTCGATATTGTTTGTACATTACACGGCACATCCAAATGTGAATTTTTTTTCCCTTTATCAACCGCTTCTTACACTTTACATGGCTGTACATGGCTTACACTTTAAGCTGTATAGTTTGTTTTTCTTTCCTTGTATTTACTTCTTGCTTACATGGCATGTTGATTGTATCCATTGCCTCTTTTGTTTTGAGCTTGCTGCAAACCCCTGTATGACAAAGCGCTACGCCTGTACTGTTTGTGCACTCCTGTATGAGCTTTTCAAGGCTTACAGTATTGATTAAAAAAAAAAAAAAAAAAAAAAAAAAAAAAAAAAACTTCCGCCTATGCATACTATATATTTTCTGAACGCGGAAATTCAGGCGCTGAGAAAAGCATCCTACTCTAACAACAAACATACCCCGACAGGGAGCTTTGGTTCTTGCGCTATCGCCCTACATATATGCACGCAAGCACGCGCACAAAGTGGGCGGATCTATTAACACTTGGCAGGTGTTACCGTGAGCTAATCCCAGCGAATTCTTTCCCGAACCATCTACACATTCACACAATGCGTAGTGTATGCGTCTATGTGAATGCGTATGCGTTTGAAACGGCAGCTCATTCTATAGCTTTTCACAGTGCAAAACTGTTTGGCTGTAACAGTTCGGTGACCACTGTAGTAACAGAGCGACCACGTCCAAACACATCTCCCGGGCTAGCGCGAGCATTGCGAAACTGAAATGAATTGACGGTAGCACGTGCACCAAGGTCGCGGCAGAGTTCGCAGGGTCACCGGTCGGACGCCGCTAGAAAGAGAATCCGCTTGCGTAACTGTCGTCACATAGGACAGCTGGTCAGACAGAGCTTACCTCGTCGCTGCTGGCACGACGCACTTGTTGCGCGATCAGGAACAGCGAGCGCGCACGGCCGCGACGCAGGATGACTCGACAACTGGGGACTCGCATCGTATCGTGCGGACGGCCCGACGACGATTACGGGAACGTGCGCGCTTGCTTGCCTCGTCAGGTGCGGCCTCCGACGTCTTGCAGGTCTTATCAAGCGCCGCGCGACAACAGGCTGCGATGATGATAACGATGAAGACGCGACGACCGCCTTGGCCAGCAGAACAGACGAAGCTTGCCACGGGGTTGGGGTCATGGCTTTCTTTTACAGATTGGCCGAAGGTCTTGTTTCGCCCGTGTAAACATCAACACCGTTTCCGTCTGGCGTCGCATGCGGTAACGAGCCTCTTGCAAATTTAATAGAAGCCCGCGCGAGAGACGCCGCTTCTTAATAGTTGCGTGCAGCGCTGGCACTTTCGCTCGTCCTATAATTAAGCTACCGAACGAAAACTGTCGCCACCACTACACGAAGCGTCACGAACCATCTAACATTTCCGTAACTTACGACTCGTGTTCTGTGCATTCCTTTCGAGTTTTGCTAGATCGATAGTTCATTCGTTACTTTCATACTTAATACAAGTCTCCGAGAGCCGCAAAGAGAGGTACTTAAGTAATGACGAAGCATTTAAAATTATATCGAAATAGTTTTTCTTCTATTGGTAGTGATATATGTGATAAATATTGGTGGCTGGAGAAAAAATACACCTACGATTACGATACTCCCTAATGTGAAATTTGAGCGCAGTTCTATGTTTCCATTTCGCGATACATTGGCTGGCGCGGACAACTTGTGGTGCGGCACGTTGCAAACGGAACGAAGTGTGGCGCGACTGCCTCGCTAATCTGGGGCGCGATCTTGTACGCGTTCCAAAATGGAACGGAGGCGTTCCGTTCCATCGAGCCGCACACGATTGGTCAATTTCAACCGCGACGTTCAAATTGACCAATCGTGTGCGGCTCGATGGAACGCTCCGTTCCATTTTGGAACGCGTACAAGATAGCGCCCCTGGAGACTGGAGATCGCGAGAGGCAGCCGCGTGGGTGACGCGTGGGCGTTGATTCACTGCAGCCGCCGTAGACAGACCTCCCACACGACGCGCGCTACTTTAGCGCCATCTCGTAGTCATCGTCGCAGCATTACGCTTTCCACCACCCAAAAAGAGGTAATCTAGGGCGCGATCTTGTACGCGTTCTAAAATGGAACGGAGGCGTTCCTTTCCTACAAGATCGCGCCCCTAGTAACGTTGCTTTCCACCTTGCGTCCCGTTGCTACGGTGGCTAGACCGTTGCGCTCCGCGTTCGCTTGGTTACGCCGACGTTCGCTGCAGGATGGGGCGCCTAAGAGCTGCACTCTAAAAACAAAACATTGGAACCTTGCAATAGGCATTTCAGAAACTTCCACAATAGCAAGATTTCGAATGCTTAACAAGTAGTAGCAAAGAAAGCTAGCTTTCATGCAGAGTGCTTCTGTGGCTTGGCAAATAAGCTTCAGTTTCTGGGTTGTTCCTGACTGCAAGACAAGAACACTGGAATCTATCAAGAGCAATCTGTTAGTAGTCTGCACATTGTGGTGCACCTTTAAGGTTCCACCTGGAAAGCACATTGCAACAAGACACACACGCAGACAGGGTACAATTTTTTATTAGCCGCAACTTAGACCTCAACCTGAAAATCAAAGTACGATGGATCAAAGTAGTGCACTCGAACATAACCGTCTTCACCACCACTGCTGTAGCTGCAATGGAGAAAAAAAAAAATGTTGTCAACCTCTCAGTGTGCATACAGTATGGTTACATGCCAACACCTAAATGACAAGATAAAAAAAAAAAATTACATGAGAGCTATTTGCTACCACGGCCAACTAATTCAGTAGTTAAATGCATCTTCTTGCTCCTAATGTTTAACATTCAGCAATGTATACAGATGGCACTACACAAATGTGTAAAAAAAGAAAGGAAAAAAAAGAAAAAGGAAGGTGTAGTTGGGGATGTCCCCGGGAGAATTTCGTAGTAGTGGCAGGCAGCATACTTCCTATTGGCTAATATATTGTCTCCTAACAAAGAATGATTGTCGTGCCCTGTCTTGCTTCCATTTTGCCCCACTCTGTTTTTCCCAGCCACTTCTGATGAGCTCATCACATCTGCTAGTGGAAGTGAAACCACTAAACATTTCAGCACAAATACATTCTTGACTTAATTATGAATAGCAACAAAATGCATCTGCAAAAATACGCAAGCTAGTGCCACCAATGTTTAGCAAAAACACATGAGGCACAGCAAACTATTTGTAATGTAGTGAAAACAGCTATGATTTATTAAGCTACACTTAGCTTTAAAATCTTTGCACATTTATATTTTTCAGGCTTCCCATATTTCACAAGCAGAAGCATGAAGTGTTTTCACAACAATATGAAACTTACTTTGTGCTTCCACCAAAAGTGAGGGAGTAAATTTTTTTTTTGGTGTGGACAAATTTTGTAGGCGTGTAGAGCACAGCTAGAGTAAAACATTCGCACCACAATTTAAGTGTTGCATCTCATATTAAGAGAGCTATGGGTGATTACAAGTTACCCTCCTCTCTAGCCGTGCTTCTCCTTCTCAACTTGTTTGCCAAGCAATAGAGGCTAAGCTTCGTCTTCACTGGCTCTGCGTCATGATGTGATGGCGTGCCTTCTACTTTTGGTGTCTTGGAGCCAGCGCACGAAAGCCTCTCCGACTTCTCCGCAAGCCACCTGCCCGTAAAACCCCAGCGAGAGCTACCCAAGCAGCATGCGCTGCGAGCATTCTGTTTCGACCCCCATTTTGACTGTCATTCGCATAGTGGACCCAGAGCGAGAGGAGCGCTTGCACTGGCTGAGCTAAGAGGTGGGATTTGACCTATACTATAGCGATATACCTTTTTGCAATCCTGAACTCCATGTTGACAATGGAAGCAACAATTCGCCACCGCGACTCACCGGATTCCACTGACGACGACAACGATCACAGATAAGCGTAAAGACGAAAACTGACCTTCTCTATTCGATACACGTTCGTCTTTTTGGAGCTGTCTAGCTTATCGTTGTACTGTGTGCTGTCTTTACTATTCCTGCATTCACGTTCCATTGCGCTTTAAACGATTTTGCTCAGATGCTCTCTAGTTCATTTCGCAGTGTATGCGAGGCACATATGATAACGACCACGTCTGATGATTCATCATGATGCAGGTGCGATTACAGGCTTTGCGAGCGCATGCCAGTGCTATTCAGCAAGTGTGTTGAGCTTGTTGCCTTGCAGAGGGACACGATGTCACAGCTTGCATGTCACCAATCATTAGATTTGCAGCTCACAATGCAACAAGCACGGTCCATGGTGCTCGGCAATAGAAATCTTGAGACCAACCCTGACTGTGCAGCTTGCGTCAGCACGGAGCACATTCTAACACAAGCAGACGAAACTTGCCATGTGCCGGAAGTGCTTGAGTGTAGTGATAAATAGTCGTGTATTCTTTTTTTGTTAATTTCTTTTTTAGAGAAACAAGTTAACCAATAAAAAATTAAACTATTACGAACAACATTTGTTTACCATAAAGTTGGAAAAATTACTGATGATGCATTGTTGGGTAGCCAATCGAAAAGCTCACTCGACTGACGTGATGCGCCGCCTCCGCTACGTAGGAGGGGACAAGGCGGCTGAAAGCTCAGGGGAGTGGTGCCTCTGCGATCAGTAGCGACGCATATTTTAAAGACCTTATAATCGCACGCTTTATGCGGAGCACTTTAATTTGTCACTTAATGATAAAATGGACCTACCTTATCAACTCGGTACGCTTGTACAAAATTATCAAAATCGTTTCAGGGTCCCTTTAAAGCAACCACTGTCCGCTCAGGTTTTCCTTTGCGGAATTATCTGGGTGGCAACAGCAACCATTAAGCCAATTACATTGACATCTCACACAGTAAAGCCCTCAAAATTGTATTTGCATTCCCCCTTTTTGTCTCTACAGTCATGAGAGGGGGGATGTCTGCCTCGATTTGCTTGTGATTTTGACCTTTCCCAAGATCTCACATTCCTTGTCTTGTTGCAGCAATCTAGATTTATTAAAAAGCAGATTGGCTTGACAAGAAATAGAGCATACCTCTTGCCATCTGGATGGAATGCAACACTGTTAATTGGACCGAAATGATCCTTGACTCGGCCAAACTCTTCTTCGAAGATGAGATGAAAGAAACGGGCATCGAACTTTCCGGCTTTCACGGATGATGTTGTCACATCCATGGCCTCCTGACCACCACCAAGCACGACCTGCCAAAAAAGGGATCATATTGAATCGCATCTGGGGGTTGACCACTGATGTGTCATCAATGGCAGTGCTGCTGGCAATGAGTCATCTTTTACGTTCATGCCTGATCAGTGAGCATGTTCAGAAGATGCATATTGAACCTGACTACCTAGCTCAAGAGAAAGCTACACCCACTCATTCTGCACAAGAAGCTTGTGCTTGATAGCGTTGGCGCTGTTACTGGCCACTTGCTACAACACCATTGTTTGCAAAACCTTCTAATGAGCTGAAGCCATTTAGCAGTAACAACAATTTATCACAAAAACCCGTCTATTCTACAAATATTAGATGACAAAAGTTTCACAAAATTCAAGGTTTGTAAAGGATGAGGAACAGTTGAACTGACACACAATGCTGGAGAAGCTTCAAAATATAGTAGCATCAAATAGGTGTGGAAATTCGAGCAATAAATTTATGCTGCTCTAAAGTACTCAACATTGCAGTGACAAACCAACAAGACATGGTACAACCGACAGTGCTTTTGTAAATATTAGGGTTCCAGACAGAGCCACAACAGCCATAGCAAGTAGACAAATTAGAAGCACAAGTGTATGTCATTTTCAATGCAGCAGATCAGAAGTCCAATACACCTTATTGTCTTTGAGACTATTTTTGGGGGATAACAGGGCTAGTATTATGTAAAACTACTATTCCAATTTGTTTTTATTCCAAATTAGCCCTCATAATAGGGCAAAGTGGCTTGAGCCCTGCCCATAGGGGCTGGGCCCAAGCCATTCTGACCTATCATGGAGGGCTAATGGCAGATTTGGAATAAAAACGTATTAGGATAGTTTTATGTTATCCCGACCCAGAACTTGCTCTTATTATTACCAATGCCACACATGCACTTATAATTTAACAGCTTTGACTTCGTTGCCAAAAAGAGTAGTCCGTAATTATGATGAGACTGTAATGTCGGACAGCACATGGCAAGAGTTCCTTTTGCTTAATGATATTCCATTCTTATCATTCCATTCACCTCTCCAGACTGGCTTATTACAGTGATAGCGTAGGCAGTGTGCAACTTAAGCTAATGACAAACGCAAAAAAGGACAAAATTATAATTAGTATCATTGCATGTTTCCAGCTCTGCGGTTATAAACATGCGTGGAAGGTCCGTGTTCTTCCCCTATGGAACAATGAACTTCCCTCAGACATGTCAATGGGGGACTCACATGCTCCCTAATAGGAGAGATGGCAGCTGAGTTGACAGGTCGCTCCGTCTTGTAAGTCTTGAGATGCTCCAGGGTGTCCGCATCAAATAGCTGCAAGTAAGAGGCGTGGAACCCCAGAGTGGTGGTCATAAAGGCAAAGAAATGCATATTCATGACATTGGCTACATCATTTGGTAATGACTGTAGGAGACCCATTAAGTGAGCTTGGAAGCCAGTGGCATGCTGTGCACTGCAGGCATACTACTGTTAAATTTCCTACTTAAGACATAATTATGCAAGTGCATGAACTCTGGACACAATAAGCATCTGTTAGCAATTGACAGCAAATAATTTAATGACAGCCAACATTTAAGGCTGCCCTTTTCAAAACAATAAGCATGAACAAACGGAGAAGCAGAGAACATTTAACTTTTATCAGATGATAAATATTATGAATATTAAATGAGCAAATATTTTCTCACATATAAACGTCAATGTTAATAATGAGAAGCCACAGGACTGTGTGAAGGCAGGGCAAAATATTCAAGGACAATAGCTCAGCTTGTTGACAGAGTTCACAACCAAGCTACCTGCACAAGAAACAACATTGTCTAGAGTGTTTTCTGTGTTGACAGCTTAAACCACAGACTGAAGAGCAATCAAACAATTTCTCTGCTGTGGCAACCCTTGTAGCCTCAGAGCAAAGCCTTGCCTTGGAGGTGGTGTCTTTGGAGGCAGTGATGAAAAAGCTCTGGTCTTTGGAATACTGCAGGTCATTGATGGTCAGGTTGTGGCCCTTGATCTGGTTCAGCTGCATGCCTGACTTGACGTCCCAGGTGGCTATCGTGCCATCCTCATGTGCTGACAGGATGCCATCATCGTAGTGCCACCACAGGGCACTTGTCACCTTGCTCTGGTTGACAGGGATCACCATGGCAGAGTCTTGGCCCTCTGCAAGAGGACATTGCAGACTCTCCATTGGAGCATAGTGGAAAGCTGCTGGGGATGCATAATTTAATGCATCGTACAAAGTCACAGAATACTGTGCTGTGTGTCTTCTTTGCTGCCTGTCCTGTGTGTTAAATTATCTCACCATCAGACTTGTGCTTTTATTTTTTCAGCCGTTTTAATGATAAACTTTTACATCTAATCACAAAGGTTCACTGAAGGCAAACATTAAGTCATGCTAAAATGACTCATCAGTGCTGCAAGGCTTCACAAGCAAAATTTTACCTGAGAACAGACCTGTCATAAGTGAGAGGACAATGTAAACACAACAAAGGATTGGCGCCTCAACTATAAAAATATGGTACCAGCTCCCGTGATGCAACACGTGCCCGTCACACAGTCACTGACTGATTTTTCACACCTGCTCAATTATGCAAACACCCTCGTGGCACAGCCACCTACTTTATAAAACTGCTGTATAATGGTGATCAAATTTTAAAATTCCATATGGCATTTCACTTTCATCGTCCCTAAAGTGAGCTAGTTAGGTGCGAGCAGTTTGAGCAATAAAATAATTGTGTTATCTTTTCATTCCCAATTTTGTCTACAGCTAAGTCGTATTTCAACATAAAATAAGCATTGCAAGGTTTCTAGAAGGGTAACCTAATATTTCAGACTGATGAAGTGTCTGCATTTAGTAAAGCCCATTTAAGCTGTGTTTGTTTATAATAAGGCGAAAATAATTGCACCGTACAGACCTCCAAATTAATCGATATAACTGATGGTCAGTAGCTACATTCTAAAACCCCCATGCAACACCCTATGCAGCTAGGCAAATTAGTAAACATTCCCTCTGTGTACTCACCCATCTGTCGTCGGTCGGCCATGTCGACAATGTGAATCTCACAGAAACGTCCCATAGCCTTGTCTGTGCTGTACATGAGCATGCGGCCGCTGAACGAGAACATGCATGTTCTCACTGCTGTTGCTGTCTCGATTGTGTTTATGTTCACTCCTGCACATGAGAATAAAAAAAAAAAAAAGCCACATTATTAAAGAATCCAGGCAGCCAAGAACACGGGTGAATATTTTTTAAATCCCTTCGTAACCTCCACTGCCACAATGCCACCAACATGACTACGTGCGTCACATTAAAACATACAATGCTCTGTTTCACTGACCATGGCCGGTATAACGTAAAAAGAGCTGGAGCCATTTAGGATCAAGGAGGGCTAATGGCCAATTTGGAATAAAAACAGATTGGAATAGTTTTACGTTATACCTGCCCAAGATAACTGCACAACTTAAATAGCAACGATACCGTTTGTACCATTGTGCAGGCTGAACATATAGTCATGCAATGCACAATAGTCTAAAAATCCTGTGTGCCGTAAATTTTCACGTAGGTTCACTGATAAAAAACTGGTGCTGTGATCATTCTACAGCAAGGGAAATAATGCTTCACACCTGCATGATGTACAAGTTTCATATTTCAATTTGTTCACTTGTATGCTGTGTTATGAATTCACTTCTCAAGTTCTGCGAGTTTCATGTGTTCAGTTTCCATATTATTCTCTTCTAGCCTGGCAGTTTAGCACTGCTGCAAATAAGTTGTACCAAATTTTACCTGTTTTTCATTTGTATATGCTTGTTCATACAACAACCACATAGTGTATCAGTGTAAATACAGTGGTGCTGCCATCAGTAGTGCCCATTATTGTGTAAGCTTGTAGACAAGTAGTGTTCTTGAACAAGGAACTCACAACATTGTGGTGCTTTATGTGCGTGACATTTCTAGAGACCAGTGCCGCTCATTAAGTATAACAGAATGCTTCAGCAATATGTCACCACGGCTATATTGCTGAAATGAGCTGCAGACACATCGCAGTCTGAGCCATTAGTCAGACCAAACTCCACTCCTCGTCATTCTTGTGGTGGCTGATACACCACTGTGGAAATCCACATTGACAAAAATTCCTATACTATAGCTAAGCCTGCATGAAACTCTGGTCTGTGTGTAGACCAGTGAAGTAAAAGCTTGTTCTGAAAAAAAAAAAATAATAAGTTACGGATAAAAGAGCAGCACTGTAGTACAATGGGTGATTATTTACATCTGGAATCAAGATCAAAACATCAGAATGGTGCAATTGTGGCCTGTCTGAATGAAACAATAATGTTTGTCTAACGTTGCACGTTGGGCTTGTTGGTATAACATGATGGAGGCAAAAGACATAGCGCATCAGGAACAGGACACAAGAGAAAGAACACGGACAACACACGCGTTTGGCGCTAACGTGTGTGTTGTCTGTGTTCTTCCTCTTGTGTGCTGTTTCTGATGCGCTACGCCTTTTGCCTCCATCAAATAATGTTTGTTCTTGGTTGGTTTACCAGATAAACCCCTTACCGCAAGGTGTACAATATATGATACACCCACAGAATAACTTTTTCTAACTTCGTAGAATCAATGCAAAGGAAATCAACACAGATTTACCTGGAACCGGCACCACCTCTATCAATGGAATTCATAGTGATTGTAACTCTGGAAATTCGAGTTATTTTTCTTTCAAAATAAATATGCCGGCAGCTCATCACACAATTCGCGAGAAGTTCGTAAACAGGTTATTTTCATAACCCTTACACTTAAAAATATCAGGAGGTTTGTTAGCTCTTTCGCAGTTTAATGTGGAGTTTTGAATGAGAAAGATGTTCTGGTGGTCCTGTGAGGTGAGCATTTATTGCTGTATCATATAAGGTGCAGTTACGGGCTGTTTTGTTGCAATATAAGAAATCTGGTGACAAAATATAATTGTTTTACATACTGTACTGTTGATTAGCACCATTAATGCAATAAATATGTCAGAAAATGGCAATTTCAGCTGTTATTACGATAAACATAGTGTGCAGCCAGCTGTGATTCAAAAGCCAAGGCAAGAAAAAAAGAAAGCTCTCAGAAGAACAGGAAGAATATATTCTTTCTGCTTACATCAAACTCCTAGAGTTTATACACAAAAAGAAGTCAACTTAAAATGCGAACTAAGAGATCCAGTTTAGATACTGAAGCTGTAATTTAGTCAAGCATGGATGTTTTCACCAAATTTGTAAGAAACTTGTAAATAATCGAGCTGGGAGAGAAATAAATTTCATTTATTATAGGTTTTCTCCGGTTCAAACGTCTTGGTGCATGGTTGTAAAATAAACCCGCTACTAGGGCCATGGTCCATTATACCAGCACACGCGACAATGTTTGCTCATATAATTGTAACCATGCACTTCTTAGGAAATTGAAGTTTGTCTTGATATTTCTGGCACGAACAAAGCTTTATCCATTTTCCCACAAGATTACAAAAATTCATGCAGCAGGGGTTTAATGTATGCAGCAGCTGCCAGGCTCACTAGATTTGAAAGCTGCTTTTTCAAGCTTGTCTGAATGGGGCAGCTAAAGCAAACTTGCAGCATGCATGATACCGGTTACTCATGAGGTGTCCACAAAGCTTGATTACTGCTGTTTACAAAAGACGTTCTTGTAGGCACAACAAAGTGACATTGCATCAGTTTGCAACTATTACTAGGACTGTTACAAATAATATGTTACATGTATATCCATAAACAAGCGCAATAATTACCTCGCTCCAAGTCCCAGACACGGCAAGTGTTGTCACCAGCACCCGAGATTACTTTTGTCGAGTCCCCTGCTAGGAGCTGAGGAAACAATGGCCTTGCAAAGTGCAGCAACAGGCATGCGAGACAGCACAGTATACATCACCTGACACGCACAGAGAGAGAGATAGAAATGGGGTGCCAATGCACACTAATAGACCTCTCCTGGGGTACGTCACACCACATCGGCGACGTCACAGCGACGTCACCGGCGCATGTGCACGGTGACCCTGGTTGGCAAAAAACAGCCGCCACCGGCTTCTACATGGTGCGGTCGCGCTTTGGTTGGTGTAGGTGGGCGCCACGTGGAAGTGTGTTTTTATTTATTTATTTACGTGAACCTCCACTATTCTCTTGCCAGCCAGATTAGCAGTAATGTGTGTCGGAGAACATCAGCGTGTGGTAAACTGCGCAATGAAAATGTGGCGACGCTGGCCTATTTTACTTGCGAATGTGAACAACGTGGTGGTGGTCTGCGATGAATTGTGCGATGAAGAATATCGGCTTTTCCATGGATGTGTGCCACATTTGTTGTGGTAAAGTGTGCGGCGAGAACAGCGACGACATCGGCTTATCTGTGCGTAGGGAAACGGACCACATTAGAGAGTTTTAGATTAGGGGGACGAAAGCGTTGGGGCCCCCTAGCTCTTGGGGCCCTAACGCTTGCGTCCCCCTAATCTAAAACTCTCTATTGTGTGTGTGTGTGTGTGTGGTGTACTACGCGATTAGCAATACATCTCGCTTACGAGACTGTGGACACGTGTTGCGTGTAATAAAACCAGTCATAGTGATCAGGCTCCGATAGAATTTCAGGACCCGTAATTATTGAACAGGTGAGAATGAATGAGATGCGATGATTAGTGAGCGCATGTAAATCGGGGCCATCCACGCTGTGTGCAGCAAAAAAAAAAATATGAAGAAAAAACCTTCATTGGAGCATAATTTATCGACTAGGAGGTATGACTACAAATAAGCTCCTACGATGTTTTGACCGCTGCCGAAGCTGCGTGTATATATTTAACCACGGGGAATGCCCAAAAGGCAAACCACTGAAATTATCGCGATTTAACGCAGATCTCATGGGTCTCAAGTAAAATTGAACTTTCCTTTGTTTTCGCTATTGGTGTATTCACCTTCATAGTACAGACTTCATGTCGTGATGATGCACATAAACATGCAAAAGTTGGGTCTTGTAAAGTTGAGAGCAGCAAAGGAGGCAGCAGACTAAGCGAAGTTAGCGCGTAACGGATTATGTACTTAAGTAAGATTTTGCTTTGTACATTCACATGACCGAGACTAATTAAAATGAAATTATGGTGTTTAACATCCCTGATCTGCACAGTGGCTTGTGGGCAGTGTAACGAAAGGCTCCAGATTAATTTTGTCCACCTAGGGTATCTTACCATACTGCTAAGCAAGGTAATAAGTTTTTCTGCATTTCTCCCTCATCTGAATTTAGGCGCCGCTACTTGGTACGGCTCCACTGAGCTGCCGTGTAGTTGTAATTTAATTAATTTAATTATGAGGTTTTACGTGCCAAAACCATGATCTGATTATGATACACGCCGTAGTGGGCGACTCCGGAAATTTGGACCACCTGGGGTTCTTTAACGTGCACCTAAATCTAAGTACACGGGTGTTTTAGCATTTCACCCCCATGAAAATGTGGCCGCCGTGGCCGGGATTCGATCCCGCGACCTCGTGCTCAGCAGCCCAACACCATAGCCGTGTAGTTGTAGACGAAGTTCATTTTGTATATCGTTTAAAGCTACAGTGCAAATGGGGCGCAAATCAATGCATTCACGACAATGCAATAAAAATTTGTGTTCGAAGACCAGTTGATTTAGCAAAGAATCACTTTGCTACCGCGAAAATATACATCATCTGTGATAAAATGTTCGTTTTCCAGGAATAATACATTTTTGTGGATGTTTGACCTACGGAAGAGGTGCACTTTTACAAAATCACCACACGCTGACTTACGGGAACCATGCACTCGGCAACAACGCTATGTTGTTGTACCGGTAAAACGGGGACGATTATACTTCCTAAGCACAATTCGTAAATGCTGTCACTTCAAGAAATCGCAATATGCCGGACATACGATCGTGGCAGTTGATATACAAGCAGCGCTCTTATGCAGAGAGAACAGGTCATACGAACGTTTTTTGCCAACCAGTGCCCGCTTCGGAGGCGCAGCAGAGGGGAGGGGCCCCCGCAGTGACGTCACACTGTTTGCAAACAGGGAGAGGTCTACTATAAAGCTGCTCAGAATAAGCACACGAACAAGGAGCACTTCTTTGCAATACACATTATGCAATGAAATGTGCCACGGAAACCTTCACATATACATAGTTTGCACGTGACGTCATATCCGCCGCCTGCCCCGACCGTCCGCCATCGCTAGGCACCTGGCTACTAGCCGCTGGCACGCTGCGTTTGTGTTCGGCGTTCGTTTCTACGTGTTAGCGCCGCGTGTTTGCTTTCGTGAAAGCTTTGCGATGGCAAAAGTCAGGAGCCCTGAATTTTGCCCTTTCTACATGGACGAGCTTGTAGGGCCGACGCGGGCTCGCTACAAAGAAAAGGTCGGAATGTGCGACGGCGTGGACCCATACTAGCTGCACGTTGGCGTGGATAACACACCCGGCTACGACGTACGTGGATATTATTATCTTGTCCCGCCCACGAGCTACATCACGCTGAACGAAATAAAGGCTTACAAATAGCTGAAGGCGCACAATTACTTCACGAGCGGTTGGATGAGGAAGGTTGCAGCGAAGCGCCTGTCGTCGGGTCTTACCATCGTCCTCGGCGAGGTGAGTCCATGAAAGCATATGTTTCTTGGCGTGCGGCAGAGAAAACTATATCAGTATTTTTTGTGCTGCTTCATTCAGGGAAAGCTTTCTTGCCACAATGGTTCACCTATATGCACTTTTTCCCCAAGCTTCAAGACGTGTGTTCGTTTCTTTCTGCGAGTTTTGGTTTAGAGTTATGTGCATGGTCCGTGCATGTGAATTTTGTTGCGTTAAATAGAAGTAGCCCACTATATTGAAAGCATGCAGACATTCAAATATTGCTTAGCATGTCGCTAAGCGAAGCACACATACCAAGAAATGACGATGCGAAGCAGTTTGTAGGCCGTTAAAAAAAATGGGGTTTTCCGTGCTAAAACCACGATCTAATTGTGAAACACGCGGCAGTGGAGGGTTCCGGGATAATTTTGACCGCCCAGAGTTCTTTACGTGCACTACAACACAAGTACACAGGCGTTTTTCAGAGCGGTAAAGGTGACTATGCGTGTGGGAGCGGGCGGTCACCAACCAGTACGGGGCTTTTGCTGCCGCCCTTTTACGATCATGCGTGATGTGCAGTGTTTTGGCATGTTATACACTCGCCCGAAACAAAGTGACGACACGCACGTTGTTCAGGTCCTTCCGATTTGTCCGGGACAGCCACAGGCACCGACGTTTCTCCGACAGCATTCTTGTGCGTTCGCACTGCCATGTTATTACGTTTGGTGTGGACCTACGCCCGGTTCTGCGTAGCTCGGCTTCGCGGCAGTGGTACCTCTTGTGCGGCAACCGAAAATCGCGCACACTGGCATGATCACAACGCGAGAAGGAACTTCGGATCAACAACGCGTCAGCGCGCGCAGCCTGCCCCAGCACGCTTCCGCAGGCCCGCAGGTGCCTAAAGATGGCGGACAGGCTCGCGGACCGGTGCGGAAGTGACGCATGTGCAAACTATGTATAACATCGGATTTCATGATATCGCAGTGAGGATGCATTCACAGAGCCTTTCAAGAATTTACTATGACGGCACACTTAAAGGACACTTTTTTCAAAATATAAGCATCCAGGTAGTGAAAAATATCCAGACATTTGTGTGGTCACTAAACGCATTTGTCACATCAATCAGCTAAAAGGAATGATAAGTCTGTACAAACGAAGCCATAACTGTTGAGCGCACAAGTAACCGCTGATCACTTGGGCGTGTGAACTTGAAAAGGTGAGGTGGCTGGTGCCACCAAGCTCTGCTGCGCCTCGTCTAGCACCTAAGATCTGCGAATCGGACTAACAAGCCATTGAATCTTCAAACAAAGTGTCTAAAGGTACGTCGGACGTACCCGAATCCCAGCAGCTAAAGATACGTCGGACGTAGCTTTGCTTCCGTTTCGCATGCACCGCGGCTCCCACCTACTCTCCGACGTACCTTTAACCACATCGATCTTTAAATGTTAAGCTAAATTAGCACAGAATGTTTCCTGTACATAGCCTTTTCCGCGTCCAATCGCGTAACTAGTCTCCACCGCAGTGCCGTAAACAGTATGCCACGAATGACGCTCAAGGATACAGTTGACATCGATGCACCAGACAGCACCAGCGTGGCCGATGAAGTTGCCGAGGCGCTCCCCGTTGAGCGAGTAGTACACATTGGGCGAGTGATCCTTGGCGCAGGAGAACAGCAGGTCCCCTTCGCGATTATACTTGATCTGCGTGATGGCCCTCTCGTGGCCATGCAGCATAAGTGGCTTCTGCAATTGAAACGACGCAACCCGTAAGCGTAGATGATCAAAACTCTCGCAAGAAATTGCAGTGCGAGATTTTTTGGCACTAATCAAAACTAAGAACAAAGGGACAGCTGCCCCAAGGGTCAACGTAGCTACGCCGATAGAAAGGCGACATTTTTGACAGGCACTACCGCTCCGGGAAGGTATGACAGCGCAGGTATGAGTCAGTAACATCTTAAGGCAGGTAAAGCGCAAGAAACACGGACAGTGAAAAAAATGAGGACATGCAGAGCGCTCTGTATGTCCTCGTTCTTTTCAATGTCCGTGTTTTTTACGCTTTACCTGCCTTAAAACGTCGCCGTGCTAACTCGCGAAACAGACCCTAGTTCAGGAACATCAACTGGTTTTAACAGCAGAGAAACGAGCCAAAGAAGTAAAGTTACTACACCCAGTTAGTTGTGCTACGCTCGCGTGCTTATTCTAAAAGCGAGAAATATTAGTAAGAACTTGCCATATTGATGAAATAACGACGGGCACCACGTTTCTCTGCAAACTTTCCGGTTTTTATGGCTTAGGGCTGGATTGGATTGGTTTCGTTCTTTAGCAATTGTAACGTAAAGCATATAAAAAATTGTAAGAACAAGTTTGACGTTTTAGGTAAACTGAAAGTATACGTTTTCTACAGCGTTTTATGGGAGCAGTACGGCGTTATTAATGTTTTTTTTTATGAACTAACGTATGTGTGTTTTTGTCTATGTGTGACCATGTGAAACACTACTATTGCTAATCGGGCAACCATGCAATAAAATAAAAACGGTCATATAAAAAAAGCGAAGGCGCGTCATTCGTTTGTTCGCAAACTTGTTCTCTCAGGTCAGAACGATGGGGACTGTGAACCCAGAGCAAACGCCTCCGCCAAAGAAAGTTAGATTCGCCGCTACACCCAAGACTCCAGGAACGCCGAGAACGGGGCCGGTAAGAATCGAGACGTTATTGACGTTATGTCGCTCGAGTCTCACTGCTCGAGTTTTCTTCTCGCAGGGCGTTCCGGAGTCCATGTATCGGGCGCTGTTGGCGCGGCCGCCGCACGATCCCGATGGACTGATGCGCGATGTTTGCGCATTCATCGAAGTCCGAGTCGGCACCGAGGACGTTTCGTCGACGTTCGAAAACCTGATGACGCGGCTGGGCGCCACGGTGCGACGCTATCTTGGCCCCAGCGTGACACACGTCGTGTTCCGCGAGGGTCGCGTGTCCACCCGCAAGCGGGCCCTCCAGCTGGGCATCCCCATCGTGGGCCCGCTCTGGGTCGAAGAGTAAGTTGGTCTGCGGCATTATCTGGCCTAATAACGCAGTAGATGCTCTTGAGCAGAGAAAGGCTCGGGAGCATAACCGTTGTCTGACTTAATTCTTTTGGATTAATTGCCATATTGTATGCTATGCTACCTCACCGTTGAGCAATGTACTGTGCGGATGACAAGGCTTTAGTCAGTCAGACGATGTTCTGCCTTTAGCCTTGCCTTCCAAGACCTTCACTGAGCCTTAATCAATGCTAAATAAATAAATAAATAATGCGTGATAAAATGAGAATTCAGAGCAGCGTTTACGGGAAACAAACGGCATCCACGCAGAGATTGCTGCTGACACCAGCACCCTTCTTTTCTGCTAGCTGCCCTCGACAATTAACTGGCCTTGCAGAACTCGTGGCACTTATTTGGGGCTAACCCAATGTGCGTGCGTTGGAATAGGCCCCAATTTTGACATTCAGAAACTTACCAGCAATTAGACGGCAGTAGTGGTTGGCACTTGCGATAATCGATCGATAAATTTTTAACCTTGTGGGCGTGATAGTTATCGCTGCTTAAAGAGAGAGCCAAGGAGACTACAAGATTCACCCTGTCAGTTCTTCGGCGGACATCTGCTGCTTGTTCCATGAAAATCAATGTCCTGGCCCACTGGAGTCTTTCAATTGCAGCGGCAGCACTCTCGCCTCAAACTTAGTCTGCAACATTCCAGCGACAACAATGACGTCCAGTGGATATCCTATGGACATCCATTGCTAGGACATATGGGATATGTCCTTTGCACGATCGTTTGGCCACACTTTCCTTCTTCTGCTGGACATCCCTTCCATATTTGCGAGCGACATCATGCTGACATGCTCTATGTATTTTACGAACATATGTCAGGTCCTTTTGCACAGTGCCAACCCAAGCAAAAAAATGAGCTTGGCGGGAGATCAGCTTGACGCCCATGGCCAGTGAAAAAGACGAAGGCCTGATCTCGGCCATCTGGATCGGGCTAGGCTCGGTTCTTGCACGTGGCCGAATTCATTTGCCAACCACTGGGAGGTGGTCAGCAGTCAGTTTCGGGTCGACGTTATGGCCGCCGGTTACTTCATTGTGGCCGCATTTAGCCGCTGCATGGGCGGACGACTTGCGCACGACGGCCATAACGTGGCTTGTCGGCGGCCAGCATTCTTTTGCCGGTATTTATATCTAGATTTTTTTTTTTTTACTCGCATGCACTGAGTGCTTTTTCATATGTTGATTTTTTTAAGGTCCCTGCCGCAGATACCAAATATTCTGCTTCTTCAACAGAGTTCCCTTAACTGGTCGACATTAGCATTCTGAATAAGTCGCAAGTGCAGCAGCATTTAATTGAAAAAATCTCTCTAACTGGAGAGAATCCCGCGAATACACACAAAATTGCCGCTTGAGGCACTTTGCATGTACTTGCGGGCTTCTCTCACGTTTGGAAAAACACTTTTATGTAACACGTACTGAGCAACAGAAAGCTGTATCGGTAGTTTATCATGCTGCTCTACAATTTTTGCATTGACACTTTTCATCTAATTATAATATTTGAGAAGTTGATTAATTATAAGACTAATTATGTAATTAGGCAGAGTGCAAAAAATAATTCAAGTTTCTCCAAGCGACGACAAACATTACCTTGGTTCTTTCCAGCTATGTGGCATTTGCATATTTTTAATCTTGGTGCATTATAGTTGGGACACCCTGTATAGTACGCTACGGGTACTGCATGCACACATTGGTGCTCTATGCATATCACAATGCAGCCACAGTCTCTTAATTTGCTTGCATGACAAGCTTTGGCATGTGAACCCTTGCACATTAAGTGCAGCTCCAGAAACCACAATACATCAAATTTAGGCCGCGCTATTATGTCAATTTCAATAGATCAAAAAGCACAGACGAGCTCTTGAAACCAAGAAATGCAGCCTTACATGCTCTCCTTCCAAATTAACGCTACTAAAAGATAGCCTCTAATAGCATAAATAATACGTACGACTTGTGAGTAAATTTGGAGGGCCGCAGGAGGTGAAACTCCGCAGGCTGGAAATGACCTTTTCTCGCGAACAAGAAGCGCAGCGCCATAGAAACCGTGCGAAGCTGCGCCGACCAAGCAGCCATGCACTGAACGTCTCTTCCCGCCAGAAGCTCCCCTGAACAGCCACTATCTATGTGTCCGCCTCTTGCCGGTTCTTTCCCCGTGAATGCTACCTGACCGGACTGCCACAGACGGTTGAGGCGATCTGCTTCTCTCTATTCTTTCGCTACCCAATCCGCTGCCCCCCCAAGGCGCGCACAAGAAGTCGGCAGCCGACTAGGCGGCGGTGGGGGCCATGATCGGCCAGCTGCGTCAGGCCAATGTGAAGCCAACGTCTCTGGTCAGTCAAAGCTTTTGCACTCTGCATTATGCAGCTCTACACATCCGGGCCAGCATCCGTGGCCAAGCCAGCGCCGACAGGGTTGGCAACATAGGACGGCCTTTTTACGGCCCAAGCTCTTCATGCCGACATGATCGGCTCCCAGCGATCTGCTGAGCACCGCCCGATGGTCGGCACTCGGCCAATTTTGCTTGCAAGTTATATTCGCAGCACATGCTGTGTTGCAGATGTGGCAGGCAGAGCCTGGCCACACTTCAACAGCAGATACATTGTGTGCACACATTATGCGCGCAAGCGTGAGGAAGCGCAGTATACTCCTCATTCTTCTAGGCATTCCGCCAAGTGCAAGGGGCTCACTGAACTAACTGAAGTTTTCAAACTAAATTGCATCGGAAAATTCGCAAATACACATGAGCTGCAGACACGATAGCTTTGGATTGTAATTTGAACATGTGAGAAAACATAATTCTGTTATGAAGAGACTCGAAAGACAAAGGCTCTTGAGGACAAATATTCATGTGTATGCCAAAAAAATGTCCATGTATGATATCCTTAGGACATTCGTGGCAGGATATCTGAAACAGGATTGTGTGCGATATCCTCGGGACGTTTGTGGTATAATTAAACTTGATGTCCAGCGGAAGTACTATTTGTCTCCGAAACGGTGCACACACATTAGGACATTATCAGATATGGATCTCCTATGGACAAGGTGTTCTCACTGGAATGATCCTTTGTGCATCTTTTGGGTTTTGTAGAGCTGTATTCATAAATTTTCGTTGCGGTAATTATGGGGCTTGAGGCACACTTGACAAACAAGTTTCAGGTACTGCTTACTATCTGCAACTACTTGTAAAAAGGTTCTGTTATTCTGCTCATTATGACATTGATTGTAAATGTTATCAGCTTTTCTTTGAAAAGTGCATACAGACTGCTGTGAACAGTTCGGGATTTGTTTATTCCTTTTCATTTAAAGCCAATTCTGTTCATTGAAATGTGAGAGGATTCCTCAGATGAGTGAATAGACCATGGATAAGCAGTGTGACATGGAAATAAATTGGGGCTTGCAGGTGCCTCGCACAGGACAGGCTGGCATCTCCAGAGAGGTTCCCAGCACTTGTTTCTGCAGCCTATGACTGCCCCATTCTCAGCCGCAAAATAAGGGTAAGCAGTCAACACTTGCAATGATGCCACCTTCTCTAGATGGGAACCCGTATCCTTCAAAATACATTTATGCATGCCTGCCTGCAGCTTTAGGCATGACATCCAGAGAAGCTGAACTCTCGCAAAAGGAATGAACAATGCAAAAGATGGGTCATCGTGCAGAGTAACACATGCATCACAGCAACAAACTCCAGTTGGGGCCATTAGGCGATACTGTGTTTCTTCCTACACTTCGTGCCCTCAGTTGCACTGTTCGCTTCCTTCTTGGTGTGCACCAACTTCAGCACTGCTCCATTGAACAATCGCCATAACGTCATCCTGTTCAGACAGGACCAAGAACCCTGTAAATCATTATAGAAGTCATTAAGGCACACTGAGAATGCATGTCCAGACATATTGATGTTTGGTGAACAAATGGTTGACAGTCCTAAACAAGGCATACCCTTAAAGGCCAACTGAAACAAAATTTTTGACTGCATAAAAGGCCTAGGTTAAGATAATGTAGATGTAGAGGAGTCTCTATGCAAAATTTGATGTTTGAAATATGAGCGGGAGCGTCACAAAAAGCTCGCTAAAACAACCATTCTTGATATTGAAAAAACACTGCCATCAGCACTCGCTGGAAGTGACGCATTACTTAACGTGCGGCTCCTTGGCATGACCTCCGCAGTCTCGGAAACCACGCTGCTGCGGGGTACTGTGGCTGCTGCGGAGTACTGTGGCAAGCCCTCTCCCCGTAACATCATGCTCAGACTACCTTGTACACTGATTGGTCTCTTTTGTTCTCCAGGCTTGGCTGCATGAGCTAGCCCGGGCACTTGCGGCTGCCCCTAGCATGCTGAAAAATTTCGGATGTGGTAGTGCTGGTAGTGTTGCAGCGAACTGCCAGGTGCATGCTTGTCTGCTTAGATGCTATTAAAGGCTGCTAACAAAAAAAAAAAAAAAAAATCTATACAATTACCAGCTCTGCAACTTTGCCAAGATTGGTTCAGTGGTATAACAGCTTTAGCCAAAGTGAAATTTTGTTGCCCAGTTGGCCTTTATTTACTCTTGAATGGAGCTGCATAATACTAGCAGTGAACAAGTGATACATTACGTCAACATGGTTTCCTCTGCAGAAGCCTCGCTCTTGGCGGACCAAGACAGACTCCCCATCTCCAGTAAGGCGGAAGCAAAGGCCACGTTTACTGGACCTGAGGCACAATGTACTGCTGGATGAAGCAGTGCTCTCACCCAGCACGCAACGTTTACAGGACATTGTTACAAAAGGTATGCACAAGCAGAACTAAGGTTCCTTCAGTGAGCCCGTTGTGTGTGAATTGGCATTTGTAGTAGCCATTCTCCCCTGAGCTGTCAGTATTGTAGCAGGTGGCTCTTTATATAACTTGCCAACTTCCATTAAGCTTGCATACTGAGTGAGGTCAATCTACCCAATGAGTGTAGAGATGAGTTTTTATCCATGCATATATGTAGCGCCAAAGGTGCCGCTACATATATGCATGGATAAATACATTCACTGAAGGAATGGGACTGCACTGGAAGTGCATTGGGAATGGTAAGCCACTTCATAAAAGTATAAAGAGCAACAATAAGCAATGCGAGTGCAATGAAACATAGAGCAAGTTGTAGTAATAAAGAGAGGGCAACACTGCTTGGTGACAGGAGCGCAGCAAATGTCTTCAGGCTGTCTCCGAGTGGAAGACCGTTAATTAAATCTATACAAGAGGAATAGTGCTAAGTTAACACGTAGTACAGTGAAATCTCATTAATCCGAACTTCGGATTAACGAAAAAAATTATAGTGATCAATTTAAACCATCAAAATTATATGTACCATATTTCAATGTGAGAAAACACCCGGTAATTCGAACGCGTAAGCTTACGCGACGGTTAATGCGAACATGCCACGTCGCTGACCATGCTCTCAGCACCTCCAAACTGGCAGTGTGGTCACATGCCAACTACTGCCCTGTTTTCCATTGCAAGCACTGTATTTTGGCACAACAAACATTTAAAAATTTTGAGCAGTGAAATTCACCCCGAAAGAGAAATTGGGAAAGAATGTAACGTGTCCGATGGCATCATTGAAATCAGTCACATGCTGGCGGGCTGTCCCGCGACTCTCGCCGACCCCGACGAAAAATGGCTTTACTGGCACAAGACGATGTCAAGCTCTTCTTATCAAGATCAACTACGGGCTGTCCAGAGGGTCCACGATTGCGCCATAAGGCTCAGCCTGACGGTGCCAACGTGGACCGCCTCGGTCTGAGAAAACCGAGCTTCAGGACTCTAATAAAATTTTGTCAATGAATGAGTGAAGTCAGGGTACAGGTTATGTATGAATTTTGCCTTGAGGTGTGGCTTCACAGTAGTGAAAATATTGCCTAGAAGTGTGATAACAGCAGCATGCGCCACGCTGTTAGCTCAGTGCACATGTGCTGCCTAACGCAGCGCTGCATGCAAGTCCTCCATTCAATGAGCTTCACTTAATTAAAACAAATTTTTAGGCCCCTTTGAGTTTGAATTATCGAGATTCCTCTGTACTAGTAAATTATGCTTTTTTGCAGTCACTCTTATTTAGAATAGAGGTGTGTTGAGCCAGAATAGATACAAAAATTAGACTGGTCAGTGCATTGTCCTGAATTTTCTGCACCAATGCTGTTTGACATGAATTTTGATGTCTAAGTAGTTTTGTATTGTAAACAGACTACATTGCATTCTAAAGGAAATAAAGGGTAGCAAGTTCTGCGGCAAAATGGCCTAAAGCCCTAAACAAAAGAAAATGCTAAGTAATCTGTGACGCTGCATTGGTGTACCAGCAGTACTCAGGTTTCATTGAGAAATTCGGAAAGCATAGTTGCGCTGCTGAGCCTGAGGTCACGAGTTCGATTTCGGCTGCGGCGGCTGCATTGCGGTTGGGGCGAAATGCAAAAACACCCAGGTAATATGCCATGGGTGCATGACAAAGTACTCTAGGAGTCTAGGTGGTCAAAATTAACCCGAGCCCCCCACTATGGCGTGCCTCATAATCGGATTGTGGTTATGGCACAAGAAGCCCCAGAATTAAAAAAAGGGATAATTAGACCTTCATTTGCTCCAGTAGTAACACATTTTTATAAATATAAGTGGAAATGGTTGAAAGAATGCCTCACTAGTCAAAGTGATTTACTGTTGCTCTTTACTGTCCAGGCAGACTATGGTAGGGTGGAAATTGTTTTACAGTAAAGTTTTCAAAGAAGCAGAAAACTATGTTCAGGAGAGGCATAGCACATCTTGATGTACACTTGTATGTGCTAAACGTGTACAGCTTGTGCTGGCATGTTGTTATGAGTGGCAAAGGATTTAGGTGTGAATTGTAGCCTTTATTCATTGAATGATTTATGCTGGGTAACAGACATGTAGGCTCATCTTCTGCGGCGTCTGCATCATGCCGCCTTTTCATGCTTTCTGCTGCTGCGTTTCGCCTGCTTGCCATGTGGGGCGCTGTGCTCGGTGGTGCCCACAAGTGTTTTCTGTCGGTTGTATATCAACAGGTCATGTAGCATAAACTCAGTGGCCACTTTTGACTTGTGCATTATGATTTGACAGCTTTCTAAAGTAATCTTTACAACTATCATTGATTGTACAGTGAAGGCGCAAGTGCCAAGCACCATTTTGGGCACTCTGGCTGTCCCAAAGAAGAGCCCACTGTCTCAAGCATTTTTCAACTCTCCACTGGCAACTCCTGGTAATACGATGCGCACATTAAAGGCACAAGAGCCATACACCCCACTGAGTAAGCTAGCCACATTGGGACAAAGCCCACTGACAGAACTGTCTTCAGGAAAGGACCATATCAAGAGCCATATCAGCCGGCGCAGCTTGGAGGACTTCAGTACGAATGTGGTGAGTTCACTCATGTAGACATGTTCATGATCACAACATCACATCACTTGAGACACTTAATTGTTGGGCAGGAGCACATAGCATTTCATGAAAACTTGTGGTAATGTTATCCTCCAAAAACTTGGTGCTAGTCCTTCTGAGGGCTCTTGTTCGCACCCTGTAAAGTACCATGAGGAAAAACGGCAAATACACGCAGGGAAATTTTTGAATTTCTTTGCTTGCCTGATTGTCACTCAGTTCCACTGCTCGATGAAAAAAAAAAAACAAGAAGCCCAACTTGCAGCTTTGTGGATTGCATTTAAGTGTCACCTTGGTGCCACATTGCATTGCTTCGAGGTGCCCCACAACATTCTTACTGCCACTTATTGTGCCATAAAGCGTTTATTCACTTGCAAATATCAAAACGCCGGCATATAAGAAAGGCTCTTCCTCTTGCATTTCACCCAGTGATGAAATACATTGCAGCCAATTAGAGCTGCGCCTTTCTATTGCATAGCAGGAGCTTTCATGTTAAGGTGGCCCCCTTTGCCTTTCCTCTTTGATGGCATCATTTTAAACCACAAGCGTGAAACACCTGTGAAACATAATGTATCGTGTTCTTTGCTTGCTTGTGCACATTGGCTGCATTATCATACTTTCACATCTGCTTACAATGCATGCTTGCTGCTTTCTATTACTTCACAGATGTAGTTTCTTGCAGAGTGGGCCTGTCATTATCAGACTTAAGCCATTTGGTAGCATATTCTGGAATTGTCATGATGATCGCTAGTGGCTATATAGTAGCATCCTATAAATGAGAGGTCCACCATGCTTAGTGTTCTTGATCTGCCCAGCCTGCCGTCAGCCTTGCTACAGAGTTTTGCATTTCTCTTGTGGGCACAAGTTCACCCAGTAAAGTGTTTGCATCCTTCAAGTGCTTCTCCACCCACTGCATCTTTACCTACAGCGCAAACATACTGGACACAAATGAAGGATGACACCACAAGAGCACTGTGCAGTGTCGGTGTCATCTTTCCATCATGTCCGTCATTTTTGTTTGCGGTGTAGGTAAAGATGCCAATGTGCCGACTCGTCCAACTAGCTGCAGTTCTTCATCACCCACTGCCTGCCTGTGCCTGCTGCTTTCGTGCAACAATGTAGTATAGTAACAATGTAGTTTGCGACAGCCCTGGTACTTTTGTGGTGTTGCATCGACGTTTCACTAAAACCTGCAGTGCCGGGCAAGGGCTTGTGCCCTGAGCAGGGTTTCTTGGTTGGAAGGCCCAAGCATTGTCCTGACAGGACTGGAACCAGCTGACCGCGATACTGTCAGTTCTATAGTCAAGGCCCTGGGCGGTTTCACCACCGAAGCTGAGGTCACCGATCGCACCACGCACATAATATGTGGCACTGTGGGTGGAAAGCCACGGCGGACCCTCAGCGTGCTGTTTGCTCTTGCAAGGGGCAGCTGCTGGCTGCTGCCTATCCAGTGGGTAAGTGTCTGCAAACCACTACTCCTCGCTGTTAGCCTGACTTGCCTTGCAGTACTAAGATGTCAGGCCACAACTGTGTTTTCTCTGAAGCTCCACTTCTACGGGGATCGTTAAAAAATTTAATCGTTAGAATATGTGACCCGCTGAAGTAAGTAGTGCAATGTCTTAGCAACATAATTAAAGGTTCTATGCATCATCGTTCCGTTGGTGTAAGAGACCAGAGATTTTTGTATGTGTATTATGTGACCTGCCTAACTCTAGTTCATCTATTTAGTCTCAACAAGAACACATCTACTCATGGTTTCTTTCTAATTGCTCTCAATATGATGCCTATTCAGCTTTCCTTGCTAGCCTTTCACCCTACAGGGTGTTACTGCAGAATAGTGATTACACATTTTTGTTCTCAAGGATACCAGCAAGCTGCTATATATACACTGCTTGGTAGTGTCTATCGAATACTCTTCAGCCAACTTGTCTTGGCCCTACTTTTGTTTTACATTTTCTTTTTTAGGTTATGCAAGCACTTGCAAATCCAGCACTGTAGCTTTACTTACTGCTTTTGTTCAGCATTTCTTTTACTCCACCAATATATTAATGAGGCTGGTGTCATTTGCCACAGGCTTACCAATCCTTAGAGAGTGGCCGCTGGCTGGACGAGGGTGCTTTCGCATTCAAACGGCCCAAGTTGGCCATAGGGAAGAAACGGAAGTCATCGGGGCGCCTGGTGGCACCTGCTCCTCTGCTGGACGGCCAGGGTCCTTTCTACATTGGCCCAGCCACAGCACCTCCACCCCAGCGCATGCGAGATCTGCTACTGCTTCTGGGCGCAGAGGTAATGCAGGGTATGGGGAAAGCCTCAAAGTGTCACTTTTGCATAGCTAGTTTGAATGTATTAAATGCAAATTGCAGAAAAAAATTTTCAAGGCGACATGCACTGCTAATGCTTCTAGACATTGAACAGCTTCCAGTATTGCTTAAACAGTAGATCCCCGTTGGCACTTTTTTTTCGAGGGACTGCGGAAAAGATAACATAACGTGCAGAAAAACATACTATTACAGAAGGCCTTCAATCGCCACAGTAATGCCAGAAACAGCTCTAAATGGCTGCCAGTACAATTATTAGACGTCTCGGCGCTCGTACTGTGACTGGGGATGGCACATGCGCACATGTATAATAAAGGGCACGTGTGATGTTTCGTGACAGTGGCCCGTTCTTACTCTGGATATGTTTCAACGTAATATTTTGCATATTCTTCACTGCATGACATTGCTATTGCAGCAAAGCTGACTAAAGAGAACCGGTGATTGTGCAACAATTCTTACCGGCTCCAAAATAGATGTAGCCCTTTGCTCGGTGGATTTGGGCCAGTGTGCATGGTTCCTGGTTCGTTTTAATTGATGCATATTTGTTAGGGTGTTTTGCGGACTGCTCTGTGCACATTTTCTCCCGATGTGCTTGTGCAGCACTTGGTTATTGGAACTTCAGTTGCTTGTTGCTACGTATTGGTCGCTCGTTGCAACATTTTAGCACATTTTCTACTGCACCGCTCTTTTTTTTTTTTTTTTGTGATCATTGTGTTCAAACGCAACATTTCCACTGTAATGTTCACTGTGGCCACACTTTTTTGAGTTGCTGATTTTTTTGTCATGGCCCAAAAATTTCTCTCATCTTTGTGCCTTTGTAAAGCTCCAGAGCAATTGACATCCCTGCAAGCAACAATAATTTGTCGCCTGCGTTGATTTTTCGCCAAAATAGTGCTTCAACACAGGAAGAGTGTGCATTTTCGTAACTGTCAGGAGGTGTAATTCCCATGACCTTGGGAACTGCAAACCCATAACTTTTTTTCACCTACTTGCTGGCTTACAATTGATAATAATAAAAAAAAATTGTTGGCCCTTCCACTCCGTGAAGATGGTTAACCAGCGAAGCTGAAACATGCGGCCCCAGTGTTTATCACTGAGTTAATCCTGAGGGTTCATTAAAGTATTTCGCAATTGTGAGGTTACACACACGTTTGGCTGCGATGGAGAAAATGACGTCGCTGACGGTATGCCCGCAGTCCGCCGTTGTCGCTTGCGTTCGATGTCTCGAGTTTGCTCGGCGGCGTGGTTAGCAGCATTCGCCTGCCATTGCCGCTTGCGATTCTTCGAAATTAAATTGCTTCAAAATTAAATCTGTCCGTTACGTAAGACAATGAATGGCTCATCATACCCCCGTAAACGCGGCATCCCCATTACGATGACAGAAGAGAAGTGAAATTCAACCCTGGAATGATGAGCGGCAACGCAGCTAGCTGTGGAAGAAGACGACGACGCTCGAGCCAATGCTGATGATGATAGTTTTCTGAGATTTCGCATAGCCATATAAAGCTTCACTTTAAAACAGCTTGGAGGTGGCACATGGAGTGGAGGGACTGCACAGAATGAAGCTGTTAGTAGGCTGTAGTACTGTTAAATCTCGATATAACGAAGTATTTAGCTTTTTATAACTTCTTGTCGGCAGAACACCATGTATTTTGGCCCTCAATATAACGAAGTGTATGTATACACCAGTTCAATATACTAACAAAATTTCACTGCCACCGCGATGGAATGCCGCAGCAAGCTGCCATGGACACGGGGGTCAAATGGTTGAATTACATGCAGCTGCTTGCGAACGCACCTTTGAAATTGTGCACCGCGCGACAAGTAGTGGCCGCCGCAGTGTAGCAGCAAGACCTTCTCGCTTTGACGTTCTGTATGAAGTCCACGTGTGATAAGATCCTATCGTGCTTCACATGCTGTGGGTACAAAGGTGCGCCGAGAAAGATGGTGGCTTGGTGTGTGCAGTCTTCCCGCTAAGGGAAGGGGTGGCGAGTGAGCGCACAGTAACATGATCCAGTGTGCACTGGATCATGCGTCTCCTCCTCTAGCCCGGCCGCAGCTGCACATGGCTGTCAGCGTGGCTGAGTGCATTCGCACCCCGTACACCCTGTCTCAAAGGTAATCTACGAGAGGTGGCTTCACTTCATACAGCCAATGTGACAATATTTTCGAAATGGCAACATGGAATGAAACCGTATCGTTGCTCGTCTACTCTCAAATTCAGCAAAATGATTTTTTTTTTCTCATTTAGTAAATTCATTTTTTCCGATTGCCTGGTAATTTGGAAAATATTACAGCCCCTTTTGTGTCAAAAATCTGTCTGCGCCTGTACTTATTTGCATAAAAATCCAGGTTTCAATATAACGAAATTTCAGTGTAACGAAGTAAACTGCCGATTTGAGCGACTTCATTATAGAGACTAGAGGTTGAACTGTAGTTAGTAAACCATGAGCCAAGCAGCCCACATGAACATGGTACTATAGCAAACTTACAAGTGCCTTAATAACCTGAGGGTGTGGCGTGGGCCTTGCTTTGTCCTTCACCCATAAGCGAAATCCTACTTCAAACAGTCAGTTCAATTTCGCTCTCTCATATGCAACAAATTTCTTTCAGTCATATAGGTTGGGCCGATTTCTAATGAAAGTGCTATTGTGTTTCACGTCTATTGACATATGGAAGTCGGTGTTGGCCCCAAGCTTCCCCTGAGCTGCAAAATGCTGGTACATTGGCATCCCTCTTAGTCTTGTCCCACAGTACTCGAGGATGTTTTTTATATCTTTAAATAATTGAAATGGAAGTTTGCTTTCTTGCATTTTGGGGGGCAGGTGTCTTGAAATAGGTGATAATTAGGGTTTCTAATGAATGGACTTCAGCATTATGGCGTAACTTGATTTTGAGGAGCTAATAAAGCCTTATCACTTATCTAATGGCATGCAGATTTTTCATGCAATTATGTAATCATTGCTTTCTCTTATAATCCACCTAAATATCTGGTCTTTCTCTATCTGCCAGAGATGGTATTTCTGCTAGTACAATCGAACTCTGTTATGATGTGCAAAAGAATGGAATGTAACACCCATGCAGGTATCTCCATCATACCTGCGCTGCCAGATAGCCCTGGGTGACCCACAGCGTGGCCAGTGGCTATCCCAGATAACGCACCTCTCCGAGCGCTGGCTCCTTGGTACGCACCTCTCGTATTGTCTCTCCCTGCTGCTTCGTTGTGCTGCACTGTAAGATGAGCACTTAACATGAGGTAGACATTGTGTTCACCTTTATCAGTTTGAATATGTTGTACAGGTCAAGCAAGCAACTAGACCAGCTTTGTCCTGTCTATTGTGGCACTGTGACGCTATTTTCACAGAAGTTTCAGCGTTTTTGTGAAAAGTAATTTCAGTATTTACCATGGCATGCTGTTGAATCTGCTACCCAGAGACTCCCCCCCCCCCCCCCAGTTCTTGAGTGTTTGCGTAATATTTTATCTTATACTTGCAATTATGTATTTTGATCTTCTGAATTGGACATTTTCTTGTACTGCACATTGTTCTTAAGGTATTCAGAGTTTATGTTCATAATCTAGTGACAGCTTAGTTAGCAATGTGTAAATGGTATGAAAAGTAGTATACCAAAGTACTACTGGTGCACCGGCATGATCTTGAATTTACAAACTGTGCACTAAGCAAAACAAAGTTCTAGACCAATCTGGATCATAGTTGGATGACAACTGTTTTGAGAGTAAAATTTCTTTTCATGGCATAATTACTAGGGTCTTTGACTTGTAGCACGCTGTGTGAGTTTTTGGCCATAACAAGAAATGCACTAGAGTTGTATCAATAGTACTATAAGTTGGTTATTTGACTCAGTATAACTGTGTTTAGTGTTCCACATGGATGCAGTAGTTCTTTGCATTTTGAGGACATGCTAGCAGCTTTTTCCACCAGCAGAAATCCACAAGGCGGACATTATACTGAAAATGCAGCAGTTGTGGTTCAGTCACCGGACCAGAACGAACTTCTTTATTTTATCCTTTTTTTTTTTTGACACCAAGGTAATAGCGACCTTATAGTTTTCATTCTGTCTAACGATGGAAATTTTTCATTTGAGTGGCTTTCGACTGGTAGCAGGCTTAAAGAAAATTAATGCCAATGAAAACAGCAATTTATGCAAAGGTTAGGCTATTAGTTGCTCAGCCCTAGGGTTTTTTTAGAATGAGGATGTTTCCAAAGACCTCGCTCACAGAGCGGAAGGGAAGCAAAGTGTCATCCAGCCAACAGTAGCATGAAGCTAGCCCCAGATGTGTTTCCCAGCATTACTTGATAGTGAGTAAAGAGTGTTGCATTTTTGTTTTGCAGATTGTGTCTCTGAACAACAGGTTCTGCCCTATGACAACTACCTGCTGCAGAAGCCATCTAGCAGTAGCCATTGACCATCACCTAGTCGCCCAAGCACATCTTTTATGCACAAAATTTGTAACTTCATTCTTTTAGACTTGTGCTTTTATCGTCATTTTTATAGAGGACAACAGCACATGGCATCTGTACATAGTCACAATTTTCGTACATAGTCGTAATGATGTTGTGTGAAAGCTCCTAGGTTTTTATTGCCTTGTGGGAAATGCCTTTTTATACAGTGGCACCTTTTTACCATCTTTAATGAATTTATGCGAGTCTTTTGCTTGCATGTGCACTCTTCATGACTGTTGGCAACAACATGCAAGTTCTTGCCCTCTGTACTTGCAGTGTCACATTATGATGACCACCAGTATTTATTGCCGAGGTGTGTGCAGCATGTCTGTGCAATTCTTTCCAATTCTGCTGTCCACTAAGAGTCGAAAAGCCAGTACAGCCAAGGACAAAACTAAGCAGACCACAGGACATCCTCATTAGCCTGACCATCCTGGAATTACGAGATACATCAAGATGGTCTTGCATCAGGCAGAACGTAGCTTCTTTTGATTTCGGGATGTATGTTGGGCTGTGAGGAAATTGTTATCGTGATACAGTGGAGCCCAATTATAATGATCAGTTATAACAAATTATTCATTATTGTAAACGAAGAAAGCATGACAGTTATAATTTTCATGCCGTCTGTGTCACAATCCACTGAATGGCTCCATTTCTGTGGCTGCCACACTTTACCACAGCCAGAAAAAATGCACATGGCACACTCGTTTATTCTCTGAGAAATGTCCTCATACCTAGCTTTATTGCTACACAACGTCTAGAAATGTTCCTGTGTCGTCATTTCTCGATAATATTGATGTCAAGTGCAGCACTCCAAGTACCAAATTAAATTACCTACTGTCTTATAGTAAGCAGCCCACAAACGAAGACATCAAGGACAGCATAGGGGAAATTACATGTGCTTATTAATTGAAATAAAGAAATTATAAATTAATGTAAATGAATGTGGATGAAAGAACTGGCTGCAGGTGGGGCACGAACCTACATCTTCGCATTACACGTGTGATGCTCTTACCAGTTGAGCTACTGCGGCACTGTTTTCCCATCCACTTTCTGGGGTATTTGTTTATCTGCTAGGAACTAAACTTGGGAGTGTTATCCAGCGCCACACCTCACGGCCTTGATGGCGGATGTGGAACATCCTTTTCTGGCGCAGGCGTCACGTGTACGTGATCTTGTTGGGTGAATGCAACTGGTTAACTGTCCGTTTCCCAAGCTTCATACTTGCGAAGTGTCATCCTTTTATGTGTTGAAAGCGTATGGCAGAGTTTCTAAAACTTCGAGAATATGCGTCAGTACTCCTTTAAATTAAAGGGTTGCAACAAAAGTGCTTGCCTTCTCTCCTCCTTGGTAGAAGCTCTCATGTTTTTCATGTGTACAACTCTTGTTTCAATATATTATGAACATATATAAAGGTAATATAGTGCACACAATAATGTGTGTGCACCATATCAACAATGATGATATATATTTGGACCCTTTTGTAATTGATTGTCTGTCTGAAATAAAGCAGTGTCATAATTGTTCTTTGTCTTGTGTTGACTGGTGTTTAGGCCAAAATTCCTCAACAAAGAGGCTGTGACAAGAAATTTGAGACAAGTCAAATTTTTCTCAGGTGAATGTTTGGCAACAAGCTGCCTAGTGATGCAAGATAGGAAGCCAACAAGAACCTCTTGTGGTGGATCAGCGGCTATGGCATTCTGCTGAGCAATAGGTGCTGTATTCCTGCGAGGCAGAATACAAAAACACTTGTATACTATACTTTGGGTGCACGATCCCCAGGTGGTCAAAACGAATTTGGAGCCCCCCCCCCTGCCACTGTGGCATCTAGTAGCCTGCGAGTTGCTTGGGACTACAAGCGCCATAATTTAGTCCAACATGGAGACGATCTATCAACATGGGATGAGATATGCTTAATGTGCTCATGCATATTGCTACGGATACTTTGTGCTTTATTTCAGTGTGCACTCTCAATCGTAACGCCATTCTTCCCACCTTGATCATCATCATCGGCCTATTTTTATGTCCACTGCAGGATGAAGGCCTCTACCTGCGATCTCCAATTACCCCTGTCTTGCGCTAGCCGATTCCAACTTGCGCCTGCAAATTTCCTAACTTTATCACCCCACCTAGTTTTCTGCCATCCTCGACTGCGCTTCCCTTCTCTTGGCACCCATTTTTTAACTCTAATGGTCCACCGGTTATCTAACGTACGCACTACATGGCCTGCCCAGCTCCATTTCTTTCTCTTAATGTCAACTAGAATATCTGCTATGCCCGTTTGCTCTCTGATCTACACCGCTCTCTTCCTGTCTCTTAACGTTAAGCCAGGGTCCTTCAATACTTTTTGAAGGACCCTGGTTATGCCTAACATTTTTCGTTTCTTTGTTAACCTCCAAGTTTCTGCCCCATATGTTAGCACTGGTAGAATGCAATGATTGTACACTTTTCAGTGACAGTGGTAAGCTCCGAGTCAGGATTTGGCAATGCCTGCTATATGCACTCCAACCCAATTCAAGGTCCCCTGTGACCCTGACCGTGATATAACCTCGATATAACGAATTCAATATAAAATTGAGTTGGTCACGCTTTATTCCAGTGGCGTATTCACCTTATACAACGAATTCGAAAATGTGGCATTCGACACGGTGTCGGTTTTCAGATGCCTGATTTTTCGAAACTGCACGATTTCTGCGGCACTGCCACCTACTCCTAGCACCATTGTATAACTGCAATAACCGAAATTTCGGACGCCGCATGCTGTTTCGGGCATAAACCGCGCTTGCGATGCTGTAAACATGGTACGATCGAAACCGCAACTTTGCCGAAGTGGTGATGGTTAGGCTTGACCGCCTAAGCTATTGCAGCCGGCGGGGTGGCTGGTGACACGTCGCGGGAAGCTCGCCACCATATTAATATGTTCGCCCTCGTAGGCCTTATCGAATGTGAGATCAGACGCACGGGCTAGACTGAAGGCCGTAGTAGAGGAGTGTGGAGTGTGTAGTAGAGGAGTTTTGGACCTTGGCTTGGTTGGACTGTAGTCGCCAAGCCAACATGCCGATCCCGCGCGATAACACCGACTGCATGGTTGCGTATTCATGGCGGTGCAGAGCGCGTGCATATATGTAATTTATTGTTTCATATCCACACGGAAAGATGTCGACGGGTCGTCAAAATCCGCCAGAGATGCTTTCATTTCTTTCGCATAGACCGTAATCGCGATATTTTTTCGCCGATATCTGCGTGTAGAGAAGCGCAGTCGAGGATGGCAGAAAATTAGGATGATAAAATTAAGAAATCTGCAGGGGCGCAAGACAGGTAATTGGAGATCACTGTGAGAGGCCTTCATCCTGCAGTGGACATAAAATAGGCTGATGATGATCTATCTGCGTGTGTGCCGACCTGTAACGAATATCGAATACAACGAAGGTATTTTATTTATTTATTTATTTTCGACTTACTGCCAGTCTCACCAGAGATAGTGGGGAATACATTGCATTCAAAAGGTACACATTATATTGTAACGTGCCGACGTCGGAGAAGGCTGAAGTTTGTCAACAAAACTTGCGAGCACTTATTCTGTATTCGAACAGGGCCCCGGGCGATGCAGATGTGTCTTTCGAGCAACAGCAGGATATTTGCCTCAGCAATACCCTCATAGTCGTCGAATGCGTCGCAGGTTACGAGGGTCAATACGTTGCTCCTTGGCGGCTCCATGATGTTCTCGTCAACAATCCTCAAAGCGTTGACATATGTGTCGTCAGTGCTGCTCCCTGCTAAGGCCTTCACCGTCGAAAACGTTACCAGCGGCTTTTGTAAGTTAATCACGCTCCATTAGCCTGCAGAAAATCCATTCCCAGAATTAGGTTCCTCAAACAGCTTGGGAGGATAACGAAATCTCCGAATAATAACGAATACAGCCTTACATTTAGACGGCTTGTTCAGGTCTCTTGATGTCCGCACAGCATACCTCTCGTTGACGGCAGTCAAGGACCTCTCAAAAAGCTTAAGCTCATCGTCTGACTTCAGGTAGCCATGGGAGTAGCCGTCTTCATGATGATGTAACCCTTGGAGGTACTTTTCGATCACCTTCTGTCGGTCAGGAGACTCGCTCATCATTGCATTCCGTGCTTTCACAAGCGAAACAAAACAACGCACGCCGCGAATATGATACGCGCGCCAACTTCTCGCTCACGTGGAATGAGCTGATCCGAACTGAGGTGCCGCACACCGACCGCGCCGCCAAACAGAGAGGGAAAGAAAAAAAGTTGAACGTCATCGAGGCGAGGCCACGTCATTGAGACGGGGCCCCGCCCCTGCAAGGATTTGTTGTGAAAACAGTCGCAGCCGCATGAGGAGGCGAAGTTGGAGAAACAAGAAAGCTGTTGCCGGAAAGCCTGATAAGCAGCCAATGATCTTTGAATGCTGTCGCGAAGCGTCCTCCAAATTTTTTCTTCGACTGCGAAGCTTTCTCAGAAACCCGTATGAGATTCCTTATTTGTACCCTTCTCGCGGAGCAGTTTGCTCTAGAGGAACGAGATGGCGCCTTCGGCCGCGCTTTGCCTCAGCGAATGCGCACGAATACGAAACCATTACTGCTTCTGCCCTGCTACTGTGCGATCAGCTGTCGAAAATGCAACTGGGTGTGCGCTAATGCAGTGTGCCCAATTCATACTGAAAAATGTGTAACGATAAAGGGAAGACGTGTGCGCGCTAGTTCGCTGCAAAAATAGTGATTCACATATTAATGAATGAATCAACCTCATAGATAAAAAATATAATTCATTCGCCTGGACTGGAGTCGACGCATATCCAGCGAAGTCCTCCAAGATCAACTCCTGGCCGTCCGGAGAGCTCACGACATCGGGAAAGCATTTGGCCTACCGGTGCATGCCTACGTGGGCGGAGCCACCGACTTAGCCTGGGGGCTTTTGCCCTCGGGCCCTAGTTTCTCTGGACCAAAATAAAGTTCTTGCCATGCCATGCCATGCCTGCGCTGTATAGCTAACCTCCAAAGAAAGGACTTCAACTCCGGAACGTCGGCACTTGGGAGTGAGTACCGCTCGTTACAAAATGAAGTAGTGCCACTTACTGGCATAGTAAGTTTCCCGCACGTTATCTACACACATCCACCCTTACTCGCACGAAAACTTACACCCACCCTATCGCCAACGTGTGAGTGAATAGGCGCACACTTGAATCAATGTGCCGAAGCATGAGTGACGGCGACTACACCGACAAGACACGAATATGTTGGAAGCTGAATGTTTCGTGACGGTCCGCAAAGCGAGGGACTAGCGATAATACGTCTTTGCTACGAGCATAGTCCCTTGGGACCATGCTACGAGGTACCGCAAAGTACAGAACATTTAAATTCCAAGCCTTTGTGCGCAGCAAGAACAAATTTATCGCAGCAGAGCACACCCGCGTGTGATTACGCTGAAAATAAACAATCAGATAGTGGCCGCACCGAGGAACTTTACTGAGTCAGAAATATGGCAAGCCGCTGGTTCAAAATGTTTGCCAAATAAAGAACGCAGAGCACACTGATCCCGATTTAATTCATAAGCGGAACGTTCGGACAGCTTTGAATACATTTCTAGCACCGCTTTTAGTACAAGCTCCGTATACGCTGCTCGCGCCATTTGGACAAGGCGTAATGAGCTCTAAAAGCACTTACATATGTCCTCTAAAGCTGTGGCCAAAGCTTCGTGTCGTGTGCACAGTCACCGTCTACAATATGCGTCGAAACGGAGGTTTGCTGTGCCGCACCGGCGTCACGCGCTTGCATTGTAAACGCAGAGGCAACGGAGGCGGCTGAGGCAAGCAATGGACGCGTCACCACGTGATCAAACATGGCAGCGCCCACGGGAGCGCCGCGAAAAGAGTCAATAGTGCTCCAGACATGCGGACGACATTTTTACCCCTTTTCACTTGAGTTCGGCGAACTCATTCGTTTGCTAGTGTCATTTTCAACGAATGCCATTACATTTTCCCGTGTGACAGCAAACAAATGACATCAGATCTGCCGTGTGACAGGGGTATAATAGTCGGCTCACTTAGCCCTTGCATTCGGTAGCTAGCCCCCTTAAAGCCCCCTCCATCCACGCGCCACCGCCGGCGAAAGCGTGTATGGAGGGGCCCCCGTAACACGATAGAATTCAAAGATCCCTGACTGCTTCGCACGCTTCCCGGCAACTGCCGCTTATGTAACCGTAACGTTTACCGGGAAACGTTGGCGGTGAGCGCTATGCACGAAGGCGAGCTTTCTGGTAGAAACGCGGTCTTGCGTGCGCCGATCGCGGAGGTTGTGCACAGCCGTGCCCCCCCACAATTACATCATTTTCAGGTGTCTGTTATTGTTTCGAACTTAATTTAAGTCTGAGAAGGAGGAGGAGGAAAAAGAAGGAAAGGCAGGGAGGTTAACCAGACGCACGTCCGGTTTGCTACCCTACACGGTGGAAGGGGTTTAAAGGGATGAAAAGAAAGGAGAGAGAGGGAAGAAAGTACTCGCAGTAGGAACACGTGCGGTTGTTCAACACTTCACAATCGGTCACTGAGGCCAGTCGACTTCATGAACTGTAACAATGCCCGCGTCGCTTTGTAAGCCTGCGACGCGTGGGGCCACGGTCCAAGAATCTTTGTCTCTGAAAACGGTCTGCTGTCTAATCGGTTTAACACACTCCGGAGAATGTCACGTTCGGTCTCATAAAGATGACAAAAACACAACACGTGTTTCACAGTCTCCTCACAGTTGCACGAGTCACAGATTGGTGTGTCGGACATGCCCAGAAGGAATGAGTACGCGCTTTCGTAAAAACCACCCCTAATCAGAGGCGGCAAAGTAAGGTTGCATCACGGCGGTGGAAATTCGATGGAATTTGTAGCCTCAGTGTAGGATCAAGTCTGAGAAGATTTAACATAAAAGGCATGCGCGCTGTCGATGTTTTGTTTCATGGCATTTGTTTGTGGGCTGTCATTCTCAAAATTCCGAGGAATATTAACTTTGCCAAGAATGTAAGACAATGTATGAGGAACTTTAGAGATAGAATGGTGTGGCAATGTAACTTGCATATACCACATGTCATATAGCAATAAGGCGTGGCATATACATTGTGGGGTCTCACGTGTACTCTTGGGACAAAGGAACGACAAAACAGTAGTGCAAACAATCAAAAGGGCATTTATTGCACCTTTCATACACTAATGCACACTAGCCGAATTACAACCAATTGAACATTCACACGGGCGCGCGACAAATCAAGGAAGTCCGACTCACCGCGACCCTATAGCGAGCGAATACGTTCGCCCCATGCTATGACACCATCGCCTAGTCGTTCACGTGTAGTCACGCGAACGGTGGCGCGCTCGAACGATCCGTATTCGTTCATACATGTGTCCTGCTGCGACGGTCGCGCGAAGCGGGCCGGCGCACGTGCGAAGCGTTCGTGCATGTTGGCCGCCGACCCAATCCAAAGAGAGAGCGCCTTCGACCTTTTTCTCCCAAGTCACCCCGCCGTTCGGTGGCGTTAGCATCGCGACACTCGCGCCATCTCTCGCAATGCGAGAGATGGCACTCTCCTCGATAAACAGGCTATGCTCTGAGGTTCACTGCTGGCGTCCGTTGGTCACAGCACCACGTCTGCAGATTCGATGGCACGACTCCAGCCCAGGACTCCGGAAACGGCGACGCGGAAGTCGGCACGAGCAAGCGTCGCTCGCGCCGACGCGCCCTGCTGACGAGAGCCTCAGTAGCCGTTGTTGACTGCCGGCTCTTTTCCCAGCCGCCGAGGGCTGCGAGCCGGACATAGGCGGCCGCCGAAGTCGCTGCGCCGAATTGGCCACAGGCATCTCCAAAGCCTGGGGTAGCTCGATTGTAGTCCCGGGCAGCAGCGCTGACGATGTGCAGGTGACAGCAAACCAGGGGTGACTCCGCTGACGCTGCGTACACTCAACGCATTCGACAAACACTAAAGTAGTGCAAGGCAGAGGAATTCGGCTAGCCAAAATTCCGGGCGGCATTTCAGATGCTAAGTTCACGTGAACAAAGCTTACTTTCTTGAGTCGAACGAGTAATTTCAATTCGTGCGAGGCTAACTAGAATGAGGGAAGCAAAGTGCGACACCTCAACATCATGGTCCACCAGGTTGTGTCCCTCAACGTGCGACAGGCGGCTTTGTAAAGCCTTAGGCCTAATGCATCGCTACCTTGACAACAACCGGCATCCAAAAAAAAAAAAAAATCCCCCAAAATGGCACAACAGGCAGCCGCGAGGAGACGTTAGCTCTGTGGGGTGGTCCTACCCCGCTCGGTGCACACAGCATCCGAGTTGACGGCGCCCACCGTCCCAGACGGTGTCGGAGCGCCCGGTGCCAGGCCGCAATACCAGTCAGCCCGTAGCGGCACCCGCGGCCCGCGGCCACCCGGCTCCTTGAGCCGCGACTTCCGAAGTCAAAGATATAGAAGAAGCTATTTACATAAGAAATTCGGACCACCCACGAGGCTTCCGTACTCACTCGCTTCAGGCTTGCCAATGCTCCGCGGGCGTTAGGCCTCGCTCTCCCAGGATGCAGACCACGTGGCTCTCGTACCGACGAGTGTACTTCAACAAAACACTCGCGACAGTTTGCCAATACCATCTAAACAGCACTAATTTCGATTTCTTCAAGGGAAATTTTTTAAAAATGCGCTTTTTGCGAGTGTACAGACGATTGCGCGTCTTACATCTTAGTTGCAGTACTCAAATGCGTAAGGAAAGAAAAGGGGTTAAACAAAGGGGGGGGAGGGGATAAGTCGGCTTCAGGGGGGGGGGGGGTTACAACCCCCGAATCCCCCCCCCCCCCGTCGGTGCGCCACTGCCTGGAGTACATATGTGCGTGCTCCCTACACAAATTCGCCCGGGAGCGTTTCCTTGGATTCTTTTTATCTCCAGATAATCTTCTGTCGGCGATGTTGAAAATGGTATAATATACGTAGTTCGATGTGAGTTTTAAATTGCTCACTTTATTTCGCCTCAGGATTATCCGGCACTATATTTTAATTAAATGAAATCAAATGTAACGTTAATGTACCGACACGTTCCAATGTTCGAAGTGTAACTGGAACGCGTTCCTTTCGCATTAAAGGAACTTGTAACGGGAACTCGTTTCAATATTGGGAAGGATCGAACGAGCTTTCGTTCCTGTTTTTGAGGAACGTGTACAACACTGGCAGCAACCCCCAGTATACGTAGTACGTGCCAGAGTCCCTTGATACTTTAATACAGGGCTATGGCAGTATCCTGGCTTCAACTTAGTTACAGTGGCTATCGATCAAGAAGCACGCTCGACTGTTGCGGATCGGGCACTCGCCGCTGGCGCGCTACCTCCTCGTCGCTCTCTCCAGAGCTCTCCAATATATTTAAAGCGGATCCAATTTAGGAGGACCTTTCAGTTCCTATCAAAATACATAGGAAATGAGAAATCGTTTTCTTCAGAAATCACTGCACCGAATTTGATTATATAGGCTTGTCACATTTAAAAGAAGAAAGTTAGAATGTTCTGACTGTTGGACGCCGATTATATATGTAGGTAAGCAATTTTTAAAGAAATATTCTTGAAAAGTGCAATATTTAAAAAGCAGAGACTACAACTCTAGCTCAATAATGAGAAATGATATAAAGAAATCTGTAAACTGCATTTCTCAATACAATTAAAGCGGAAAAACTCGATATGATATACACCCCTGTAAAATATATTATTAATTTGTGAATAGGACTTTGGCGAAACCCTTGTAAACACTGTAACTTATTCACGTGAGCTGTAAATTAATGTATTTAATTTTCCGCTTTATATTCTCTAATGGGCTCTGTTTACAGAACTGCGATATTTGTATTTAGTGCAAAGTGACGAATTTTTCACTTCCTGCTTCGTGCTTCCATTTTTTCAAGCTTACCCATTCCCGGCAATCTTTGCAAAAAAAAAAAAAATTAAAAGAGAGAAAGAAAAAAAAGAAAGAAGAGAGAAAGAGGCCTTAACTCAAAATTTCCCTTCCAACAGTCACTAAAGTTTACCTTTGTCTCTCAAATGCAACAATTATTTAGTCAAAATCGGTCCATCTCAGAAAAGCGCCTCTGCGTGTTACATGTATTCGAATAGGCGGCATCGCAGTTGGTCCCGAGCTAAAGGTCACTGAACTAGCTAAAGAAAGCTGTTCGCTTTATGACAATAGGGGGAGCATTAGGTCACGCCAGCCAACCTTCGCAAGCCAACTCTCCGTGAAGCGGTTCTTTGCAACACGTCCCGATCGGCGGGCCTACATCTTCCCCCTTTCGCGCCGTGCGCAAATCGAGCTGCCAATGCGAATAAACAACGGATTATTATTAAAGCGAAGCGTCCTTGGCACCACTCCCGCAGTTTGGTGACCGTCTTTTTTTTTTTTTTCGGGCCTCTATTGACGTCATGTAGTTTTATCGGCTTATATAAGGTCTCTTCGATTTGGCTGCAGTTTCTGCACTAGTTCCGTTGCGGTACCGCGCGAGAAGGGTGCCGAACAGAAAAGTTATCGGGTTCGGTTCGGGTTCAGACTTCTGCATATCTTGCGGTTCGGTTCAGGTTCAGCTCCGGAGCACAAATATAACGGTTCGAACCGGTTTGAACCGATTCAGAACGGTTCGAAAATAAGGAAAATAAAAAAAAAACTTTATATTACAACTATACCCTCGAATTTATTTGAGCTTGTATAATTTATTAAGGTGGCTGACTGGGCTAGTTGGTTATTCATACTGACAATACACAGCGCGAGAAGAAACACGCAGACACTGCAGCGCTTGTCCGTGTCTGCTATTCGTCCCCGCGTTTCATGTCGCGCTGGGTATTATATCAGTTGTATAGTTTACTGAGAAACCCTTCATTTTCACGCGCCCTTAATTTATGCGAATTTCGTGATTAGAAAATGTCGCGATACTGAAGGACATGCCAAAGTTTCAGCGAAAGAATATGGGCGCGATATTGAGAACTAAAATTTTATTTTGTCGGCTAGTTCTGCTGGCTCCTAAAATGTGGCGTATTCGATTTACTTGGGTATAGCTGCGCAAGCTTGCGCTGTGCCCTCAAATGCTGTACGGGAAATTTCCAGCCTCTTCAAGGCTGGAAAGACATCCTTCTTCGACCCAGGCGGCTTGCAGTGGCTTCATCAGTGAGGCTGTTAGGGGCAGTTTGTCATCGGCCAGGGATCCTACATCTCGCTTGCTTACCAGCGGATAGACTTGAGGCTACATTTTCAAGAACCAGTCGTGACTCAACAGCCTTCACTTCCAAAGAGGTTCGTAACCCTGCAAAGAGCATCTCCCCTGTCGTGTGTTGCAGAAACCTCAAGTACGCCTCCAAATACAAGGAATTATAAAGAAGGCCCGGATGTTATCTACAGTTCTAAAGCGTCTTACTTTATCGGTATACTACATGAAGTGTGTGCGCACCGCCTTCACGATTACACGGGCGAACCGGTCACGTCTACCAATTCAATGGCCGCTGCATGCTGTTCTGGCCCGTCTGGTCCCAGATAAATTCCGAACGTCGCATAGACACATCCACAGGATCAGACCTTGCCGCCCTTCGTGCCGCTTTTGAATGTATATAGCAAGAATCACCATGTAAATGGCGAATGTTCTGCGATCCTAAAGCAGCCTTTCAAAGCCTGCAGAAAAAAAATTAAATAATGGGGTTTTACGTGCCAAAACGCCGATCTGATTATGAGGCACGCCGTAGTGGGGGACTCCGGAAATTTGGACCACCTGGGGTTCTTTAACGTGCACCTAAATCTAAGTACACGAGTGTTTTCGCATTTCGCCTTCATCGAAATGCGGCCGCCGCGGCCGGGATTCGATCCCGCGACCTCGTGCTCAGCAGCCCAACACCATAGCCACTGAGCAACCACGGCGGGTTCCAAAGCCTGCAGGCGGCGCTGCGCCACATAAACTATGACCCCTGGATTTCAAACATAATAGAACTCTGGGATCGCGCTGCAGGAAAAGGACACATGGCCGAATTCACAAAGCTTGTTCGGAAGCGTTCCTTGCCATTGGTCAGTCGCCTTCGGTAATCAAATGTTCAACATCAGGATTCGCTCCAATTACGAAAAAAAAAATGATGTCGTAAGAGATGTTTGTGAATGCAGGCCATTATTTTCTAGTGACTGTCTGGTCATTGCGGCATTTCCGGCAACCATCTTGCTAATGAAGCTGCCTGAAGCTGCCAGATCCGGCCATGATAACGCACAGACTATGATCATGCCACTAGAGAGTTTTAGATTAGGGGGACGCAAGCGTAGGGGCCCGCTAGCGCTTGGGGCCGCGGTACTGCGCACGCGCAGACCGGTCTGCGCGTGCGCAGCACCGCGGCCCCAAGCGCTAGCGGGCCCCTACGCTTGCGTCCCCCTAATCTAAAACTCTCTATTGTCAAAAAGCATGCAGGAACTTGAATGAATTGCTCGATACACCAAGCTGGCTCTTTGTAAAACTCCGGAGAATTCCATCCGTAGTTTGTGCATGATTGATCCACTATATACTGCAGCTGCGATTACAATCAAAGCTGTCTCGGTTGGACAGTGCACTGCTGTGCAGTTATGATCGGCTTGGGACTGCACTTGTCAAATGTGAAAAACAAGCCCGAGCGCCCAGTAGCGCACCCAGGATCTCTGCCAGGGGGGGTTGACAGTTTGCCAATACCATCTGAACAGCACTAATTTCGATTTATTCACAGGAAATTGTAAAAAAATGCGCTTTTTGCGAGTGTGCAGACGATTGCGCATCTTACATCTTAGTTCCAGTACTCAAATGCGTAAGGAAAGAAAAGGGGTTAAACAAAAGGGGGGGGTTAAGTCGGCCTCAGGGGGGGGTTACAACCCCCGAATCCCCCCCCCCCCCCCCCCCCCCGTCGGTGCGCCACTGCGAGCGCCTTTCCCGTGACGAGATAAACCTCTTTCATCCTCGAGGAAGCGTCTCACCTCTACGGAGCAGACGAAAAACGGCGAGCTACCAAGAAGGAGGACCCGAGAGAGAGGAGGTCGTCAACTTGACCGCCCGAGAGAGGTCTGACACTTCCACAAGTTCCCCGAAGGAGTCATCGGCAGGTTATGATCTTCCTGGAATCTGTATCTCTCCAATGTGGGAAGCAAGCCCCAGCGCTTTTCCCGTGACGAGATAATCCCCTTCATCCCCGAGAAAGCTTCTCACCTCTACGGAGCAGACGAAAACGGCGAGCTACCAAGAAGGAGGACCCGAGGGAGAGGAGGTCGTCAACTTGACCACCGGAGAGAGGACTTCCCCAAAAGAAACATCGGCCACCACGAGGGGATTTAAGGCCGTCCTGGCCCCCGTGTTAATCAGAACCGCTCGAGACTCGGATAGAGTCAAAACCATGTACCAATGAAGTGAATACAATCTTTTCTATTTTTCATCATCACGATGCCCGCCTTCATCGTCGTCTCCTGATTCCTGCGGTGACGACCCACCTCACCCGGTCGAGATTATATCAGCATGTCCTCTTCTACTCCTATCTTGGAGCCTATCTGCGGTGGGTACGAAGGCTAGCCGACCTGAGATAGCTGATGGCTTCGTGTGCGCTGTGTTTTCGCGCGCCTAGTTCGCGTTGAGAGACAGCACGATGGAGATTCACTCGCCGCTGCTGCCGCTCTTGATCACGCCAGCGTTCTGACAGTGATTGTCCGAGTGAGATGTGCTAGTGTTTGCCTGTGCGCGCTTGACACCATGCTTGTTAATTTAGCTAGTAAATTCGCTTAGAACAGTTTATACAGCTGATAAAACGACTGACCTTATTTCGTATAGCTTTCGAATAACTCGCTATCGCAAGCAATGCTTCGCCTTTCCTGTGAGACTCATTATTGGATGTTATTGGCGCAAGGGTCAGGTGTGGCAAAAAGAGCGCCAAGGCAATTCGGGCGAAGCTATGACTTTCTTGCCCCGTTTTTGTGCACTGATGGAGTGATGGTTTGAGAAAATATGTTGGCGTGAAAGAGGTTAGATACGAACATCGTACTGATCCTTTAAAACGCAGCCCAACAGTTAAGCAAGCTGCCGCACCGTATGACATTGGAGAAGAGGCACACACTTGAATTCACTCGCCATCCATTGCATTCTCTCGACCCATCTATGCAACTGCGGCTGTTACCTGGGCTTCCGCGAAGAGAGGAAACAGTGCTGTGCCGCTTACACCTGGGCGTTGCATTCACCAAAGTATATACATGATTTATTGGAATGGCTGATGGCGCCGAGTGCAATGCCTGCGATGTCGAGGGGATTATAGAACACCCCCTGTGCTACAGCGCATTCTTTGAAAATGAAAGACAAGACCTCTGCACAACTCAGTTGGACAGAAAACCAATTCACTTTGAAGAATATGTTGGGACCATGGCCTCGCATATAGCAGCTACAAAAGGCTTGTCACAAAAGCGCTGTTGCGATTTCTGAGGCTACCGGACTGGGTACCTTCTATGATCCGGACTGAGGACCGTCTGTGGGCCTGCCATATTACATGGCCTGCCCGACATGGGCAGGCCATGTCGGGCAGGCGCATGCTTTAGGGCATGGGCTGCAATATAGCAAGCGAGCTCAAGGTGTACCAAGGTTTATCAATTGCCCAAGGATCCCCGGGGACACTTTCGGAATGAATGTGCGGAGACATATTGCACCTATATTGTTATGAAATGCACGCGGAATACATTGGGGAAATATTCACTGATGAGTGTTAAGCGTGCTCCAGGAACTTTGTCCGTATCGGTCTAATGCCGACAGAACCATTAAATTGTAAACCGCCCGAGGAATAAAACGTCACAACTGCAATATCGGAGGCGAAGCTTCTACAATTGTACACGTATACCACAAGCTATAGCATTTCGAAATACCGGCGATTAATGAAAACAGTGGCCCCTAACACGTGTTTCATACCTTTTAAGACACATTCTGATTGTACCATTACCGAATAATTTGCGCAAAGTGTGCTAGAGAAAAGTACTTTCCCGGTTGCCATTTTCCAACAAATTAGGTGAGCCTACAGAACTGCGCTATATATGCCACATGCGATTCTTTAAACATCTTGAAAGAGAAAGATGACGTCGTGTATACATGGCAGTGCTGCGACTGCATTGGGAGAAAGAGCGAAGCATTCGCCATGTAATTTCGCGCCGTATAGCATATCGCCACCCACCTGCTAGTTTGATTACAAAGCTAAAAATATCTTCTTGTGCAGGAATTGATCATATCAATTCCAAATTTCTTAAAAACACGGTGACGTATTCTTCGTTAATACTATCGCACATTTTTGCTCAGTCACTAGAATCTTGCACCTTGCCCAATGATTGGAAAGGAGGGAAGGTGGTTCCACTCCACAAATCAGGTCCCACTAACTCTCCATTTAATTATAGGCCCATATCATTAACCAGCGTACCCTGTAAGCTCATGGAGCATGTCATTTACTCGCATCTTATCGATTTTCTGGAATCAAACTCGTTTTTTACTAGCTGTCAGCATGGTTTTAGAAAATATTTTTCATGTGACACCCAGCTCTTGGTCTTTACTAATGATTTATTTAGTGCTGTTGACAAGGGATTAACAATAGATTGTATATTCTTGGACTTCGCGAAGGCTTTTGACTCAATGTCTCACAAACTGCTTTTCCATAAGTTACGTAATCTTAATCTCGATACTCATATCTTGCGCTGGATTGAATGTTTCCTTTCTAATCGCTTTCAATATGTATCTGCTAACGGTCATGACTCTTCCATTGCTTTTGTGCAGTCTGGAGTGCCTCAGGGGTCTGTTCTGGGTCCACTACTCTTCCTAATATTCATTAACGACCTTCCCATGTTTGTTACTTCTTCTATAAAACTTTTCGCCGATGACTGCGTAGTTTACCGCGTCATCACTAACGCCTCTGATCATGCTGCCCTACAATCTGACCTTACAGCCATATCTTCTTGGTGTTCCGATTCTTTAATGACCCTTAATATTAATAAATGTAAAAGCATGCGTGTCTCACGGACTTCTTCTTTCCCTGTTTCTTTGAACTATACCCTCAATAACACTCCATTAGCCTCTGTAGAAAGTTACAAATATCTCGGTATACATATCACTAGTAATCTATCGTGGAACGCGCATCTTCAATACATATTTAATAACGCTAACCGCATGCTCGGTTTCATACGTCGTAATTTTTCCAGTGCAACTGTTCACGTTAAATCACAACTTTATAAAACATTAGTACGTCCCAAGCTCGAATATGCCTGCTCCATTTGGGACCCTGGTCAAGCTAATCTAACAAATCTTCTAGAATCACTTCAGAACAGGGCCGCCCGTTTCATCTTATCAAATTATGCGCGCCACGCAAGCGTATCATCCATGAAGCTGACGCTTGGTTTGCCAGACCTCGCAGTACGTCGTAAGTTTATGCGCTTGTGCCTCTTTCATAAAATCTACTACACTAACCCTGTTCTTAAAGATGAGTTGTTCCTTCCCCCATCCTATATCTCACCTCGCAACGATCACCAAATGAAGGTGGGGATACCACGATGCAAATCCAACTATTACTTTTACTCATTTATACCACGCACTGCCGCCGACTGGAACCACCTTCCCGCCTCCATCGCTGCTATTAGTGACACCATTAATTTCAAAAAGATTGCCAACGACTTCATATGTACTCACCACTCCTCTCTGTAATGCCCTCGGGCCTTGAGAGTATGTAAATAAATAAATAAAAATAAATAAACCCACGCACGTGGGTCGTCGACCCCAGATTGATTCTGGCGCGCGAGCGTTCAAACTTCCGCGTGTCCCAAGCTTCGGGCCCGGGCTCACTGGGTGGCGCACCCGCTCGCAGCGTAACGCTTTACAAAGTGAAGAAGCATATCGGACCCTGCGCGGTAACCATGGGGAACGCTACGCTCTGCCCGCTGAACACACGTCGATGCGGTGTCTGACAGCACGCGCGCCTGCGGCAGGGCTGCTTCTCGTCGGGCGGCGTCGAGCGGTGAGTGGTTCTCGCCAAATCGCGGTACACTTCAGCTGACGGAAAGACCAGAAAGAAAAATTACAGACAATTCAAGCCGATGACCTTCTCGAAAAGAGAGCAAATAAAGAAGCAGCGCGGCCCGTTCTTTAAGGTTGTAACGCGATAGCATTCAAAGATACCTGACTGCTATATTCGGGCTTCCCGACAACTGCAGCTTATGTAACCGTAATGTTTATACCGGAAAATGCCGGCGGCGAACGCTATGCGCAAATGCGAGCTTTCTGGTAGAATCGCGGCCTCTTGCGTGGGCCGATCTACTGTTTTCGTTTCGCACTTTAAATATTTCAGTCTGAGAAGATTTAACATAAAAGGCATGCGCTGTCGGTGTTTTGTTTCATGACATTTATTTGTGGGGCTGTCATTATCAAATTTCCGAGGAATGGCTTTGTAAAGAATGCAAGACAAGGTATGAGCAACTTTGACGATAGAACTTTAGTGCCGTATGTAATACGTATATACGGCAATTTTCGCTCTCGGGACGCCGACGCCGGCTACGGCGCCGGACGCCGACACCGGATTTTCTGCGACGTGGGGTCCTCAACGCTATCGCGTTACCATCTCAGAAGAGCCCGTATATTGCGTCGAAAAAATGTGTACCATCAGCGTAAGTTGAAATGCGAATATGGAACAACGTGGTCAGAACGCCTGTGACGCGAAATTAGAAGGAAGTTTGCCGTTCAATCGCTATGTAGCCGGTTTTTAAGCATGAAGTAGTCCCAGCTGTATGTTATCGAGTTGGAGATGATAGTCGTTAGAAATTACTTTTGCAAATGCAGGCAAATCATGGAAACGGAACAACGCGTTGAAGTCCTTTTCTACTTGTTCGGCATTGAAGTTCATGATGACAGTAATTCGTTAATTGGGCTTACATCCCAATCCATTGCAACGTACGGGCTGCGCCGCAGTGAAGGGCTTTTTGACCCTGCTGTGGTTCCTTAACGTGACGCTCGAGGTGCTTTTGCATCATGAGCGCTTTTGATTCATCCGCCACGGCGGCGTGGGAATCGAACGCGCGACGTCGCGCTTAGCTGATGAGCTCTACATATACAGAAACCGATCGAACCACCGCTTCTGACGTGTATGCAAAAGATTTTAATATATCAGTCGTAAACGTCGATTACCCACGCTAACTTGCGTTATAACCAATGTCGGTGACAGCTTTTTTTCCGTTCCTTTTAGTTTCCGACAAGTCAGAGACCTATAAATAGATGGCCCAGTACATTCCAAATGAAAATTTGGTAGTGCGAAAGGCTCACGAACGCGTGAATATTCAAGATTGTCGAATATCAACAAGTTCCGAAAGCCGCGACAAGTTCCTGGCGAATTTTATTAGCGATTTGGGAAAATCCGACTCTCTCTCTTATATATATATATATATATATATATATATATATATATATATATGTGTGTGTGTGTGTGTGTGTGTGTGTGTGTGTGTGTGTGTGTGTGTGTGTGTGTGTGTGTGTGTGTGTGTGTGTGTGTGTGTGTGTGTGTGTGTGTGTGTGTGGTGTGTAAGCAGAATGTGGAAATGCACATACTATTGAGTAGGCGTCCGTGAAGTCAATTTTCGCGTGCAAGACGCCCGTGAAACACGCGGACGCGATAGCAACAGGCGCTCCGCTCCGTCCCGTATCGAGCGGTGTAGCTTTGCAATGCTTCCGGTTTGAACCGGTTTAGCACGATGCGGCGCACCGCTGGCAGGGGCGGATCCAGGTTTTTTCTGAGGGGGGGGGTCAGCATCTGCCGATGATGATGATGAAAGTATCCTTTCTTATTTACGGCAATGTACCGTTTCTTCTCGCTTTAAACCCGCCTCTTATAAGGCTAGTGCAACAGCTGCAGCGAAACCAGGTATCGGTTTCTCCGAGCCTATAGGAAAAGAACGTTGCCCAACACAGCCATGTGCTTGGCGGCTGTGCCTGATAATATATTTGAGTCTGTATTGTTTCTGATAATAAAATTTGGCATGATTTGTTGCAGATTCGTTATAGGTACGTAAGCACGGGTCCGTCTTTGGAGTTCGGTTGGGACACCTTGATTTCCTTAAGAAGCTTATTTGTGTTCGGCTGAGACACCTTCGTTTGCTTTGGAGGACTAACGCTTTCGCTCCAACGCGCCAACCACTACGCTGATTGTTTACGATATGCGAATCACGCGTATGAAGACTCACGACGCCACCTACAAGAAGAACGATGTGGCGTAGTAGCCGAGAGCGCGAGCCAGCGTCTTTTCCTTTATGTTTTGTTTCCCACGCGACGTCATACTTTTACACAAGGCGCGCATCTGCTCCCGTTTCGTTAAGTTTTGTTTACCACGCGACGCCATCCTAGTCCCACGCGCTGGCGTGGCTGCTGCGCTGCCGCGGCTCGAGGCTTCGCCCGCTCCGCGAGAACGTTCGCTCAGACAAACAGATCCGGCGGGTTTGAGCCTCCTATGCTTAATGTACGACAATAAAACAGTGCGAAGCTATATATACAGCTTCGAGTTCAAGCCTCAGTAAACCTCAAGGTTAAATTGCAGCGTAAGCGCGCAAGTACTGCGTGAATACGTATAGCACTGCTAAAGGAGGCGAACTGAGGAAGCCACAAACACATGCACCGGGCACCATGTGTTGCTCCTCCCAGAGAGGTTCTTCGGTCGATTAAGCGGGATCGTTAAGATGCGCAGTCAGCCGTTACCGTACAGCCAGACGATGTGCTCGACGTATCGCTCGCGATCATAACGCGTCGCAGACATTGGGGAGGATAATTTGGGCTTCCACGTACGGGCTGATGCATGTCGAGCTTGCAGTGCACGCGGTGGCAGCACACGGGGCACACATCGACCGTAGTGCCGTCCCGGAAAGCATCGCTCACCACGCTCAAAGTCGTTCGGGTCGTAAAGGGAATGATCGTGTGGTCGATCTCCTCAGCAAAATTCCCATTACGGCAATCGCGTAACACGGTCTTTGCATGACTGTGCATGTTTCTCGGCGGATTGTTCGTCCGGTTGCGACGCGCACTGAGACACGTACGCGATGGCAGAGAGTTGCTCATGCTGTTGTCGTTAAGGCGAAAGCCTTATATGTCTCATCAGTAAGTCGACCTTGAGCGAAAACGCGTCGACGACACGAAATGTACAAAAAGGCTACGAACCCTCGACCTTTGGGGGGAGTCGGACCACGACCACTTGTGGGAGTCGAACCCATGACCGTTGGTGGTAATTAAGGCGAAGTTAATTCAGGTAAAGTTAATCAAGACAGTTAAGACACTCGAACCATCGGCCTTTGGTAGGAGTCGAACGGACGACATTTGGTGTTAATGAAGGCGGTGTTAATTAAGGCACAGTAATTAATATAGAGTTAATTAGGGCACTCGAACCCACGACCTTGGGTGGGAGTCGAACCCTGGACCTTTGAAATCAAGAGGATGACTTAGCCAAATACACTAAGCGAATTACGGGGTTGAGTAAGCGAATTACGAGGAATGACTAAGCGAATTACGAGGGATGACTAAGCGAAGAAGCCTAAGCGAATTAAGGGGGTGTGTACGTCATGTGTCCGTCTTTAATGCATCGGCACTTGGGCTTTCACCTCCAAGTCGTCTTAGGGATAACATAAGAGACCTTATGATTTTTTCTAAGTGATGTAGACTACGGCAAACCAGTTCTTCGGAATCCCGCAAGGTGGAGGAAGTATCATGAAAGGGAAACATCCACCCGAATGCAGCACGAAGCTACAAAGGAAGCCCGCACGGATTTCTCAGAAAGAGTCTAGGGGCGCTACATCCGGGTGGATGACAATTTTCCCCCTTCATGGTGTAGATTACGTGGCAGCTCGGCCTCGTGCAGTGATCTGATGGCTGTAGCGATAGGCCTATCTTAACACACAAGCTATACAAAGGTCTGTGTCTTGTGCACACACATGCAGGCGCGTCTCACTCGCTGGTGCACAAATAAACAAAATGAAAACAGCCAAAGTTTAAAACAAACAAACAAAAATGTAGAGTTGCGCACAAACGACTAGAAGCACGAAATGAATACGAATTTTGATTTCTGTTTTTGTAGCGGCGCTGCTTGCATCAAGATGGGGTGTGTGATTTCTCTTGGACTGCAGTGTTTCTCAGAGGAAAAAAAAATATCCAGATCCAATGTACATGTTGGAATCTATGTGAAGCGAAACTTTATTCAAACGGTTAGTTAAATGATTTACAACTAACGGCGATGCGTACGATATTGTTCGCTTTCATGCTATGCAACGTGTAACCTCATGGAATGTTTTCTTTATCCATCACAAAAATCACAACTTTATTGTACTGCAATGTTTGTGTTTATGCACAGCATCGCTCACAGGCTATGCCGAAATGCAAACTCCGAATTTATTTATTCATAAATAAATTCGGATTTTTTTTGAATAAATGAATAAACTCCGAATTCGGTGGATGCGCAGTGTGCGACGCGGACGCAGCAATGTTGCAAGGGCGAAGGCGATGTACGATGCGACTGTCCTGAGTATAATGTTCAGAGACAGTCCCTAGCGTCCGTTCTAGCGCACCTTGACAATAGACCAACGTCAGTTGAAACGATTCTCACATGTCGTCGACAGAAGACATCGCAGCTGAAGGCGACGAAAGGACTACTTAGGCTTTTGAAAGAAATGGGCTTGGACAAGCGGCTGGGACAGTGATGTCACATACCACGCGAGAGTGATGGACTGTGACTGACGATGTGTGTGCTGTGCTATGTGCTCTCTCTCCTCCCCATCTTTCATTCTCCCCCATCCGGCTCCCAAGTGTAGTGTAGCAAACCGGTTGTGCTAAACTGGTTAACATCCCTACGTTTCCTTCTCCACTCTTTCCTTCCTTCCTTCCTTGTCGAGGGAAGAATGATAGTATGCACTATGCACATAGTAGTGTCAAAGTAGTACATGCCCATTCTGGAGGATTGGACAAGAACGGGCGCACACCCAGCGACACGCACTGAGTGGCTAAATCGGAGAAAATAATGTAAATAAAAAAAATCCTTCAAATATAATTCACCATTCCATTAACAGATCGCTTTGCTTTAGAGATGCCTGAGAGCTGATATACATGTATGCTCAGATTTTATGTAAGAATGTAACATAATATATAATATAATAGTTATCTGCATACTTGGTCAATACACGAGGGTTGTATACATATAACCGACTTCGCTGGTAGTTTCATATACTTACCTTTCTTATACATATTCGTATCCACAAATTTAACCGCCGAGATAGCCACCAACCCAACAGCTCCCATCACGCAGGCAACCACGTGAAACCCTGAAAAGAAGGCAAAATATTCACGAACGATTACGATACTTCCTAATGCGAAATTTGAATGCAGCTCAATTTCGCATTAGAGAGTTCATTTCACGATTTATAGGCTGGCGCGGACAATCTGTCTCGTGCCGCACATTGCAAACATAACTGCTGATGATGATTTACTGGCATCCCCTTCGACACGGGGCGGTGACAGTCACCTAGCCTGCTTGATTTAATCAGGCACGCTATACATGTTTATTATCTAGCATACATCTACTTAATCTTTCTTTAACAGCGAAGCTGTTTAATAAGCCAGTCGTAATTTGTGGTTCGCATCAAGAAACTAAAGAAATAAAGGAAATTATACTTTCTTGCCGAGGCGGGATTCGAGCCTGCGCACCCACGGTCCCAAGGCGAGCATCGTAACCGCTAGACTATACAGCCACGCTTGCAGAACATGCATTTATGCGAACCATATGAATGCGTTCGAGCCTCGTCCACATGCAGCTGGCGCGTTCGCACACTCGTGGTCTGCGAGGTGAAGAAGAGGTTTTGCGCGCTATGCTAGGGAGAGAGATAAAGAAAATGAGAGCGAGAGAGAGAGAGAGAGAGAGAGAGACGCATTCACGGAGCGGGTCTGCTGGAACGCGGTGTCGGCATTGGAACGCGGTGTCGGTGTTGCAAGCTGCGCTATGCAACGAGCAGTGACGGCCGTAAGTCCGAGACGCGCGAAAAGAAATTATCATCATGAGTAATTAGATGAAAAGTTCGCGCGCACTTCCGGAAAATGCTGGGCTACGATCGCACAGCTTCGCTGTTTCAAGCGTTGCGCGGCCGAGTGCAAGGTTTTACCTTCAAATTCTACCTTGTACCTTTTTACCTGTGACTATAGAAATCCGGTTGTATTAATCTCTTCCCTGCTTATTTTCACCAACACTCTAAACGTCTCTTGCTTATCTCGACTGCAGACCGGTTGATGCTTCCGTTAACTTTAAACCCAAGCGTTTCTGGAAGGTGTACGTTACCTGTGGTTCTCACTGGGCGAAGACCGCATTCCATTGGGATTTGATGAATGGTCTCCAGAGTTTTGCTGCAGCATACATATGCCTCATCTGATTCAGAACATTTGCTCCGGTATGTTTTAACGCGATAGCGTTAAGGGCCCCGCGTCGCAAAAAATCCGTTGGTGTCGGCGTAAGCGCCAGCGTCGTTGGCGGAAATAATCATCCCGAACCACCCCGACCGGGCAGGCCCTTCGCGTGGCGCGAGGCTTAAGTGAACAAAAATTGAATTTCTCAAAGTAAAATCCGTCAGAAAAATCGCAAAGTACGACTTAACCACAACCTACAGATGTGATAGCGTCGGATTGGCATTTGAATATAAGATAAAAAAGCCTGATAAGCAGCCATGGATCTTTGAATGTTATCGCGTTTCACTCTTAAAGGCTAATCTTAAGCGTCCTCCAAATGTTTTGTCTTTCGGCAACCAGCTCGAGCCTCAAATAGCAAGGCACTGCCTTTTGTGTTATCGTACTGACTTTCGCTATCCTACAAGTTTTCTCTACCGAAGCGTGACGCAACTGCCTCGCTAATCGGGAGATTGCGAGTGACAGCGCGTGGATGACGCGTGGGCGTGATTCACAGCAGCCGCCACAGACAGACCTCCGCTCCTGCAGCGCTTTGTTTCCATATATGGTACCGGTGGACGCACTGACCGCATGCCATCGGTGAACAAGACGACGGCGCGCTACTCTGGCGCCATCTCACAGCGGTTGTCGCCACAGAGCCCGTCTTGCGCGGCACTACGCTTTTCTTCTCTCGTTTGCGCCATACCCTCCTCCACCGCTTTCCTTCTCGCGCTCTTCGCTATCGCCGTCTTTCATCCCCGCTGCTCTTCGCGTTCGCTCTTTCATCCTTCGCTGTGCTCGTTCGCTCGGTTACGCCGAGGGACGACGCCGACGCGAGACGCAGGAACGGGCGCCCAAGAGTTGCGCTCTAAAGGCTTCGTAAAATGGTACAAATATACAGCTCTGGTATACACGCATGGGGTGCATGCTCTCGACGAATTTTGGCGTGGCGTACAGGCCGCATACACGTCCATATTGCGCAGCGCGCGTCGTTATCATGGATCGAATGCGTTGCAAATGGGATGTTCTCTTTGATCGGTAAACTGGGAGGCTTGGTGATCGCGCTACGTTAACTATAGACTTTGGGTCGCCTATCGACTCGGATACCTAAAATGCGTAAAAAAATACGGTTGCCGTTTATAACTCACCTTCTCAGTTAGCGTTGAAATCTTAGACGAGAAGAAAAAAAAAAAGGCAGACTCAATTTCACTTGACCCGTACATAAAACGAAGCATTCTTGAAGTGATTGGCTCATGAACCATGTGCGTGTACGCATTATCACTTGACCCACCATGCCGTATTGACTGGTGCGTCCGCCCCTCTGCAAGCGTCGAATCCTCATGAAGACTGCGAGGCAAAACGGGGCATTAGTTGTTTACACGTCTTTATTCACGTTTTTGCCCTTAAAGGGCTGAGGTGAACTGGTTTAGGAAGTGGCGGAGGTGAAAAGGCAGGTGAGGCAGCGGTGATAGGGGAGACTTAATTATGTACATCGTGAGGCCTGATGCTTTCGCCGGTGCGCCTGGAATGAAGAAGCCTGGTCCCAGTGTCGGGAGCCTCAGGATCATCCAAGAATTCGTGCAGCGACCGCCATAGCTCGTTGGCGGTCACAGTGGTGCTGTAGCTCGGTAGGGCTCAGGTCTGGAGGGAGGTCGGTCGCCATTCCGTTGGCAGCGAAGCAAGGACCCTTTGTCATGGGCCAGAATATAGCGGGTAGTCCTAGATTAAGTGTTCGTCGTCCACCCGGGTGTTGCAGGGACTGCAGGTACCCGCATGCGAACGTTCCAGGCCACGAGGGTCATACCTTCCGCGAAAACGCTGCACGATGAAGGGAGTAAGTATAGGGTTCCATGCAGTCTGTACCTGTCGGAGTAGAACCTGCCGACTAGTAGCAGCCAGGAGAGGAAGTGGAGCATCCTCCATGGGGTTGGATGTAGTGAGGAGACAGCTCCGCCGGTGGCGCTTGCCTTTAGCTATTGCTTCCATGGTATCGTGCCACTGACTCTGTATTTCCATGTTTTGGGGTATACGTTGTCAAATGATTGTTCGGGTGGTTTCGCCTGCACGGATAGTAGCACGACGCGCAATAGTCGATGGGCACTTTCATTTCCTGGTGTACCCGTGTGCCTCGGAATGCAGTGTAAATGGAAATCGTGGCCTTGGTAACAAAGACGATGCACGCGGAGGCGGTGTTGTTGGAGCACAGCAGTGTTGTGCGAGTGTCCACACAAGTTAATAAAGACATCTTAGCATCTCTTGAGAATTTGTGAGCAATGGATTCGGCATGCTTGGCAAAGGCTAGGATAGGAGCTGTGAACGACATGTCTCGTGGAGTTTACTTTCCCACGTTCGGTCGCTTCCACATATGTTCACGCCGTAGTGAACATTGGATCCCCCTCTCGCCTCTGGCACGGTTCCCCAGGAATGGAAGTCAAGTCGCCTGATTCCGCACCTCAAAGCTGGCAAGTCGACTTTGGACATTTTGTCATACTGTCCGATCACGCTTGCGCTAGTTGTGTAGGAAAACTAATGGAACGGATGGTTCTAATGCAACAGTGCTACCTAGAGCACTATGAAATTTACCCAGACAAGTTGACAGGATTCAAGCGCGGCCGTTCGTCTATAGACAACGTTGTCGACTTGGTAACGTTCGTCGAATTCCAGAAGGCCTTTAAACGCTTGTCTGCTGTTTAGTTTCTAGACATTAGGGGTTTACGACGACGTCACCCATGAAGCCATCCTTAAAGCGCTAGAAGTAATATAGGACTTGGTGGCAAAATATATCTCTGGGTTCATAGCTACCTACAGAGGTGATCATTCAACGTGGTCAACGGGGATGGCCCGACACCCCCAGTATTACAGTAGCCGCGGAGTCCCTCAAGGCGGAGTACTAAGCCCAACGCTTTTTAATCTAGCCTTTATTGGGCTAAGACGTCGGGGTTGACACGGCTTCAGCTTCGCGCGTGGCTTCAGAAGGCGACCTCATCGACATCATGCTACCATCGTAAACAATTCTGGAGGCGACGTGGGAAAAGTACGCAGTGGTGGCATTTAGGTACGAGGTGCGAGGTGCTCCGGAGTATCTGGAAAGGTGTAATGGTTCCAGGGCTTACATTTGGAAATGCGGTTGTTTGCTTGAAGTCAGGGGTACAATCAGGACTCGATGGCAACCAAAGGTCAGTGCGACGCCTCGCTTTGGGCGCTCACGGGAAGACTACTAATGAAGCTGTGCAGGGTGATATGGGCTGGACAAATTTTCAAGTAAGCGAGGCTCACAGTAAAATTGATTTTGAAGAATGACTAAGGAATACGGAAGAAAGTAGAAGGGGTGCAAGAGTGTTCAGGTATTTTTACAGACAAAACATTGACTCATAGTGGAGAAAAAGAACTAGGAAGCTTATCAGCAAGTATGCAACCGGTATGGTCAGCAACACAGCAACAAAGAACGTCAAACGCTAAGTGAGAGAGACTGAGACAATGTCATCGGTGGCGCCAATGGAAAAGAAACCTGCTATGACTAACTACCTCAATGGAAAAAACGAAATTAGGAAAGAAACAATTTGTGATAACTCAAAGGGAAGCTCCTTACTTTTCGAAGCGAGATCAGGATGCCTTAGAACGCGTAGTTATAAAGCGAGGTACACCAAGGACGAAGACGCATGTGCTTGCTGTGGTAAAGCTAGAGAAACGGTGGAACATGTTTTATTGGAATGTGAAGAAATCTACCCAGCTGCAAGTCTAGGCACCTCTGACCTCCTTGAAGCCCAGGGATAGCAGGGAAAAAGTAAACATGCCCGCTATAGAGATTAGAAAGAGGCGGTTGGAGGTTTGGTGGCAGAAAAATAGGGAGACAACAAACAACGGAGACGTACAGAAACAGAGTTCCCAGTAATGGTTCAAAAAGTTTGATGCTTGGAATTCTTTGTATTTGTGTGTTTTCTCAAAAATAAAGGTAGGACATTAGGCAAAATAATAACAAGAGCTTGGTGGCGCAACCCACCGCCCCCTTTCAAAGGGGACGCTCATAGCATCGCGTTCGGCTCATCGCGTTCGGCGACGAGTTTCTGCGATGTTTTGATACCGAGGCGGGAAAAAGAATGAAAATGTTCGGATATCCGTCGTTGTAGTGAGAGCGGTACAAGAGGTCTTGGTGACCTCTGACATCGCCATCACTGAACTGCTGAAGAACTGCTCCAACAGCTACACCAGAAGCGTCTACCATACCATTCTGCCATGGCCTTTCTCATTTCTACCCACGAATTAACGATTTAAAATGCATTACAACTGTTTACGCATAAACTCGGTCCCCGAGGACATTCCTGAGCGATTACGAAACGACACTCCCACAAAGTGAAAACCAGAAGCACACTGTGTCCTGCAGGTTTATATATAGACCGCATCCTCCAATAATATATCACCGGTAAAAAGGGGATGACGGATGGGCTTGTATACGGAGGAGATGGGTTGATCGCATCTCCTCTATACGATGGCAAACCAGCTTATACAGTGTACACTCAGGGACCCCTCGTTCTGACGTTTTTTTCCGGCGTGTACAGCATGCCTTCGCTTTCTGTTGCCTATATCAGTGATTCCCGAAGTGTAATCTGCCAGTACAGTTCAGTGCTTCACTGCCCCTTTAAATAAGTACACTTGTTTCGTCTCTGCACGTATCCATTTCCCTCGCATAACCGCGACACCTCTTCGCGTGCTTGCAGGCCTCCTCCCTCCTTCAGCCGGCTGATGGGCTGCTGCTGCTGCGACCGCAACAACCAGGTTCACTCGGCGGACGTAAGTTTCACGCGTGCACGCACGTCGACCCAATCTGACAAAACGCAACTCATGGCCCCTCTTCACATGTAAGCCCGAACTTTGCTCGCCGGTACCTTCTGAATATAGGACCGTGGTTTCGAACTGTGCCTTGCGGATTGATACATTGTGCGTGAGGATAGTGGTTGGTGTTAGCCTCGAAATTCGGATCCGATCGGTGCAACGGCCGTAAGCGTTTATACTTGACGCATCAAGCTGACGGCGTACGTCCGTTATCAGGTTTGTCGGATGAGATTTCAAGTACTAAGGCCACCGTGGTCCGGTTTGTTTGTATGAAAACGTCTTCATTATGACTCACAAGCCTGGCCCTCTAGCACTCCTTTGATACGTTTAATAGAGTTATGTGAGTTGTAGGCGAAACGCTACACGCTAGATGTCAGAAGACGAAGACACACTGTCGTCTCTTCTCTGTCGTCCTGCGCGCCCCGTTCGCGCTACATCGCACCGTGCATCTCACGTACTGCAATACGAACTGTATATATACACCCATCAGTCCACTCCCCCCCGCAATTTCTGTGTTTGTATGCGACCTGCCCAGCCCCCCTGCCGCCCCCTCCCCATTTATCGTTCCTGGTCAAGTGCGTGTACCCCCCGCCCTACGAGAAAACGTTCTGCCTACGCCACTATCGCTGGCTACTTTCCGACGTCTCACACCTATTTGTGCATTCAGTTCCTGCCGCTGAAAAAAAGGTACGTTTTCTATGTTCTTTATTATCTGCGAAACCAATATGCTATGCGTATAGCACCGTACCCGTGCATATTGGGGTAACGCGAAGTTCTCTGCAGGGCTTGGAGAGACAGCGTTCGTGCACGGACAGTGGTTGGCTGCTCGTCTTCGCTGCTTTCAGCGCCGGTCTGGTGCGTGTGTATGCTGTCGACTTTCTATTTTTTTTCGGTGCGCAAACGAAGCCAATGACAAAGCGATAGAAAGGCTTTTGTAGATCGTCTGTGTTCACTCGTGTGTCGCTGTCTACCATCGCATTATTTCACAAAGCGAGAGACTGTACTTAAGGGGGTACGAGGCACTTTAAATATTTTAACAATTTGAATTAAATTTGCCCAGTTAATGTATTTTTACCAGCTGACTTCAAGAATGCAATTTTACAACGATGCTGTTAAGGGCTAGGTTCCAGGAGATCGTGTCCGCGTGTAGAAAAGCCACGTGACCTAGCGGGAGAGGAGAGGAAAAGAAGAGCTCAACCCTGTGACAATGCTGTGAGAGGGTGCAGATGAAAAGGAGAACGGGGAGGGCGGTTGACGTGAGTCGCGCTGTCCAATACTCGCGTTGGAGGGGGAGAGCATGAGGCGCGCCAACCAATGGCGGTGTACGAAAAAAGTAGGACAACGGAGGAGTGGGGTGTGAGAGGAATTCGCGTTAGCGTTGGTTGTATATAGGGAGCTTTAGTCAAGGACTCTTGTCTGGGAATGTCGTAGAGAAGCGCGAGGAACGCCGTCGCCCGTGGTGGTTTATTGCTCTCAAAAGAGAGAAGTACATGGAGGTATGCACGAGTCGGTCCTCAAGGGTCCGGTCCTTACAAATACCAGGTGGTGTCACTAGTATACAGGAGCCCAGTGGCGTCGGCCGCTGCCCGGGCGCGTTCGATCAAGGCCATTTGGGCCTGCAGGTCATAGCAGCCGAGCAGGGTCGCCTCCCAGTCCTCCAGAGTGGGGTTGGGGTGAGGGGGAATAGCTGGGTCGGATGTGGACGCCGACGCGTCCCAATCCCCGCAACGTGCTAGGAACACCGTCGCCCGTGGACGCCGAGCCAGTTCTTTCAGAGCCGGGCATTGTATAGCCATCGCCTAAGTGTTAAAAAATACCCCACTGTGCTACTCGGAGCCGGCACCGAAGCCTCTTTCGCGAGTAGGTAGCAAAGGGGTCGGTTTACCATTTTGTAGCGAAATTCAACATATAAAATCTCCAAACCCCAACATAGCAAATCCCACCAGAGCGCCAGCTTCGCTGGACTTCCCTCTTCACAGGGTAAAAGGGCTCTGACTCTTTTTTCTTATGATAAATATTTTGTTATGATATCCAAAAGAGGATGTCCTTTGTTTAGGGCCTAATTAGCTAATTAACAACAGCAAACGGAATGCATTCTGAATGTTCATAGTGGGTCGTAAGCTATAAATCGTTGTTTTAGGTCATTTTGACGCAAATTAATAGGTTGTCAAACTTAGTCATAAAAAATGCCCACCTTGATACCAGAAAAATATCAAGGCGGGCACTTTTTATGTAAAGAGAAGCTTAGCGTTTTGACGAAGTACACCCCAAGATCTTTCATTTCATGGACCTTTGGCAATGGAGCATCCCGAAGGGTGTATAGAAATTGCACATAGTGTGTTTTCTGCGTATAACGTAATACCATAGTTTTGGAAGCATTTAAGAGTAGCTTCTTGTTTCTGCACCACTTTGAGAGTGAAACAAAATTATTTTTTGGAGGTTGTTACGGGCCGGGGTTTGGTGAACCTTCAACAGCGTCTGCTTGGAGCTTGAACCAGGCTGACCATCGGAGAGGGTCCGACAGGGAAGACGAGGCGACGTAAAAACAAATAACAGAAGTTTAATACATGGTTACGGGTGAGCGGTGTGCTCCAAAGCAAAAGAAAGCAAAAGTGGCTGCTTGCTGGCTTTCTTATACCCTCCACCATCCGGGCACTCTTCCCCTCTCCTGCCCCCACTACAGGACAGGGCAAACCATGCGAAGTAGTGAGGGTGGGTGACCGTAGCGGGGTGAACGTCCCCAGCCGGGTTGGTATGGGCGCAAGGCGGCACGGCAAGTTTCGTCTCTGACGTATCTATGACCCGTCGCGACGGAAACGTCTCTTTATGTTGACGAGCGAGATCGTTAGGCACGCCGTTTTCCATGCGTTTGCACGTGGTCCGGGCATGGCCGCTCTATAAGTGAATCGTAACAAGGTCAATGCAGTCGTGAACACGATTGACAGTCTTAAATAGCTGTAAGTCATCAGCATATAGAAGGAATGCAGAGTGATGGAAAATGGCAGTGCACTTCGAAACAAGGAGCGAACAAACACGAGCGCTGTTGTTTAAGTTCGCAATTCTGTGCAATGAAAAACGATAGCACAATTCTGTAAACAGCACTTAATGAAACATTTGATCCGTACAAAATTGATACATTATACACCTCTATGAAATATACAACTAATTTATTAATACGAAATTTGCAGAACCCTTGCACAACATTATAACACATTCACGTAAGCTGTAAATTCATACACCAACTTTGTCCGCTTTAGATGTTCTAACGGATGCAATTCACAGAGTTGCGATATCTGTTTTTTGTGCAGAGTTACTGATTCATAAACTTCGTACTGTAGAACGAACTCCAGACTCTAGACCAAAATTCTGCTTCCTACAGTCACTACCTTCGAACTATGTCTCTCAAATGCAACAAGTTTCATTCAAACCGGCCTAGTGGTTATCTCACAAAAACAATTATCTGAATAGGTGGCACCGGAGTTAGCTCCGAGCTAAAGCTTTTGAACAATGAACTATGCGAACGTCCCGACGATGAGTTACACGCGCAGAGTACAGGTGCGAAGTCGTCACTCGCTCCTTGAGATGCAACGCGGTCTTGGAGCATGGCTGCCTCCGTGTGGCTCTGCGAATGTAGTTGTGGCTTCTTCATTTCGGGACTCCGTGAACTGTAGCATTGAGCTAGAGTCCTCGTATTACTTGCGAGAGCGTGCGATTTTATCATTTTTGAGCTTTTCATTGTTCTTCATAACACATGTAGTGTTGTGCCAAGTGCGTTCCCATGTACCCTACCTTGCATGCTTTTTGTTTCTCCTTGCTCTTTTTCATCCTACACCCTTAATATATGGAGTAGCATATGGAAAGCTCTCTCTCTCTCTGAGTAAGCGTTGCCTCTGTCTTCGTGTTTAAGCTGCTCGCTCTACACTGTCGTTCGGCGCTAGACTGTCGATGGCGAGCTGCACGTGCGTGTGTCCGCAGGGGGTGCTGCTGAGCTGGGCAGTGCGCAAGGGCGGCGACCCACTGCGGCTGCTCCACGGCGTGGACAGTCAGGGCAATGTGTGCGGCCGCGGTGACCAGCAGCCGCTGCCTGGGCGTGCCAGGCTCCGGTCAGAACACCACGGGACTCACGTGAGGACTTGCCGTGCGAGTGTGACTCTCGTCCATGCACGCACCAACCCGTTCCCAGCAAATATGGTGCACTCGGCATTTACGCGTGGCACGACGGTTCATCGGATGACGCAGTGCATGCGCTCGGTGTACTGCGCAAGTGAAGGAGAGTGGGTATGGCGGAGGGGTGTGTAGTGTGCTGAGGCGTCGTGGAATGCGTCTTCGGTGCAGCCCTTGTGGTACGCGATCAGTATACTACGAAGGTCACTGTAAAATAGGTGTATACTTCCTAAAATATTCTTGACCATGGAACACAGAAGTGTGCAGTCACACCGCAAATAAAACTGAACGCAAAAAACACGAAAATTGTACTTTGTGCGACACCACGAGGGGTTTCTTCTTATGCGGAACGCTTGATTTTTTTTTAAAGTAGACTGTCATAGCCATGGCCCCTGCCGTTATTGCAAGCAACAAGAAAAACATTCCGCGATAATCTTGCTAATTACCTAGAATATGCTAATTATGTTAATTAGCATATATGTTATGTATATTAGCATATATGGAGAATATGCTAATTTTAACTTTTTTAAAAAACAAGGTATACTGTACGTGCGACATCGTCTTGTGCGAATCGGCAAAAGAATTAGGTAAGCAGCAGGCCATATGCCATCTGGGCTTACATTGCAGGCGCAAGTTGGAATACGCTAGCGCAAGACAGGGGTAATTGGAGATCGCAGGGAGAGGCCTTCGTCCTGCAGTCGACATAAAGTATAGGGCTGATGATGATGATGATGAGTTCGAAACACCCTCGTAAGTGTTCTACAACCGTTTTCGCCGATCTTCGCGGCAGCTGTACTTGACCATTTGGCAGACAGCGCTACGGCCTGTGTAGCAAAATGGCGGCAGACAGTGCTCGATTAAAATTTTAAAAAATGTCCACATCTGTGTGGCCTATAACAAACGCTCTTTCATAAAAATTGACGCATAATGCTGTAATAATCACAAATGCAAAACAGATGGACTTTTTTTATTATATGGCTTTTAGGAGATGTTGGCGCCTTTAATTGGCGCCGGCTACTCCTTTTCACATAGAAGTATGAAAAAAAAAAAAAAGAAATAAAGAATGAACCTACACGCATTAAAATTAAATGTCAACTCCAAATCACAATAACACAAAGTCCAGTCACTTAAGTGCACTAATACCACACTAATACTGAAAGTCAACTCAGAAACACAGCAACACAAAGTTCATTCACGAAGGCGCATAAAGTTTAACACAAAATCCAGTCACATAAGTACACTAATGTCACACTAAAACTGAAAGTCCACTCAGAAAAAGGGCACACACATTTCAGTCACATAGCTGCACTAAAGTAAACACAAAGTCCGGTCACGTAATTATACTAAAATCACGGCACATAAGATAGCATGGATTCGATTTAAAGGGAACTACATGAACCCAGCTGTCGAATTGACCATAGAGTGATTTTATCACAGATAAACACTCTTTTCAATAGTTTCCGAGAATATTGCTCGCTTCTAGAAATCTTTGGAGGGCCATTAACGCTCGTCTTTGCAACGAATATGTTGGCCAAGGACCTAATATCTTCCTGAGGCTGAAGGGCCTGCGGTCTAATGTCTCTAAATAACGTGCTAAACGTTGTCTGTGTGTATCGTGTCGCGGACAGTCTAACAGAAGATGCTGTACATCCTCATCCGCGTGGCCACAAGTACATTCCGGACTATCAGCTCTCGAAATTTTTTTGAGAAAATGTTTTGTGTACGCGGTACCGAGCCGCAGACGGTGAATGAGTGTTTCGAAGGCTCTGGTTGTATTTAATGTGGACGGGATTTTGTATTGAAGTGCAGGGTCAATGTGAAATAAATCTGAAGATTTCGAGTTCTGATCAAACCATGTCGCTTTGCAACCACGGACTGAGATCTGTCTTAGTATGTGCCGCAATTCTCCTTGCGTTAGGAGACCGTGTGTGTCGGTATTAATATGCGCTTGTCTAGCAGCCATGTCTGCTGCAACATTCCAGGGATATTGCAGTGCCCAGGTATCCATTGGAACAGTATTGTGCGAGATTTTTCACTTGCCTTTGTGAGCTCTTTTAGTGTCTCATAAACTAACGCCATGTTTTGGGAATTGCTGATGCCACCACGAAGTGACGACAAAGCTGCTTGTGAGTCACAAAGGATGACCCATTGGTTCCCTTTTTGCGTTGAGTTTATGTATCGTAACACAGACAATATAGCAAAAAGCTCTGCTGTAGTTGATGATGTCGTGTGAGAAAGTTTAAACGTCTGTATTCGGTTCCATTCAGGAATGACAAAGGCAGCTGTAGAAGAATTTGGTTGGCAAGAACCGTCTGTATACGCTTGAATATATCCAGGGTAGCGAAAGTATATCTGGTACAGCGCCAGTTGTTGGGCTGCTAGCATAAACATGTCTCGTTTGCGAATAATTCCGTCAACCGAAAGTTCAATTTTTGGGGCGACAAATCGCCATGGAGGGTAGGAAATATCTGAGATCCAAAATTCGCTGTGTGGTAGTAGATTTTTTTGCACCTGAATCACAGTATTGATGTTCGCCCTGTCTCTCTCAATAAGTGTAATTGCTAGTGGGTGCCTTTTGTGCTGCACTGAAACGCGAAAGTAGTGTCGACAGGTTTCAACCGTCCTCATAATTGGGAATGGAGGATGACGTGCCTCTGCAATTACTAAGGAACTTGAGGTTGCTCGGGGAACACCTAAGCATACTCTAAGGCTCCTAGCTATTAACCGTTGAAGTCGCTCTTCAGATGAACGGGAGATTCCATGCAGAACAGGTGAAGAATAAGCAATTTTTCGCTTTATAAGTGCATTATGCACTTTCAGTAGAGAAGAAACCGACCCTCCCCATGTCGTGCCTGCTACGCGGCGAAGAACATTTATTGTTGAGTTTATTTGTTCTTCGAGTGTTTTAATGTGAGCATTACAAGAAAGTTGTCTGTCTAGTATAACCCCCAGAAATTTGTGTTATTTTACTGTCTAAACGTTGCCCCTTAAGGCACAGCTGAAACTCTTTTAGGCATCCTCTGGTAAATGGTAGCACAGCCGTCTTACTGTAAGACAGCTCCATTCCTCTTTCCTTTAAAAATTTGTCCACAATGTTTAGGCCTTCCTGCAAAGTTGATTGAACAAGGCTAGCGCATGAACCAGAGGCCCAAATACAAACATCATCCGCATATATAGAATAGTGTAGTGCAGGTGGAAGTCTCCGTGGTAAATCCGCCATTACACAATTAAAGAGAAACGGGCTTAAGACACTGCCTTGTGGGACTCCTTGAATAAGATTATAAGAGGTGGACTGATGCCTATAGGTGGCTATCGCCAAGGAAGTCAAGTTTTTCTTCACTGCGGCATACACGTTACATTCGCAGGCTCCTGGTACTGGAGGATGCGCTGGGCCGCAAGCGACACTGCGCTGCTAGCTGCCCTCCGGGATACAGGTATGCGACAGAGCTGATAACTCCGAGAATCAAGCGAGCGCCGGCAGGTCGTCTTGATGTCTTGTCCGTGACTATTCTTTGAGAGCTGCCCGAACGGCGCACGTTTACTACTCTGTTCGGGCACATTAACGTCCTACATCGCAAGAGTGAATGCATGCGTCGTGGAATGAGCAAGATCATTCTCGAAAACGACATGTGTGACTAGCACACTCTTGCAAACCGGGCAGGAATCTCTCGCCCCCTCGCCACTCGTGCCCGTCACGTGCTTCGCAGGCAAACCGTGTTCCGAAGGTGCGTGCTGGACTCGGGTCCCGTGGGCCTCGTGCACCGGACACTCAACGTCAGCGGCGCGGTGATCGAGGTGCGCACACTCGCTGCCATATTTGGGGCCTCACTATAGCTTCGCGGACGACTCTTTGCAAACCCGCACCATAGCCGAATAGTTAAGAGAGCGCGATTATTTCAAGTTTCGAATACGAATTAATCGAATATAGTATTTACAGAACGGGAAGTTTTGTCCTTCACTCGAAAGCAGCACGAGCCTATAGACAAAAGAAGCCCGTACGAGTTTGCCGGGAAGAATTGAAGCTTCACAGCTGAAGAAAAAAAATTCTGTTGGTCTGAAGCAATTGTTTTAATGAAAAGCCCGTACAAGTTTACGTATGTATGTATGTATGTAAGTATGTTTGTATGTATGTATGTATATATGTATATATGTATGTATGTATATATGTATATATGTATGTATGTATATATGTATGTATGTATATATGTATATATGTATGCATGCATGTATGCATGTATGCATGCATGTATGTATGCATGTATGCATGTATGCATGCATGTATGTATGTATGTATGTATGTATGTATGTATGTATGTATGTATGTATGTATGTATGTATGTATGTATGTATGTATGTATGTATGTATTCATTCATTCACTTATTTATTTATTTATTTATTTATTTATTTATTTATTTATTTATTTATTTATTTATTTAAGAATACTCCTGAAGGCCCTCAGATGAGGGAATTGCATAGTGGGCGTGGAGCAAGTACTTATAAACGACTTGTCATAAAAAGGCTCACAAACATACAAGTCAAACGTAGGATGCTGCACGTGTACGGCATGGCGTGCTTGGATCACACGCGGACATTATTTTTGAAATGAATTTCTGCATAACTATAGCCCACCGGCAAATTACCTGTAACGCCACTACGGAATACAGTGTACGCGGGGACACCGGATCGAGAATCGGGGTATGTCTGGAACGCCCTGTTCGCTTCATGTGCGGTGAATTACGCTGGCAAACTATTGCTAACACTTTTGTAAGCGTTTGACGAATATTAAGTGGCTCACTGCTAGACTAGCTGCTACCGATAGTACAAGAACGGTGCGCACATACGCTGCATTGTCACACTGAGGCGTCCACGTGCCATTGCTGCCTCGGCTGCGCAGTGCTTTCAAGGGTGGCTTTTGTGAAAGGCAGGCTATCCGCGTCAAGTACTTGAATATTGGTTCCGCAACTAAGACCAAGGTCATTTTAAAGCGGCGGTAGTGAGGGTCGCAGCGAACGAGTATGAGCAAGGTTCGGTTCGTTATGGCGAGTGTATTGCAGCTCGTAGCTTTAGCCGGGACTTGGGATTTTCAAAAGCACGTAGCAGTATGATACTTAAAAGTTCTCAGTGTACTTCACGTCAAAAAATAAAAAAAATAATAAAAAAGCGGCAGAACGCATGTCACGATCATTGTCAACGGTAATGCGTTTATCATTAAACAAATATAGCCATTGTCGAGACGGTGGCCACCGCCAATATTGCCACCGTCGAGACCAATTGTTTATGAGACGATATACTGCAGCGGGATTCCCCTCAGAGGCCTGCATTATTATAACACGGAAACAAAATTTTGCGCTTACCGTGCTGCTTTGTTTTCACTTATATTTCGTAACAAGATTGCGTTTCTTTTTGTTTCTTGTGGTTCAGTAAGGCAAGTAGCATCGTGGTTTGCCTGACTCGTCCAGACTTGCAGTTGCCGACAAAGTCAGACCACGCGTTTGCAGCACCTCGCTTCTCGTGTGGCGAGACGCACGTGTCGGCTGGTTCCTCATTTTCTCGGGCCCGACAAGGCACGCAAGCAAGCAATTGAATTATTGAACTATGAGATCCTAAAGGGGAGACCCTGTGAAATTTCAGCGAACATGAGCAGCAGCAAGCGGTTGTCTTTGTTGTTAATATACGATGCCTGTAAATGCTGTGCTTGGGAGCCCACTGAAATGTTCGAGAAATGTGGGACGTAGAACCATATCAATCAATCAATCAATCAATCGATCGATCGATCGATCGCGTTGACGCGCTTAGTGTGCTGGACAAATGCTCCTCCTTCGCCTTCGTGTCGTTCGTGGCACCTGTGTTATACATGACAACATTTGCACTATACTTGCGCGGTGCAGGAGGTTGTACAAGACCTGGTCACCTGCCGACGGGAGCTGGGCTACATGGGCCTCGTGGCGATAGGTCGGTATGCGTCGCACTCGTCCGGGTGTGACAGGTCACGCGCACATAATGCAGGATAAGGGCACTACTTCCCACACCCTCCACGAGACTTGTTGCCTATAAATCCGCAATTCGTCCTATGTTACACTAGGCTTGTATAATCTGGGAATCGTATACACTAAGGCTAAAACAGATAAGCTTCAACTAGCACAAAGGAATGATCTTCGCTTTATTTAAAACAGTTTTGGACGTATCTCAATAGCGCAGGTATTAGAAAGATCTAAACTTGAACCCTTAGTACGAAGAAATCGGAAGCTCTGACTAAAATTTCACTACCAATTTAATGTAAGGACAATATAAAACTGACATCACAAAAAGTATCTCCTTTCCTTCCGGATGCGCCACAAGGCAAAGACACGAGCTGACTATAACACCTTTTCCAACCAAAAGCAACTGCTGCAAATATATTTTTTCCCCTCGAACTGTCAACGATTAGAACGGTCTAACAAACATTCAAGTCCTACAATCTACAATAACATTATTTGTGTCACATTTAGGGTAATAAGGGCTCTGCTTGTTTTTGTACGTGACACTGAAGTGTGTTTCTTTTGTGCTGTTTACTTTTCTTTAACTTGCTGCAATCCGTACTTACATTGTAATGTGGTATGTGAAACCTATTATAGCATGTATATGTATTTCCCACCCTGCTAAATTTCCCAATGGGAATGGCAGTACAAATGAATGAATGAATTAATTAAGAAGTACTAAGGTGTCCTCGGAATAATTAATCAATTAAATCATTCATTAATACGAGGGCACCTAAGCACTTCTTATGCGTTGCGAATGCGAAAGCGTAAATGTCCAATTGAACCCCGCTGAGCGGTCCTTCGAGTCATACTCCTCGCGGGCAAGCGAGCACGTTGAGACGTTTGGCCAACGCCTCGTCTAGCCCAGTCGGTAAGACACTCGACTTCTGAGCGTGGGTTCGAAGCTCACTAGCGCCACCGCTTTACCTTTCGAATTTATTCTGTTTATATACATTAATTTTTTTATAGCGGTTACAGAGGCGTAGTCGGAACGCAGGCGAGAGCTTTACACGGGCTTCCGAGAGCCTCACGCAACACCTGGCGCCGCAGGTGTGCCCTTTCGCCCGCCCTGCTCCGTCGAGGCGCGCTCGTGACGTGGAGTCGCAGCCAATAGGAAGTTAGGTGCCGTTTTTTGCTTGTCCAGACGACACACGCCGGATTTTTCGCTCAATGGGCCATTTGATGCTTTCGCATCAATAAACAAATAAATAGTTTGGGGTCCTCGTGAGCTTTGCGCACGCCGGAATCGGGGTATAGCAGGAACGGGGAGATTCAGAATATTGGGTATTGGCGGCCGCGCTTTGCATATGCATTGCCACAGCAGCTTTGTTCTTTGCTGGCGGTTAGCGCATTTGTTCGCGCATATGGTGGCCCCCTTGCATGTCTGATTTATTCGTCCTAGCGCTCTGTCCTGTCCCCTCTCTCTTTCCGTTAGCTTCTTTTTTCTCTCTCCCTCTATCGAAGTTTTCTTCGCGAACCCTGTCGTACTTTCGTGACCGTGGTTGGTGCTGCTGTACTTGTGAATAGCTCACACTTAAAGAAATATGTGATACGTGCTCGATGGCGGGATCGGACCTCGGTCACGTGGCTCATCGGTGGCTGCGCTGTCGTGTAGGGCTCAGCGTGGCGGCACTGCTTCTGCTGCGCTACTGTGTGGCTCTGCTCGTGTGGCTCCTCCTGGTGGCCGTGTCCCTGGGATGCGTCGGAGGGACGTTCTATCTCTGGTACGTCGCAGCATTCACTCACCGAGTTCACTTCCTTGAGTTCAACTTGTCTTTCGCTTCAGCACGGCACGGTTTTAGAAAAATCATTTTCGTGCGAGACAAAACTGATCTCTTTCGCTCATAAACTACGCCGTGTTTTAGACAAATATTCCATTACTGATTGCATGTTTTTAAATTTCTAGAAAACATTCGACAAAGTAAGCCGTAAACTTCCACTTCGTAAGCTTCAGCACCTAAACCACGACTCTTTGTTTTAAAATGGACAGAATGCTTTCTAATTAATCGCTCACAATTTGTTTCTGCTAATGACCATAACTGATCTTTCGAAGCTGTGGAGTCTGGTGCGCCACAAGGTTCTATCCTTGGGCCTCTTTTATTTCTCAGATGCTTCCACGATTAATTTTAACATTCATCTGTTCGCAGATGACTGCGTTAAAACAGAGATATCAAAAATGACGATGATATCCGTAGCCTCCAGACAGACCTTAACGCAGTAACTACAGTTTGTGTAGCAAATGGCTCATGTAACTAAATACTAACAAATGTAAATTTATGCGCGTGTCCCCGATTAATACTAATTATCCTATGTACTTACTGAACGACACTAGGTAAATCATGTATCTTGATATGGTATTTAGAGGTTCATATTACAGCTAATATCACCAGGAAAATCCATATCAATCACATTATTAACAATGAGAATCGAATTTCGGGTTATTTTCAGTGCAAATTTTGTAATGCACCGTCCTCTCTCAAGTTATTACTACACAAAACACAAGAGTGAGCATTTGCCGCATGGGGTACCGACCACACTAACCTTGTTACTTCAGCAGAACTTGCCCAATATTATTCCGCTGGTTTTATTTGTTGAAATTATGAACCTAACTGCTAGTATGACCATAATTGAAACCAACCTTGAACTTCCATCTCTAGGGGACGGTTCAGACGCCAATAATCTCCCTCCAGCATTCACCTGCAAAGACAAGTTACTTTCATACCACGACATTTGCGGGCATTACCACCTAGGTCGCCGAACCCTCCCACCTTTAATGTGTCGGTCGTCACGCATACACGAGGTGCTATGGCGTAGACTGCAGAATCGCACTTTTCTATCCCCTGCCTTACGTCACAAAATGTACCCTGGAATATACCCTACCTCAGCCTGCAAGTTTTGTCCCGCTAGCAGAGCGGACCTAAACCACATTATGTGGCAATGCAAGAACCACTCCCCACCCCCTCACCTTTGTAGAGTTTTAAGTAGTCGGGAGCTGTGGATAACCCCGAACTTCCGGAAGCTATCCTGAGGTGGGCTGAGGTGGTAGTGGCGGCCTACCGCGAGTAGGACAACCTCTCTCGCCTTCTTCTCGCAGCCCCTTTCCCTCTAAGATGGGATAAATAAAGTTGTTTCTCTCTCTCTCTCCATCTCTTGCTTCCCGTCGCAAAATATCCAGGTTAACTTTACTTCACAACCTATATTATCATTCTTCACTCCGCGATATATGTATCTCCACAACAGCACTTTCTTAGACTGCATTTTACCTCTAACGTACATCTCTTAACTAGAATCGCCTTCCCACAGAAATCGTAACTATTACTAATAATCGTAATTTTCGTGCAGCATTAACTAACATTGTGTAAAGAGAATTCGTTAATTACTTGCCACACTCCTTTTTATATTTTGTAATATTAGCTTATCCTACTGTGTAACGAGAAAGCTGCTGATCTGTTACGCACTGCCATTTGCTATTTTTTGCTCTTTAACAGCTGCTAAATTTGTATAATGGGAACGTTTCTTTTTACGAACGACGACGACGACGAAGTGCCTGTTTGATAGAACGCTTCTATCTCTGTTCCTTGCATTTTGATCAAGTTTTCCACGTTTTTCGGGGACGCTGCTCCCTGCCTCGTGGCAACGGACGCGGAGCCTTCCACAGGCCCGCCCTGCCTGAGGTCTGCTATGGCAAGCTCCCCGGGGAATCAACGCGCCTGGTCCAGCACCAGCGAGGTCATCAGCGAGGCTCGCTGCCTTGTGGCTATGGACGCGGAGTCAACTGCGGTGACACCCGGCCAAAGGTCAACCATGACGAGCTCGTCGAGGAAACGAGGTTCCTGGTCTACCACCAGCGAGGACACCGAACTGTACTCGGTCGCCGGCGACGACTCGTCGGATGACAGCTTTGAGTCTGTGATGAGCAGGAAAGCCAAAAGAAGGTTTCTGAAGGTGTCTTCACCAGCGAGGACATTAACAATGAAGACAAAAATTGAACGCTGGCCGCACTCAGTCCTCTTCGTACCCGAGGACTCCTCCGTCAGCCTCCGAACGCTCAACAGGCAAGCTCTCTCCATGTTCCTCGAGGGGGTGGCGCCGAATGACATAAGGGAAGTTCGAATAAACACGCGAAAGAATATCCTCGCTGTGGACGCGACAAATTGTAGCGCGCTGGACAAGCTTCGGAAAATAACCGATTTGGGAGGCATCAAAGTCCGACCGCGTGTACCATTGGACGAATCCAGCATGGCGGGCGTCATTTACGACATTGATTTGGCCATAGCGAACTCGGACCTGCCAATCCTCATCAAACCAGTGACCGAAGGAGTTATCATCACACATGTGCTCCGCCTTGGCAACTCCCGCTGCGTGAAGTTGATATTCAAGGGCGATTCCATTCCTTCGCATGTCAAGGTTGGCCACTTCCGACATGCTGTTCGCCCATTCGTGCCCAAGCCACTTCAGTGCCATAACTGTATGAAGATCGGCCATGTCAAGGGCGTCTGTACAAAGAGTACGGTTTGTCCACGCTGCACTGAGTCGCACACTGTGGACGCTTGCCGCGCAACACATTTAAAGTGCAATAACTGCGATGGATCCCATGATGCCTCATCCAAAGAGTGCCCGAAAATCCGGAGAGAAATTGCCGTGCTTAAACAAATGGTCCGAGACAGCTCATCCCATAGGGAAGCTGCTGAGACTGTACGACGCCGGCGTAATCGTCGACGCAAGCGTACAAGACGTGGTGTTAATCATATGCAGGACGCACCCAACCCACTACCTTCGAGTGCAAGTAAACATACAAGCACGAAGATTGAGACTGACAAATCTAAAGCCGCGGAAGACTGGCCTGCGCTTCCGCGCACACAGCCTGCCAAGGAGCCTCCCCGCCTGATGTTGACTTCCACGCACACTTCGGTGGATGAAGTACCAAGGGTGGACCGACAGATCATACCGATGCTGCGGTCCCTAATGAATGTCATTAAAGAGCTACTGACAAGTATTGCAACCCCAGCCGCTCGAAGTGGCCTGCAAGTGTTGGACGCGCTGAGCCCAGTCCTAGCAGCCCTCGAGTAGAACCATGGATGGCAATCACCAATCGTTCCGCCAAGAGGTCAGAGAGGCATCTATTATCCAGTGGAACGCCAGAGGACTTAGATGTCGGATGCCTGATTTTCGTCAGTTTGTATATTCTAACCGTTTCCCAATCATCGTAATCTGTGAACCGAAATTATCAAACCCAATCCGTCTATCCGGCTACGAATCAATCATGTCCTCAACTTGCAGCGAAAGCAGCAAGGTCGTTGTGTTTATTCGTCGGGAGCTTACCTACGTCGTTCAGCAAGTGCCACCTCATGATGAGAATCAGTATGTTTGCCTGACTGTTAAGAAGAAAAAGGTAGCCTTTACACTGGTGGGTACCTACTTATCCCCTTCAACCCGGTTTGATAGCAAGAGACTTGAAGACATCTTGACAGCAACCCCTGGTCCATGGATTATCACAGGAGACTTTAACGCCCACCATCCTATCTGGGGAAGCTCTAAAATTAACGCAACCGGCCGACGATTGGCTTCATTCGCATCTGACCATGGACTGTCCCTTCTTAATGATGGGAGCCCTACCTTTTTGCGAGGCTCATCATACAGCAGTTGCTTAGACTTGGCTTTTGTGTCACGTCGCTTGGCTACTCGTGTAAAGTGGTTTTTAGACGTTGAGACACATGGGAGTGATCATATCCCCAGTTACCTTAAGATCAAGGGTTTGGCCAGCTGCCATTCGCCAAACACAATCCGGCGAATTGACTGGTCTACATTCGAAACCAGCATGGAAGAAGCTTGTCGCAACGGTCTTCCTTCTGGCCTTCAGCAAGCTATCAAGGAGGCAACGCAGAATGCGATGTGCACGCTGAAATGCAATCCAAGGTTCTCCGAATCCGACGTGGAGTTAGAGCGACTCCGTGCGATTCGTCGGCGGGCCGAGCGAAGATACCGACGCACTAAGTCCATCCATGATCTCAGAATAGCCAGACGCACGCAAAAGAAAATCCAGCGCCGAATGGCCAAACTGGAATCTCAACGGTGGGCAAAATTTTGTGAATCCCTAGACCCCCGAAAATCTCTTTCTCACATATGGAGAACCGTGCGAGGCCTACGTACGTCTCCCGAACAACGCGTGCCATTCAAAGCCTTGGTACTTTTCCAACGTCGAGAGGACATCGAGGTAGCGGAAGATTTCTGCAGAAAGATTGCAGGTCAATCAACCTACACAGGCCCCCTTGGTACGGATAGCATTGAGCCGCATACACGGGACTCACGCATGGACTTGCCTTTCACCACCGAGGAGCTTGATGCGGCTCTTGCTTTGTGTAATCGGCCGTCGTCTCCTGGACCAGATGGCATATCGTACCGCATCTTGTGCCACCTGGGTGAGCGAGCGCGAAATGCCTTGCTGGATATATTCAATGAATCCTGGCAGGATGGAAACGTTCCTCAAGAATGGAAGACAAGCCGCCTGCTGCCACTCCTCAAACCTGGCAAGTCACCACTCGAGCTCGCGTCATACCGCCCAATCGCGCTGGCAAGTTGCGTAGGGAAGGTGATGGAACGCATGATCCTTGCCAGATTGGAGTGGTACCTGGAACGCTACCAAGTTTATCCAAATGCTATGGCCGGCTTTCGACGTCTCCGCTCCTCCATCGATAACGTCATCGATCTGGTCACTTACGTCCAACATCAAAAGAGATGTAAACGATTATCGGTCGCTATGTTTCTGGACGTAAAAGGAGCTTATGACAATGTTGCTCATGATGCCATACTTGATGCTCTGGAATCGGTTGGCCTTGGTGGCCGCGTGTACCGGTGGACCCGCAACTACTTACACATGAGGCCATTCTTTGTGCAGACCGAGTACGGTCCGACGTCTCAACACTGCACATACCGTGGTGTTCCTCAAGGTGGCGTTTTGAGTCCCACACTATTCAACCTTGTTCTTGTCGGTCTCGTGGAACGCATACCAAATGCTGTCCATATATCAATGTATGCCGATGACATCTGCGTGTGGACGTCAGGTGTAACACGTCCTCAGGTGCGCGCGAGACTTCAAAAATCTGCGACATCAATTTCGGCGTATCTCAGCGAACAAGGCCTCCAGATTTCACCTGAGAAATGTGCGCTGGTCGCGTTTACGCGGAAGTCAATGACGCCTTACGCCATATCCATCAATGGGCAAAACATCTGTTACACCAGGACGCATAGATTCTTAGGGGTGATCATTGATCGAGACCTCAACTGGAGCCCCCATGTGACCTACCTGAAGAAGCGCCTAATGGCCATTTCACACGTTTTCAAGTTTCTTGGAGGGAAAACGTGGGGAGCGTCAGTACACGCAATGTTACAACTATACAGGGCACTGTTTCTCGGATATCTGAGATACAGCTTACCTGTACTGAGCAATACCTGCAGAAGCAACATCCGCACAATCGAAAGTGCTCAGGCGCAGGCACTAAGGGTTTGTCTTGGATTGCCACGATGCACATCGACAACGGAAACAATTGCAATAGCTCAAGATTACCCAGTGACAACTCATATGACATTGGAAGTGCTCAGAGCACACATCAGGCACATTGCCCGCTCCCCTTTCCATCACCTCGCCACTCTGCCGAATGACCGACCCAATGCCTCCTTTTGCCAGGTGATATCGGCGTACCGTGACTGCCTCCCTCGAGATTATACGCCTGCCGAGAGACTGCTATCACCTCCTTGGTGTTTGGCTCGTCCACAAGTTCGACTCTCGGTACCAGGGATTCGAAGAAAAGCAGGACTCTCGTCCCCAGCTCTCAAGCAGCTATCTCTCCTCATGCTGCACGAGACATACAAGGACCATTTTCACATTTACACTGATGGCTCGACAACTCTTGACGGATCTACAGGGGCTGCAATCTTCCCCGCAAAAGCTGTGACCCTTCAGTTTCAAACTTCTCACCGGACAACGTCGACTGCGGCGGAGCTTGCTGCACTTCGCTGTGCACTTCACATAATTCACGAAGACTTACCACGAAGATGGAGCATATTTACAGATTCAAAGGCCGCCCTGCATTGTCTGCTATCCGCTCTACGTCGTGGACAACAAGACCAACTTGTGCTGGAAATAAGGCAGCTTTGTCACCAACTGGCAGAAAAAGGACATGACATCACTTTTCAGTGGCTCCCAGGCCACTGCGGCATCATGGGCAACGAACAGGCCGATGAAGCTGCGAGGAGGGCTCACGAAAATGCTGTGAAGGAACCCATCCCGCTATCAAGAGCCGATGCAGTAACAAAGCTTCGCATAATCGCGCGTGATTCCACACGAGCCATGTGGAACACACCTGGTTTCCAACATACTCGACTGCACCGCCTGGACCCATCCCTCCGACTACGCATTCCATCTGGACTTCCTCGAATAGAGACAACTGCTCTCTGCCGACTGTGGCTTGGAGTATCCTTTACGAATGCTTTTGCTTGTCGCATCGGAATGGCCGACAGTGCTGCCTGTGATACTTGCGGCAGCGAGGAAACACTCCAACATATCCTGTGTCATTGTCCCTGCTACAGCTCCCAGAGACAGTCGCTCGTAACGGAGTTGGCACGCCTCGACGACCGGCCGCTTTCTGAGCAGACGATTTTAGAATGCCGACTGATACGGTCTTCACAGCAGAAGGCGACGAGGGCGCTACTGAAGTTCCTCCGGTCAAGCGACCTGTTTGAACGACTGTGACGCTTCTGAGTTCCTTTGTGTGTGCGTGTATGTGTGTGTGTGTGTTTTTTTTTTCTT